>NC_051416.1:8620195-8620747 GCF_015228065.2 Penaeus monodon
GGATCTGCACTTACACTCCGGTGCCAACAACTTGTAGAGATACAAAGCTCGAACCTTGAAATTCGTGCCAGACGATACATAGCGCACTCTGGTAAGTGCCAAGGGAATAGCGGGTAAGAGGAAATTTGAAAGAACCGAAGATTGGGAAGGTCAGAATCCGAGAAAGTAATCTGAGAAGGCCCTTAACATTATTAAAGGCTGATTTTCGTTTAAATTTGATTTGAGAAGATCAAAGACACCTAAAATGCCCAGATGTAGATTAGGATTCTAATCTTATTTTACATGATTGCAAAACTGCGGTTTTCCCTTAATCATTTTATGCATGTGAAATATGTGCATTTGCATTTCATATCTTCCATTACAAAAATGAAAGTTATATGTGATAAAGTAATGATGATAAATACATTGCAAATTTAGGCTTCCTATTTTTATTTTGTAATTGTACTGTTAATGATAGCTGATTACTGGTACTTTTTTGTTTTTGTTTTCTCCCAAAGTCCCAATATTTCTTGTTTCTCATGAGACTAACGATGAGATTTACGATTCTGTCTT
>NC_051416.1:8621809-8621883 GCF_015228065.2 Penaeus monodon
TTTTATTACAGGTGACACTATCCTCCTGGAGAGATGGTGTCCTCACATGAATTACTGGGTATGAGTGGCAAAAA
>NC_051416.1:8621976-8622343 GCF_015228065.2 Penaeus monodon
CATGATACATAAAACAAAACTCATTGAACCAGACTCATGCCATGGACTCGTCATACCATAGAAGGGGGGGGGGTACCATGGCAGGACAAGGAATGGACGAATAGTCCCACTACATGTGTATGTGTTTATGTGCACACACACTCACACGCTTCTGTAAACATTTATCTTTTTTCTCATGCGACTTCAAGCAATCACATCTTCTACACATGGATACGTAAGAGCAAATACATATTCATGATAATGCATAGCGATACTGAAAGGAACCTATATATCATAGAGTTGTACCAGAAAGCAGATATATTGTAATCTTGTATTAAGCATTTTACATAGGTCTGCAGAAGTATATGAGTATGTGTGGTGTGTGTGC
>NC_051416.1:8623283-8624149 GCF_015228065.2 Penaeus monodon
TTTGTATCACATAAGAAATGTTGTAACTATTCGAGAACAGAAAGAGAATGATAAATGTAAATTCCAAAAAAGGATGAGAAGAAATATACAGAAAGGAATAAAACTGATACCTACAAATCCTGAAAATCAAAGAGATTTCTTTATGAATTACATCAATTTTCATTAAAGCATTACACCAGCATAATCTTAAAGAAACTCACACTCCGAGCACCCCAAGGCAGCCGAGCCACACCACAAACAACGGCGAGGAGAAAGAGTGTCGCTATTCATAGAACTCATCAAACTAATGTGCCAAGAAGACTTACAAAAGGTGTTTAATGACAAGCAAGGTAGAGTATGTGAACCGAGCAAAGAGGAGGAAATGAGTTAAATTCTGAGTGAAAGTAATCTTGGCCACACTTCCCATGAGAGGGGAGTAAGTGTAACTATAGGATAATCTGCAGGTTCTTGTAAGATTCTGGAGGAATCCATATTTTCCTATTAAGTATATATTAGTATTCGTCTTAAATACCCTGAGAAAATTGTAATAAAGAGGAATAGATTAATATAATACATATGATAAACAAAGCAGTTGTACTTGCTCGAATGTGAAGCACATGTGTACCTCTTGAATGTACACATGTAGAAACATCCACATGAAAAATAAACCTTCATAAAAATGTAGTTACGAAAACATCGGTAACAAAGTGATATTTAAATCAGAGCTCAAATTGACTCTGTAATGATTAATATGAATACATATAATTTATAATTATTAATAAAGTAGTTGGTTTGTCTTTTTTATCTAATTAGAAGGAAGTAGTTTCTTCCTTTCTGTATTACTGTCAATGGCCTTTTCGAGATTTCTCCTTTTCCTATATAAATTC
>NC_051416.1:8624316-8625308 GCF_015228065.2 Penaeus monodon
CTTTTTTCATAAAATACAGGAAGATACTTAGCTGTAACATGAATGTTAAAAAAAAAAATCCTAAGCTACTTCCCCTTCCGATGCTATTTGAAATGGAACGGTCAGTAACCTGCTTTTCTGTTGCGTTCACCGGATACCAGTGCAAGTGCAAATCATTTGTTTTCCACTAAATATCATTGCTAGGTATCATGAATTTATACTGTATTATAATTTGAATGATCTTAAATATTTATATATTTTTTTTCACTTAATATGGACTATGTATTAGTATTATTTTATTACGTATCAGTTACTACGGCTACTCGGAAAGGCGCATTTTATTTTTTTATTCAATCTAGTTATTAAATTGTTATGTAGGAAACTTAGGATACAATATAAGTTGGTCCAGCAGCACTGTGGACATGATTAATTAATCGCATTTATCCTTATATCGCATTCATGAGAATGTATTGCTTTACATTAATAAGTTAGCTTTGTCTATATTACTAAATTACCAAATGAATTGGCATTAACGAGTGAATAGTACGAAAAACAATATCATAAAAAAAACAATAAAATTTCTCCAGTCTACAGTTTCTGTGTGATTATAGTGTCATTAGATAGTTACTTGCTAGAGTGCTAGGAGAAGAGATATTCCGAGCTACATTTTCTTTTTACAACAATCAATATGCAATCTCTATAGTATGTATAATATTAACACCTTATTGCGATATTCATTAATGCAGATGTCATTTACAGTATTATTTGACATTTTTCACTGGAGAGTAAATGACTTTTCTAGTAAGAGGTCAATATTCCTGACCCTTACCACAAATTGTCTTCATTTCGTTAAAAAGTATGTCTGCAAATTTAGTTTCTATAGTTTCAAGCCATGAAAATTTTCTGCTGTAGTGTTGTTGCAAAACTTTAGACTACTGTTTTAAGCAAATCCCTCTGTGAGAAAAAAAAAGATAAACAATTCCTGAACCTTGCCATATAATGTTTTCAGCCGT
>NC_051416.1:8625341-8627050 GCF_015228065.2 Penaeus monodon
CCCTGTCAAGTCGGTTTCCATAGTTTCAAGACGTGAAGATTTTCTGCTGTTGAGCGTTTTGACTATTCATACTGACGATGAATCAAGGACATTTACGTTCGTAGGTCAGAACAATTGATTAGTTTAAAGCTGCTATATCTGGATGTTACCTAGAATGAGTGCTAATATATGTAAACTCTAATAAATTGATATAGGGAAATGTTTGTAGATATTATCTATGGTCAAATTTATGTGAGCAGTTATATTTCTACCCAAGTACCTGAACAGAGATGCCACTACAAGTTGATTTTATCTGATCAAGTAAGTGCTTCAGCCAACTTTTTGACTGTGTTACTGATAAATTAACAAAGAGATGGCAACTTCCATTCCTTTGTCCAATCCAACAATGGTTTCCACTAAGAATGATTCAGTGAGCCTTTTTTTGAATAATTTGTGCATGTTCCCAAGTGTAAAGTTCAGTCATCTGTACCTGATTTTACGATCTTACGATGTGAAAAAGGGTGTGTGTCGATAGTGTTATAATCTCTGGTCATTGTGTTTTAGCTACTCTTGGAGCCACGTTTTTATAAACAGTGAAATGTAATCCTGTAGAGATTTATACGGTGATATTTATATCTATAAACCGTTTAAAGATAATCTGTAACTTTTGTCAGAATATAAAGTAAATGAAGTATGCTGAATACCGTAATCTCGGGTTCTAGTACTTTCATCTTTCCCCGGAGCTACAGGATTGTAGTAATTTGAAGGTGATGGAATTGGCCGTAGAATTTTGCGTAAAGCTACCATGTCAGTAATCGTAGTAGAATTACCAGTAACAAATCTCACGATGGTTGGAAAAAATGTACGTCAAAATTACCTTTACTGTCCGTAGCTCCATTATCCTCTCCCGGTCACATTATTAAAGTAACTGAAATGTGGTGAAATTAACCGTAGATTTCCACACGTAAAGCTACCTACGTTTCAAAGCGGCCGTAAAATAATCTATACCTGGCGAATAGCGATATGCCATAGCCCCTAGCCATAGTGCCTTTAGCTTTCCCTATACCTTTGTAATAAAGTATTTGAAATAAAGTGCGATTATCCGCAGAGCTTTGCACACAGCCATGCAAGTTATGTAACTTGTAATGCTTTTATTTACAATTGATCTGACGATGAACGGATAGATAAAGCAAAGAATGCCGTAATATTTGGTTATAATGGCTGTACTTCTTCCCCTGCCACTGTATCATAGAGCGTGAAAATAACCGTAGTCTCGCGCATACTCATATACGTCTGCAAACCTATGTAAATTACTTAATACAATATTACAATATATCTGCTTTCTGGTACGACTCTATAATATATAGGTTACTTTCAGTATCGTTATGCATTATCATGAATATGTATTTGCTCTTACGTATCCATGTGTAGAAGATGTGATTGCTTGAAGGCGCATGAGAAAAAAGATAAATGTTTACAGAAGTGTATGTGTGTGCGTGCAAGAGAGTGCAGTTATGTGGGCACGTTAATATTTGTGTAAAACCTACAGCCACTCGCACTGTGCAAATGTAGACACATTCATAATGGCCTTTAAAATAGAAATGCAGAATTTTGTCAAGTAGGCTTTTATTTACGGTTGAATGGATCTCGTTTATGGCCTCTCCGATATTTCAAAATTATTACTCGATTAAGCGAATGCCGTGTGCTCCTTTTCAGCGGGAAGAAAATGC
>NC_051416.1:8627153-8627509 GCF_015228065.2 Penaeus monodon
AAATAAAAAATCTCATTTCTACATTTTCCTTCCCTCTTGCTTCGTCAATATTTCTTAATTCTATCGTCTCGCATGACCTTTGACCCCGAGGGACGACATTAAGTCCCTTTCTAACTGCGCAGTTACGCCTGGGGAGGAGCTTAATCCTCGCCTCACACGCTGTAGATTATAGAGCCTGTGACACTCATTGCGGCAACAGCTCCACTAGAGGCAGCGCTATTTTTATATATTTTCTGCATTTTCCCCCCAAACTTTTGTAGGAAATTCGCAGTACATCAGGGGCTTTCAACGGGTCTGCATTATTATGGATAATTAGGATATTAATATACATTATTAAATATATATATGTACACCGT
>NC_051416.1:8630434-8630594 GCF_015228065.2 Penaeus monodon
TATAGTTTCGAAATCCACTGGTTTCATTTCTCACTGAACGAATGCGATCCCCATTCGCCCAATAGAATCATTATATTTGATTGACAATACTGGCTACCAGTTGCAAAGTACTAATCCATTTTGATTTAGGGTTGTCTGTCTCTGGCCTTGGCATCTGCAA
>NC_051416.1:8631639-8631984 GCF_015228065.2 Penaeus monodon
CGAAGAGCGCCGGGTGCAGTCGAGACTCCCAGAATGTTAGTGTATTGCATGAAAAGCCTGAGCCGTTGCTGCCCGACCGGCGCTTACAGCCGATATATCTCTCGGCGAATGTGCTTTATAGGCAAGCGGTGATGGGTATGTGCCTTGTTTATCTTGGAAGGATGCTGCCCATGTTTATACAGTGTATTATTGGTAATGTTTGATGTCTCTGAGCTTATTTGTTTATTCTCAAGGATGTGTATGTTTTGGGAACCATTGAGCGTTTGTGTGTCTATGTCTGTTGGGCAAAAAATATAAGTGGATGTAGATCATTTAGGATGGATCGATGCAGTTTTTTGTTTATTG
>NC_051416.1:8632073-8632451 GCF_015228065.2 Penaeus monodon
TAAATAAATTATTATCTTGATAGAGAGATATATATCAACTATGCCTAAAAGGTTGAAGATTGACATTCCGACTAAAGTGCAATAATTATAATTCCCACTTTCTTGGTTTTATAATCTCGCCTTTGTTTTTTAAAAACTGTTTATCTGTTTTGCTTTTTTTGCAGGTAAGTAATGCAAAGGACTTTACTGACAAGAGAAAGTGTAGACTCAATTGACAAAGATCAGTTAATTTATAGCACACGTGAACTTTTCAAAGCAGTGAAAGGGAAACACTGGCACAGTGTTTTGATATAAGCAGTAATCGAAGAAGCCACTGTAGATTCAACTTAGATTACCCAAGGCACACTAGACCTGATTATTAAATGATTTTACTGAAGA
>NC_051416.1:8633446-8633810 GCF_015228065.2 Penaeus monodon
GAAGTTTGTGAAAAGTGTGATGCATCAAATGTAAAAAATGATAGAAACGGAATCAAACAGCGATAAAAGAAAATACTTGGTAACGTTCAGATATTTTTTCATTTTACATTTTATGATTCAATAATAACTTGTGAGATGGCTATGTTATTTTCCTAAAAATATATTATTCCAGTTCATTTGTATTTTTAATGCTATTTACGTTATAGAATTAGTAAGCCATATATAAAAGATTATATCAATGCGCTCGTATTTTGCAATGACAAAAATACGTATTTTTCATAGAATACTCACATATACGCGTTTTTTTTAGGAGGGGGGGGGGGGTATTTTAAATTTTGGGTGGTATTATTAGTGTGTGA
This sequence comes from Penaeus monodon, assembly GCF_015228065.2. Lineage (NCBI taxonomy): Eukaryota > Metazoa > Arthropoda > Malacostraca > Decapoda > Penaeidae > Penaeus > Penaeus monodon. Next base: position 8,633,806 of record NC_051416.1, read on the forward strand.
TCATT
>NC_051416.1:8633933-8634136 GCF_015228065.2 Penaeus monodon
ATTGTATCTGTGGGTAAGTGAATAGATAAAAAAGCCCCAAACAGACTTAATGAAAATGCATAATGAACTGCTGCATAAAAAATACTGAGCAAAAACAACCAAAGCAAACGACATAAAACACGCAAAAAAAAAAAAGAAAGTCATTTCACAGCGTGATAGAGATTCTCTGATGATCGCGTTGGTATGGTGTTGTCTACGGCCAA
>NC_051416.1:8634586-8635316 GCF_015228065.2 Penaeus monodon
AACAATTTACATATATTCTGCAATTTATTGTTAATGTCGCAAATATTTAACACCAAAAATGTTCTAGAAAAGTAAGGTATCAGAAATGTCTGGATAATATTAAACTTTTTAAGTAATTCTGTGCCGTATTTACCATTCTATATTAGTACATAATCATACCATTGGGAAGAATATTTCAGGGGGTACTCACTGCGAGATTTGTTAGTCTGGAATCAGAAGACGATTGAGGTAAAGAAAATACAACAATAAATAAAGAAAACTGAGAGAAAGAGATGACGACAGGGAAGAATGAGCGATAAGGGAATAAAAAAAGGAGAGAGAAAGAAATCAAAAGTAGAATAGGAAGAGAAACTGATGAAGTATTAGAATAGAAAAGAAAGAAAACACGAAGAATAAGAAACTTTTCACTTTCTTGAAAAAAAGTGGAAATTCAGATATCCCCAAGATCGCAATACTCCAAGAGGGATGACACCAGATTTTTTTTTTGAGAGAGAGAGAGGAGGAGGGTAGGGGGGAGGGGTGTGCTCAACTGATTTTCTTGTGCTGAAATACACGAAGTTTATTCTGTCTTTCATGTGATATATCGAGACACTGAAGTATTCTGACTTTGTAAACTTTAACACTAAACTCGGAGAAACACATGTGAGACTGCAGTATCAACGCTCCCAAACTCCCATATTTTCCCCTGATGGCTGGCATATATCGCTCCTTCTTGCAACAAGATCAATCC
>NC_051416.1:8636089-8636532 GCF_015228065.2 Penaeus monodon
CTCTCATCTCTTAACGTTTTTGAGGGAGATTTGAGTTTCCACTTTTTAAAGAAAGTGAAAAGTTTCTTCTTCGTCTTTCCTTTCGTTTTATTCTTCATATTAATATAATTAATTAATCCAATTTCTCTTTCATATTCTACTATTTTGTTCCTTCCCTTTTTCTTATCACGCTTTTTCTCTTGTTATTCTTTTTTATTCATTTTCTATCTACATTTTTTTTTTTGGTAAATTTTCTTAATTTATTGTTGTTCTTTCAACAACAATTGTCTTTTAATCTGAAACTAACCAATCTCAAATAGTTCCCCCTGAAATATTTATTTACAAATATGTGTCAATACGGGTACAAATTGCTTATGAAGTTCAGTATTATTAAAACAACGGTAATATACATCTTTTTTACAACATATTTTTGTATTAACTATTTGTGATATATCCGTTAAGCT
>NC_051416.1:8637750-8637922 GCF_015228065.2 Penaeus monodon
AATCCTTCGTCGGCCGGGACTGACGGTGACAAAATTCTTTCCAGGATTTGCCTTCCTGAAATTTCCGCGCACATTCTGGCCATTTCTAGAAATTATATATTTTTTTTTGATGGACTTTTTAAAATGTCCAAATCTTTATTTAAGGTCGGACGTTTAGCGTGTGTTATTATAT
>NC_051416.1:8638107-8639405 GCF_015228065.2 Penaeus monodon
CGATAATTTAAAAACTGAATTAATTCCTATTCATTCAGTCTTCTCATAAGGGTTCTAGGCAGAGAGAGATATAATTGCCTGCAAGAGATAATTACAACACAGGTTTGTGTGAGTAAATTAAGCACGAAACATCACAACGTCATCCAACCGCAGTCTCACGAAGCTGAAGTAATTATGGCCAGAAAATATATTCATATATTTTTCGATGTTGCTGTTGTTTAGTGTCTCGATAACGTGAAGAATATTATAATGTGAGGCGGAACCCGACCGTAAAGTGAAAATTCATTACATGGAAAGCAACAGAATTTAAACCATCTGACTCATCATTTACTCTCAAATTTGCCACGACGCGGTGCAAATTATAGTAATGAGAATACACTATTTCTCTCGTAATATATGTTTAATTGCATCTGCACATTTGTAGATAGACAGAGATTCAAACCCACGGTTGTAATTATTATACCGTCCACTGATATAACGTATTTTTTCTCCAAGTATTTTCATACCAAAAATCAAACCTAATATACATTCCTTTACCTTAATAAACGTCCAGTATATGAAATACGACTACGAAAGGGACCAGATAAGAATAAGAAAGGTACCAAATACAAATGGGAATGGTACTAAATACCACATAGGAAAACGAAATATACCAAAGGGATCAAATACGAATACGAAAGATACCAAAGGGATCAAATACGAATACGAAAGATACCAAAGGGATCAAATACGAATACGAAAGATACCAAAGGGATCAAATACGAATACGAAAGATACCAAATCCGAAATACGAAAGGTACCAAATACAAAATACGAACAAAAAAAGGTACCACACCCAAACTACAACACCAACAGACATTATTATTATTTTCCACTGCTTTCTCAACGCCTAATTGATCCAGATAATGAAGCCTGTGTAGGATCACAACGTGTTTTCCTGCGGCAGGCCCGAGGCGCTCTTCAGGCATGCGCTCTGCCAACAGGAGTCCCCAGTAAGGACCCTCGTCAAACAGTGGACAGCGAAACCATGTGAAGGGAAAGACCTCGTTAAGGCCAGATTCGCTTTCATCTTCCATCTCCAGTCGCCCGTAACTCCTCTTGGTCGTGGAAACTCGCTCATTAAAATGGGCTTTCCTTCCTCTCCTACTTGTTCTCATCCTATTCTTGTACTTAGCTTTGAGGGCTGCAGCGGCGGAACATGGACAATGGCCTTGCTGGGAGTCGGGCATCAGCTGAGCTAACTAGGTCGTTGGGACGTTTATAGCTGCCTTTTGCGTTAATTGTTTTTATAGGTTATG
>NC_051416.1:8639870-8640088 GCF_015228065.2 Penaeus monodon
ACATATTTCCAACTACATCCGGACAAACTCGATTGTTTTCTGATTTCAATCCAGAATTTCGTCTTCGTAGTTTCCCATAAAGCGAAATTCTTTTCTGTTCGTTCACATGATTGAACATTCATATAAAACAGGTATTTCTATTACATCCTTTTTTACTGATTTTTTTTTCTTTTCGCCTCTATTTTCCCCCACCCTCCGCAAATATACATATATTATTG
>NC_051416.1:8640244-8640533 GCF_015228065.2 Penaeus monodon
TATCTAAAGACGAAATCACCTAACCGTATAACTTTTTTTTTTTTCTTACGCAGAGGAACCTACGCACGAATAAAGGCAGGGGAATAATGCCATGAATCACAGACCCGTTTCTGTGGGCTCTGAGGCAATATTCACTGCATAAGAGAAAGAAGGGAGGGGGGACTGTGATAAGTTCGTACTCTAACGAAAGAGTATGACGCTTTTTTTTCATTTTATTAACCCGCTCATGCGTCCGTATGGTTCTTGCTTCTCTTTGTGGCTGTTTGTTGGTCTTGGTGCGTGCGTGTGT
>NC_051416.1:8641029-8641512 GCF_015228065.2 Penaeus monodon
ACTGCAATTTGCCAGTGCATGCTTGTTTGCGTAATCTACTTACAAAATCTGTGCAACCTGCAAGTTTGCATTTCTGCAAATATATACACAAGCGTTTGTTAACAGACGGCACGAATTCGCTTTTTTTTTACGTGTTTTTACAAAAGCGTTTGTCTCGTGTACACAATTCCTCCCGGAATTATAGACTTTTCGAAATTGTGTAAATAGATAAGTGAAATTTTTTTTTTTTAAACCTCTGCATGCGTCTGCTTCTTTGAAAGTATACACCTCAGCCAAACCGTCTTTCGTTGTTATTCGCATTTCCGTACCCTACTTTAGGTTCAAATGCGTCTCCTTCCTGTTTTCCCCCTTCCCTGAAATTATTTTACGGTTCATGCCACCAGATGGCTCTGCGCGTCCAAGCATAGGTAAATATGCACAGTAAGGCTTCTTTCGGGGTGGTTTTCGATTTCACGCAAGTTTACTGCAGCCAGCTTTATGAAT
>NC_051416.1:8642411-8642643 GCF_015228065.2 Penaeus monodon
GAGGGGCTGCCCTTCCCCCTCGCATGATCCGGGAGGACAGAGCCCGGGCAAATGTCTGGATTTAGCACCGATAATTTCTTACCTTGACCAATAAATCCGTAATGGGCAGCCTGCGAGTCGTCAAAATTTTCCTCGTCACTGTTGGCCGGAATTGCGATCACTCTCCGGCACTCTTTATTGTTATTGCCTTGATATTTGACATGTTAAAGGCGAAACAGCACCTTATTCAGAG
>NC_051416.1:8642970-8643119 GCF_015228065.2 Penaeus monodon
TGCCACCGTGTTATGGAGCCTTTTACACCCTTTCTACTACCCTTATTATTAGTTTGCGAAGGAAATGCTTCTGAATAAATGATTCTTAGAATGTTACGTTCTATCGAATGTCAAGGTCAAATTAACCATTTTTGGTGTCATTTACAATA
>NC_051416.1:8645405-8646276 GCF_015228065.2 Penaeus monodon
TTTACCTGTTTTCACCCTCAGTCCCTCAAGTGTTCTCTATTACCTCATACGTGCAACCTCTAGCAACCCCCCCCCCTGGCTGTCCCCGAGAGCACGTTAAGGGGGGGAGGGTTTTTTTTGCTCTATTTGCTTAAATTTCATTGTATCGCTATATACATATACGCTGTGCGGTCAGCGGGCTAGCGGAAATAATGATATATTTATGAATATTTTTTTTTCTCGTTCTACCTTTTATCTTGGCATTTTAAAATTAGAAAAAAAAATACAATTCACAAAAAAAAAAATCTTACTTTTCTCGCTACATACTGCGTATTCTGTAGTCAATGAATTCAGTCATTTCATCATTATTATCTTTTGGACAAAATTATTATAAAAGATCTTGCAATGCGTTTTATCCTTTTTCTACACGTGTCAAAGCTAATGTAATAAGATATGACGATTTATACTTAATCAATTAAAGCTTTTCCATAAAAAGAAAAAGACTCTACAGTATTCCAGTGAAAGCTTCTTAAGTTGAACAGTTAATAAACTTTAATGATAAGTGTTAAGAATTTTCACTTCCGCTAAAGAAAACAATTTGTATTGACATCCTGTTCGCTTTCTGTTAAATGTTCTTCGTATTTCTTTATTCCTCGTTTCACTCTCCTCTTCTAACTGTTATTCTTTTTCATCCGTTAATTACCTTTACATGTAGTTTGTTCATATTTGTTATCTGTTATTCGTATATATTTATTAGACGTATTATCTTTTATCTTTTATTTAGTATTATCCTTTTATATTATTCATTTTATCTTTTAATCGTTTTTCTCTGTTATTACATTTTCGTATTTGTAACCATTCCTATTTATTCATTGTTACTAGGCATTACTAG
>NC_051416.1:8646308-8646435 GCF_015228065.2 Penaeus monodon
GTTAATTGTTAATCGTTTCTTTGTCACTCGTCCCTTTCTCTTACATATTCTCATCTGTTGCTCGTTCTCATCTGTTAATCGTTTCTGTCTGTTTCTAGGTTCTTGTCTTTACTCAGTCTGTTACTTT
>NC_051416.1:8646575-8646745 GCF_015228065.2 Penaeus monodon
TGTTCTAATCTGTTACATTTATTTTATCTGTCACTAGTAACTAGTTATCCGTTCCTATCTCTTACTAGTTTCTCTCTTTACACTTTTTATCTACTGCTCGTTCTTGTTTGCTGCTCGTTTTCATTTATTAACCGTTTCTATTTGTTTCTAGTTTTCCCCTCTTACACCAG
>NC_051416.1:8646914-8647536 GCF_015228065.2 Penaeus monodon
TTTGCTACTCACTTCCACCTTTCTCCTGCCACGTTACATGTCAATACCTATTTTATCCAGCTCGCTCTCATCCCCATGGATGTGAAAATCACATATATTTCAATCTGCATTACTACAATATTTTCTTACGTTCTGAAAATATAGAATCTTAGATATGTTGCGGTTGGCTCAATTGCAGAAGATTTCCCGTTATAAAAGTGCGTTACCTCTTGATATTCATATTACAAGCTCATTTATGGTAGCCTGTGATCCGAGATAGATATCCAATTATCGGTATCCATGTCCCTGTTATTCTAGGTATAGGACTGATACATCACCTTGTATGCGTGTGGGCTTGCGTACATGTGTCTGTGGTTATGCGTATATTTATTTCCACATTCGCCAACACTATCACTCATTAAAACACTTTTAAATCTTATCTGTTTACAGGGTCGTTTGGATCATTATATTACATTTTTGTTCTTCATCTTTAAAAGTAAAACATGAAAAGACAATCGGTAAAAATAAAGCAATGAGTGGCAACGCACATATGCACAAACTAATATAAATTCGCTTCTTCTTTTGACATCGGCTGACATGTCAGTGGTATCTGCTGACGTAAGGCAACCGGTATATAATAACG
>NC_051416.1:8647715-8648144 GCF_015228065.2 Penaeus monodon
AACTGGGCTGCTACATTTCCATAGACTTAATTGTCGTCATTGTCTTAAACATAAGAGTAAAATAGAGCCTGTTTGCAGGCCAGTGAGTCTCTTTCACTTTAACGTGTTTTCAATCAAAGAAAGAGGGCAGAAAGATATCCGAGCCAATATCAGAATATTGAATTATTTGGAAAGATAAACAAGTCAAGTTTATGTGCTTAAGGAATCGAAGAAGTGTTGTTTGGAGGATTCGAGACGGGTTAGTCGCAAAAAGTACTGATGGCCATTTCATAATTACGTACCCTTCCCAAGTTTTATTGTATAAGCAGACATTTACAGAATGCAAATAGTATGCCTTTACAATATTTCCCCCCCTGCTATAAGTTTTATGCCCCCAGTGTCCAAATTATCGATCTCACTTGCTTTTTGACCTGTGGCGATCCAAGCGCG
>NC_051416.1:8648682-8648959 GCF_015228065.2 Penaeus monodon
TATCGACGTAGGGATTAAAGAGTAATAATGATCACCCTCTCCCCCCCACACTAAATATACACATTCATCACAGGGTAATTTAGCTTACCATGCCTGTCACTCTCCCTACCTCTTTAGTCCTTAACCCTCCACTTTCTAATTATCTCATTCTGTCCCAAGACATTATCTGAAAGGTCGCAATTCTAGCCAGGTTTAAGCGAATTAAATTATGTAAGTATATAATAATGGTAATATTTTTTAGTTGCGATAGAAAATAAGAAATTTAAAAGAAAAACAT
>NC_051416.1:8649116-8649557 GCF_015228065.2 Penaeus monodon
CTTAAAAAGAGGTAGGATAGACTGATCTATCAGATTAGATATAACATTTTGTGATATATAGCCTGCTTGGTATTTACCTGAACAAATGTAAGAAATATATGCGTATATCCAGTATGAGTGTGATTCAGGACAGCACAAAGAAGAGCTATTGCAAAATTGTTAATATTGGTTAAGATATAAGAAGTGCTTAAAGATATATTGATAAGTAAAACACGTAAAACAAGTAATCACATCATATCTATTAACAGTTATTTTCTAATGCAACTCACTAGAAATATTCATGCTCTTTTGGAATAAAAAAAAATTACATTGTTATGTCACAAAACATAGAAGTTAAAGAGATTTAGGAATCCCTCTTCATCATAGACGATTTAATGCATAGTCACTGATAAATTATTCTACTTCTAGCTTAAAAATTCAAAACTAACGAACAGCATGTGA
>NC_051416.1:8649725-8649870 GCF_015228065.2 Penaeus monodon
CACAATTTACATCTAGACTTTAATTTCCGCCTGGGTATTACTCTCCTGATCACTTGGAACGACTGATACCACTTACGAATGATGCTGACTGACATGATTTGATCAGCTGAATAATATAATTTATGGCTTATTAAGTTCGTCACAG
>NC_051416.1:8650329-8650509 GCF_015228065.2 Penaeus monodon
TAGTGACACCCTACGTATAACTTTGATATAAAGCCTCTGGAGATGGAGAGATAATTAGATACTGCTGAGTTAGGGCCAAGCGACAACATCATACTGACAGCCATAATGCAATCGTCTAGATTATCTGCTAAAGGGATACGAGAGGTTCTGGAGTGAAAGTATGACTTTTGGGGGGACTGG
>NC_051416.1:8650667-8650782 GCF_015228065.2 Penaeus monodon
GCCATATTATCTCCAGCGCTAATTGGTAATGATTAAGTACCACTTGTAAAGGGATCGTTTGCAGTGTTGGCGTCAATGTTGCTTGTAACGAGGCTAGCTGACTAGGTTTAGGCCT
>NC_051416.1:8650987-8651081 GCF_015228065.2 Penaeus monodon
TAGGTAAAAGTAAGGGTAATATGTGACAGAGGAGGCTGTGACGATAGGGGCAAGAAATTATGACGAGTGTACTAACCGCACTAAATTCGCCTGG
>NC_051416.1:8653291-8653525 GCF_015228065.2 Penaeus monodon
CCATGCTTGTTCTCGGTGACGTTTAAAACGTCATTTCACCTCTTTCAGTCTCACCTCACGTGGCCTTGGCTTTCCTCTGACACTTCCTCCTTCCTTGCGTTTGTAATCCTTTTCTCTTCAATGCCTTTTCAGCTTTGAATGAAAAGGAAGTGAGCATGTGTTATTTCTTTTTTCATCTTTTGTATGTGGACTCCAGTGAAAAAAGGGGGTTACTTTATCTTTGCGCCATGCTTG
>NC_051416.1:8654294-8654629 GCF_015228065.2 Penaeus monodon
AACAACTTGGATTATCAGAAAACTATATTTTCAACATTTTCAAGATAAGTATTGATCTTGCACAGACTCCTACCTTGAATAGCACCTACATGTCACGAGAGTTACTCCTATATAGCATGGAGATTCTGTGCATGAGATGAAGATTCTGTGCCTGAGATGAAGATTCTGTACCTGAGATGAAGATTCTGTGCCCGAGATGGAGATTCTATGCCTGAGATGAAGATTCTGTACCTGAGATGAAGATTCTGTACCTGATAGGAAAATTCTGTGCTTGTCCATTATGAGGGGAGTCAAAGTTAGTGTTAATTATACCAGGGAAAAGATAGCATCATAGA
>NC_051416.1:8654918-8655288 GCF_015228065.2 Penaeus monodon
CGCAACCTAGGATTCCATTCATAAATTTAATGTACCTAATAATCTTTTAAGACAATATCATTATCCTTTTAAGCATAATCAGTATAGTCTCACATCATCATATTCAACGGTGTTATATGCTTTCACCGAGCAATTCTCTTGGTATATCGAAGTACATTTGCTTTCATGTTTTACATCTGAATGCATTTATGATATACAGTGTAGGCTTAATATCTTTTCAAGGAGGAAGTCTTACATTACAAAAGTAATATATATATATTTTCATTTCTTTAGCTTTTCTTACTGTCTATTCATCGTATATTCTTTGCGGAGTTTAGGTATACCATTCTGATTTATATATATGAAAGATTGCAATGTGGATAATTGTCAT
>NC_051416.1:8655876-8655971 GCF_015228065.2 Penaeus monodon
TGTATTTCTAACGTATGAGAATCCGATAATGAATTAATATCTAGTATAACAAGTCTTCTTTTCTCATTTTTATTCTCATTCTCTCCCTCCCCCCC
>NC_051416.1:8656069-8656401 GCF_015228065.2 Penaeus monodon
CTTCCCTATATGGGTAAGATAAAACTCTACGAGCTTCTAATGGAGTAAATTAACTATCACTGTGAAGTTATTAACTTACTTATACATTTTTCTTAACACAGGGGATGACTCAAGACACTCACTGTTTGAAAGTACATAGATTATTGTTCTAAGTCCTCTTATAAAAAAAGTTTTCGTGTCGTGAAAGTTAACTGTATACTCTCTCCCCTTCCTGATTAATAAGAGGATTAGATAGGCTTACCTGTTTGGTGCATTAAGTGTAATGAAAACAATGCATTATACGGGTTTGCGTTGATAAAATGTATATCTATGTATAGATATGTATTTCCTTT
>NC_051416.1:8656433-8656997 GCF_015228065.2 Penaeus monodon
TAGAACATTCAATGAGAGTAAACGTAGCGATAGAAAATGTAAAGGATGAATAAAGAGAAAATGTGGAATTAGAGCGAAATGTAATAAAGGTATTAAAGATGGTTTTACATGAAACTACAAATTTTGGTTCGGAAAAGAGGCATATGTAATTTTACAGTAATAACAGTAACTTACTCGCATTTGGGGGACTTTTAAACATTTGATTCGGAACTTCCTACCTATTTGCATTTACTAAACTCATTTACCAAGTTTGGGAAATCTGTGTCCGTATCTTTGTAGCGTTTACCCTGATTCCGAATAATTAAACCGTAAATTTCTGTTGCAGTGTACCCAGACATTTGAACTTTGGCTTATTGTTTATAATATAACTCTAGTTCGAGGAGGCTTCACAGTTCACAGACGAGGCAGATGATGCTCGAACCCCAAGCTTAAGGTCAAACATGCGTTGATATTACTTTGGTGTAGGAAATAACGGTTCCATTACGTGTGTGTTTGTGAATTCGTATAATGCATGAAAGCTGTACTGGATGGCATGATAGGTAAATCTTTCATTCCATATGAAAT
>NC_051416.1:8657197-8657302 GCF_015228065.2 Penaeus monodon
GCTTTTATATTCAAAATAGACGAGGTAAAAAGGACATTTGAAAATTGATGAAAGTTTAGACATAATTGGGAAGTGTAATAAGGGGTTTCTTTGCTGGCACTGGTA
>NC_051416.1:8658048-8658539 GCF_015228065.2 Penaeus monodon
TCAAAACGCCTATGCAATATGCATACAGAAAGCATCATTTTCATTATTCAGGAATCGGACAGAGTAACCCCAGGATCAACAACAGTAAATGTAATATCAACGTCTTCTTTTAATGTCGCCTGTTATTGAATTCAAATACACATGGCGCGTCTGGAATAAGATACTATAGACCGCCTGAAGTAAAATACTGAAATTGGAAATGCGGTTGCTGGATATATATATATACATATTTTTTTTTTTTTGTCAGAGCAGACCGTAAAATTTTTCAGAGATAATGGTTGTGTTTCATAAAGTTTCGAACGAATAATATGTAACTGTTAGTTAGCATTTCTATTTCTCTTGTTGTTTGTGGTTTTGAGAAAACGTTCTTCATTTAAAGTAATAAGGTAAGAATGATAATCTTTTTTTTTTTCCTGATTATTTTATAGTTACATTTGCCTTTTGAAACATTATATTAATGCTAATGGACGCAATTCTTTATTCTGAGTGAG
>NC_051416.1:8659198-8659716 GCF_015228065.2 Penaeus monodon
CACATCATGCATGCAATTTCGTATGCACACTCTACATTCATGCTTACACCACACACCTTGTTCGTGATGACGCATTGATCAATAAAAAAAAGGAAAAAATAGGCCTTAGACCCATTTCGTTCGTCACACCAAAATAATATCTTAGCAGAGGCACCCCATCTCCTTCTAAACAGCACCTCCATTGATGGTAACGAAGCTGTCAGAGAAGGAGCTTCACTTCCCTAATTGGGAATGCCTTTCCTCTATCGACGTGCGTAATGGGAGTGATCAACATTTGGTTTGCATTTAAGCCTAGTGTGGCAGAAGCCGTTTGCAGTGTAATTTCTGGAGGCCTGGTGCTCTGAGCGAAGTTGTGGTGGTTTCCGATAGATAGGTGGGTGTTTTATGAGCGAGGTGGGTAGATAGATTATACGTATGTGTTGAAGTAAAGGGAGAAGAAGATTCTTAAAGAGTTCGTATTAGTGTCCTCTGGAATATATATATAGACACGAAGCGATAGATATTCGCATACGCCCATA
>NC_051416.1:8659892-8660331 GCF_015228065.2 Penaeus monodon
GAAAGAATTATGGAAGAGCAAATTTTCAAAACATAAAAGTCTACCATATATTTTTGTATTTTGCTACCCTATTTTCCTTTTCAATTCAAGTAGCCTATCTATCATAAGCAAAATTCACACAGTGGTGGGTCATAACAACAGTAATAACGGCTATAAGAACAATATTAAGCAATAATGGGAAAAATGATATCACTGACACAAATGTGAAATAATGGCCCAACTGAAGTATTTAGATCGGCGATTACTACAGACATTTTCAGTTTCCATTTTCAGCCAGCACTCTGATCCATAATGGATTACCATGAAAATATACTCTGTTGATCTCCGTGGCATGTGGAACCCATATATACCTGGAAAAAGAGACAATTAAAAAAGATATTCGGAGACATAAAATTAAAATTAAAATCTATATTTAAAAGAACGGAGGAATTCTTTCTTT
>NC_051416.1:8660825-8661044 GCF_015228065.2 Penaeus monodon
GTGTAATTTCGAGAAAATAAAGCAAATGTGAAAGTAAAATATTTAAATGATAAAATTTCTATTTTCTAAAAACATTTTTCATTCAACGACATCCATGTAAAATATATTATAATCATTAGCATTGCATTACTATACCATAAACTTTAAAATTCTTACAGCTGCTTTTATTATTTCTGTCATTAATATCATATATATCAGCGGTATATATATCCTCTTGCT
>NC_051416.1:8661370-8661833 GCF_015228065.2 Penaeus monodon
ATCTACATTAGTGTTACCAGGACATATTGTCATTTACATATTTATTATGATCGTTATTAGCGTTACGAATGATGCTACTATCATAACCATCTTCAGAAATTATCAGTTTTCTTTATATCAAGTCAGCATTAACTGTAGCTAATAATCACACATGCGAAACCACGCACGCACATACGCAAGCATTTTTTTCCCCTTTTTCTCCTTAGAAAATGGAAAAAGTTAGTAAATCAATAAACAGAAACATCCATTTTATATTCCATGCTGCAGAAAACACACAAAAGTCAGAGTAACTAATATCTGGCAGATAGCAAAGATACATTGTTTTTGTTTACGATTTCGCCAAGGGTCACGGAATAAAATATCTCACGCTGTTGTTTTTCCCTCTCGGTCACTCTCACTTTTTCCTTCGTTGCACTTCACGCACTCTCTCTCCTTTTTGCTTGTCTGGTTAATACTCTTTAAC
>NC_051416.1:8662200-8662286 GCF_015228065.2 Penaeus monodon
TCCTTATATTCTCCTAACCCCTCTATCTTTCTCTTTATCGCTTTGCTATCCCCTCTCCTCTCACTCCCAAATCTACCTTAAATTCC
>NC_051416.1:8664676-8664847 GCF_015228065.2 Penaeus monodon
TTCCTTTTTTTTCCTTTACATTATTGAACCAATTCAGGCATGTAATTTTATCTAAATATGAAATTTAAAAGGGTTACATGTACACAAATCTTATCAAATTATTCATAATAGTTTGTCTGTTTCTCTTTCCCTTTTTGTCTCCTTCCTTTTTTCTCCCCCCTTCGCCCCCCC
>NC_051416.1:8664952-8665149 GCF_015228065.2 Penaeus monodon
TTGACTTTTGTAACACTTTTATGTAAAGATTGCATGATCAAAGCCGCGACGAAAATCCGTCATAAAAATTTGTCATTCAATTTTTTTTTCATATCATCTTTCTGCTGTTTTATGTCCCTATTGTTCCAGATCAATTATATATTTTCAAGTTGTTGTTTTTTTTCTACACTTAATTCGCATACACACACAAATATTAT
>NC_051416.1:8666342-8666422 GCF_015228065.2 Penaeus monodon
TGATAATGTCAGGTCTTTGATAATGTAAGCAGCGATGAGTTCACTTTGGGGTATTTAATCCACCAAACATTTTTGAAAAC
>NC_051416.1:8667038-8667149 GCF_015228065.2 Penaeus monodon
TTTTGCCTTGTTTTGGAAATAAAATTCTAAGTAGAGTTTGACACAGAGCGCAGGAATAAGAAAGAGAGAGAAGGCTAGACAATGTAAATATGTTAAGAGGAACATAACTGC
>NC_051416.1:8668188-8668273 GCF_015228065.2 Penaeus monodon
ACACACACACATACCTTTATTGCAGACATCTCAGGATATGGCCATCAGTCCCGTAGAGTGGTCTTGTTAAGTGAATTAGCAGAGA
>NC_051416.1:8668426-8669171 GCF_015228065.2 Penaeus monodon
TAAGAAATAACTTGAAATATGATAAATGAATAAAGAAAATCCAAACCAAAAACTGGAATGTTAATGACATTTACGTCTTTTACAAAAGAAAATGTCAAGTTTCTCTTTATTCTTATTTTTTATTTTACAATGAAATTACATCTTCGCGTGGCAGGCCGCCTGTAGGCAAAGGGTCACCCGGCTGTTTGGTTTTGATATTGGTTATTCACGCAATATAATCAATTTGCATGCTTAATTCTCTATGTATAATAAAGTCCTCATATATACGTTTCCTCCGTCGGATATCACCTTGTTTTCATTCATGGAAGAAAAGGCATTAATTCACTCACTTGTTGTGTCGCAAATTATTACATACATTTAATTGTTCATTGGAGATTTGTCATGTTTTTATTATACGTCCAACCTCAGGAAAAGATCTGGCAACCCTGAACCCTAAAGTACTCCCATACGCCAAGTACAGATGATATTCTACTGTTTAGAAACCTACGTATGTCATGATACCCAAGCTTTCAGGTAATCCATGACTACCAATATTAAAAAGCTTCGTAGTCATTACCAGTTGCATGATTAAACGAACTGAAACATGTTACCACAGACTTTTGTCCGAATAACACCATGTGTTCTAAGAGGGAATTAAGTATGATATTTTACTCGAAGCTGAGTGATTCTCGCAACGCAGATTTAATACCAATTAGCTTAGCGATAAAGTGGGGGGAAAGTGGGTCCTTGACTTTATTCTCTGTTA
>NC_051416.1:8670063-8670330 GCF_015228065.2 Penaeus monodon
TTTACTTACTCAATTTGAAAACTGTCTGCAATACCACATCATAATTTGAATAAACTATGTTTGTTAACCAGCTAAAAATATATGAATTTAGCATCTGATACCAGTATGAAGTGAATAAAATAAATATGTACTGTGATGTGTTCCAATGTCCACATCACACAATATAATTTTTTTTATTTCTTCTTTTACTTATTCTTTTGAAGAGATATTGTTACCGATATTCAAAAGATTTTTTTTTAATGCGATTTGTTCACAGGGGGATTTCCA
>NC_051416.1:8670811-8671082 GCF_015228065.2 Penaeus monodon
CCCAACGAAAAATATTCTCTTCTTACAGTCAACAATCGGCTGCAGTACATTAGAATTCAGGAGTAAACAAAACTTTGGCATTTCTAGTACTAGTTTGGTTAGATCTGTTTTAAACAAACATATAAGTTGTTTTTATGGGACTAGCAGACAGTGTGAACCAGACCAAATTAACTTAAGTTGTTTGAGTTGTAACTTGAAGCAAATTACATTAGGTTTGACTTGGAAACATGCTCCTAGAGATGGAAATTTAGGGGATTATTTCTGGGATGCT
>NC_051416.1:8671218-8671527 GCF_015228065.2 Penaeus monodon
AAAGATAATAGCTTGTCCATATTCAAATGCTTATTTAAAAGCATTAACGTTTACCAGTACTAATGGGTATGGCAGAATATTTACTATTGTTAATGCACTTATACAAGATTTGATTTTAAGATTTTTTCCACACTCCTTTTTCAAGAGGATAAGAACCCATTAAGATAGTACTGGTACCGAATCCAGCATTTTCGAACCTAATGGTGTAAACAGTATGTTCCATTTGCGAGGATATTTTATAGATGCTAATCAGATGCTGAGAGAACGTACGTGTGTAAGTACGAGTGTGTGGGAGGCAGGGTAGTTGCA
>NC_051416.1:8671716-8671785 GCF_015228065.2 Penaeus monodon
ACGTGTGCGTGCGTTTGTGTATGTGTCAGTTGCTTCACTACGGGAGAAGAGCTTAATTCAAGGTGTCCC
>NC_051416.1:8671847-8672002 GCF_015228065.2 Penaeus monodon
TTTTATAGCTATAATGAAATACTAAAAATGACACACCAAATATGTAGGAGCTTTTTTCAAATAACGCCCGGACTGTCTCGAAAGTTCATCTTATATGAAGATGGAGCACAGATAAAAATCTGTCTCATTAAACTAGGAAACAAGACAAGAGAAAA
>NC_051416.1:8675550-8676148 GCF_015228065.2 Penaeus monodon
CGGGTGGTGTGGTGTGGGGTTATTTTATGTGTGTATGTGGGGGGGCGTGCGCGTGTGGCGGGTTTTTTTTCTGTTGTTGTTGCTGTTTTATACAATGAAAATTTCGCGTCATTACGAAGCTACGTTTGTTAAAATAAGAGACAAAACGAAAAGGGAAACTCATCCCTCGTTGCATTCGTTAACTGTAATGCTCAGACCCAGTCATGCAAACATACACGTCCATATCCCTAAACCCATTCACTAGTACCCTTTGCCTCACCGTTAGCATATAAAGCCAACCATTCTCCAGTAATGCCTTTGCTGTAGTTCGTAAGATGCACTCGTTTTTCGCATAGCGCATTGCGTAAATAAGGCCTAATTAACCGGAGCGAGAGAGCTATTGCTAATCAAGTTTCAAGTAACAGTCATTAAATTACGGTTCCGAATGTTTTTCACTCCCTGGGCATACCAACACTCGCCGCGCGAAGCTTTAACTGACTGGGGAGAAAACGAGGAAAGAAATATAGGGCTGAGCTTCTCCTTATAACTTTTTAATACAATTTGTGACTTCCTTTCTCCATTCTTAAAAACACAGGCATAAATGTATTTTTTCGTTAAA
>NC_051416.1:8678482-8678569 GCF_015228065.2 Penaeus monodon
GCGGTAATTTAGCTTTCTAGGAAAAGAGTGTGATGAATAGCCTTCAGAATTCGAAAGAAATTTTATTTGTCATTAACGGTATATTTT
>NC_051416.1:8678810-8678932 GCF_015228065.2 Penaeus monodon
TATATAATGCTTCCGCTAATAAATATAATAAAAATAAAGACTAATACTGGAAAAGCTTAATAATTCTGAAATAAGTAATAGAAAGGTAACTGTTTAATAAAAGCATACTAAATAGTAACTGG
>NC_051416.1:8679952-8680329 GCF_015228065.2 Penaeus monodon
ACAAATTTAGTCCATAGGAACGGCTTCTGCACACACAATTGTACTAATTTGCAGACGCTAGATACACCAATCCTTAATGTGACTTTCGTTAAACCGGATTAAAGGTCATGCAACATTAGCATTGAGGGTCATGGGGCTTTAATCGCGTTGAATTAGCTTGCACCTTCTGCTTGTCGCTCACGCTTCACTTATTGTGCTTGCTTGCTACGATGTTGATTTAGTCATTAATGAGGCTGGATGTAACGTTAATACCCATGCCAAAATTACTAGTTTCTGCCGTGTGGAGAGACGATTCCACACTTTGCTTCAGTATCATGTTACGAAATTCATTCTAAAATTGGTATAATGTAAGCTTCTGATACGAACCCATAATAGAT
>NC_051416.1:8682707-8682923 GCF_015228065.2 Penaeus monodon
AGAAAAATAGCCAAATATTTATTTTTCTTTTACTGAATCTATTACCTTACCAGCATACACCTCCCTCCCTCCCTCTATCAGTTTGGGTTGATTAACTACCGACTCTTGACTTCTGCGCCTCTGTCTATCAGGCTGAGCAATCCGTTTACGTGATGGAAAGCTAATATTTTTTCTACATCACTACCCGGGTTCATTTCTACTTGGTTAACGTAACCA
>NC_051416.1:8683317-8683820 GCF_015228065.2 Penaeus monodon
ATAAATATCGAAAGTATAATTGTATCATTTACATCTGCTGGACATTGCCTTAGAACAAGGGTTAATGTAAGTGTTTTTGTTAAACATCAATTCTGAAGAATTTGGTAAGAAATTACGAAGGAAGAACATAATCATTACAATGTCCATTTTGCTTTATATTATATAGCTAGCTAGGATTGGGACTTACTGTTTTTTTTTGGTACACTTTCTGACATTTTCTGGCTGGTAAACGTAAGTGAAGTGATTGTCATGACCTACATGCATTGTTGCCAGGTGCCACTCCTGCATTATCTATAGATTCAAAGGTCATGAATTAAGTTTGAAAATTGGATGAATGACGTAACTATCAAGTTTGCCAACATTAACTTTTTTCAAACAGTAAATGTTTCCACCAGGTGAATATTCAGGATAAATGAACAGCATTTTAATTCGTGTTCATGAATGTCAGTACATATATATTTATATTTTACAAATAACACACACACATAGGCAAACTGTGCACT
>NC_051416.1:8683896-8684578 GCF_015228065.2 Penaeus monodon
ACACGAGTATAGCCTTTTCACTCTGCGCTGCATGAAAGTTCAATTCTACTATCTTCAGTGTATATAATTTATTGAAAATGTAATAGATTTACTAGACAGGCGTAAACTTTTAATGAACTGAGGTGAGGAATCTTGTGGTGTGAGCAGGGAAGTGTGTGTGTGTGTGGGGGGGGGGGGGGCGACAGGAGTGTGGGTATTTTCTTATTTTGAATAAATATAGGTTAGCTAAATAATAAAAAGGGACCCCTCATTCTTTATCAAAAAGTGGAGGCTTTATTAGTATGTATAAATTACAGATATATCTATAGATTGATACGTTTAAATGAATGGTCCCTATAATTCGTATACGACCTCATGGACAGTAACTGCACGATGATATACATTTTATATTTACATTGTAAATTAATCCCTTGTGATTTTTTTCCTACAAAGGCAATGCAACTACTGGTGAACATGCAGAATAAAAGAACATCACTCTAATTCCTGCTAGCATAAACCTTCGTTAATTTTGTTTCGAGAAACGGTCGTTTGTGGATCAAGTAAAGTGCTCTCGCCTGTTACGGTGAATTCGGAGGGGAAAGGTTAACGAAAAAGTGCCACGTGAAAAGACTGCGAGGGTTTCAAGTCCCGTCAATGAAAGGCGTTTTAAGAACCACTGACTTAAAAGGACAAGAGAACTCGG
>NC_051416.1:8684986-8685951 GCF_015228065.2 Penaeus monodon
CAATTTCGACTTTAACAGCCTACATCTCCCTCCAAACAAGGAAGTCGAGGGCACTTCCTGGTTATGACCCAACCAGTTCTATCTTACCCAAGGTAACGTTCTGTCCGTCGGGACGCTTGGCACACGGCCATCGCTGGTCGTGGTCCCGCTGGCTCTTGTCTCAGTCAGCAAGACATTCTTATCGCGTGATCGTTTGCAGCCTTCTTTCCATTAGTTGCTTCATTATACTGAACAGTGATAAGCACATGGATAAGCGGAACAAGGAATAATGAGATGGGAAATACAGATGGTGTAAGATTGAGAATGATCGCGAGGCAAGAGTGAGAGAGATCTGTGAGAAGATTTTTAAACGAGGCATAACGAGGTAGAGAATATGAATGTTGTAAGGATGGGAATGATAGCAATAAAATTGATATTCAATATGTGTTTATTTTGTAATACCCTATTCTATTATATACTTACTATGCATTCGCAATAATACAAACTCACACATAAAGCAATTTTGATGAGACCAGTTAAATGGTTTATGCCTCAACAAATAATGGGTTTTACTATAGCGTACCTAGATACAAATCCGTTTTCATGTATTCCACGTAAGTCGCGGAAGGAATGGCTCATCTAGAAGATCCGCGAGGGCCTCCACTTGCAAAGAGGCTCCAATGACATCTCAGTAAGGTATTTTAGTATGTTCTAGTATCGAGTGGCTTTGGAATTGCAATCGAAAAATAATATAATTTCAGCACTTCACATAAACTCTTACATTATTACCTTTTTTGAAGACAGATTTTCCATAAATTATTAATATAGCTACGATGTGACTAGCTACTAAAAAAACGGGAAATGTCAAAAGTAGATCAAAACTATTGTCCTTCTATGTCATGTTTTGCTAAACTTTTTGACTGTTGAATATTAAACATTAATAATGAATATCAGTGGCTGATGATTAATATCAACTATTATTTTGG
>NC_051416.1:8686796-8689478 GCF_015228065.2 Penaeus monodon
CAAGTAGGATATAAATATACATGAATTGTTACAAAGTTATATATTAAAGATAAACATTGTACAACTGAGATGTTATTGTTACCGAAATCAGGATTCAATTACGAATTTTATAGAATACAGCCATAATAATTGGTTGCTATAGCTAACCTCTTATCACATGTAAAGAAAATTATTAAGATAAGTTACAGAATCAATCAGTCGAAGAGGTTCTAAGATAAATAATAGATTGTAAATATGAAATATCAAGAAAATATTGGAATGGATGGAATGTAATCATAATTGAAAGGAGAAAATTATAGGGAAAAGGCATTCAAAACCTAAGATGTTCATATGGGAAATAAAATACCTATTCATGTAAGTAAAAATAATAAGAAATAAATGAAAAAATATACTAATATGTCATATTAATTCTAGATAAAACTGCATCATCAAGTACAAGCGCTGGTATATCAAAACATTATAAAACACTGACATTAACTTGCATACAGACAAATTAAAAACATTTGTTAAAATCAAATGTGTCTATTGCAAGAGAACAAGATAACAACCATAAAACTTTTGTAAGAAGAAAGCAGTCACTTCCATCGTGTGAGCCTAATGGAGGGAACACAGCTTCTGGGTGTTTGTAGAGCAAAAAGGTAACGATCTGGATAAAGGGCATAAATAAACACCAAAGTACCAACGTCTATATTAACAGGTTTCATTATCGCTTATGATGGTATCTTGCTTCCGTTGTTCGGGCTAGTTGGGAGTATGTAGCAACAGTCTTCCATGCCATCTGCAGTTTCCTCACCATATTATATGTTCCATCTTCAACATATTTGGTTATCCTATATAATAAACCAGCTGGAGGGTTACAATTATGTCCTGAAATAGATACAAGGGAACAACACGAGGAGACCTGTGAATGGCAGAGTTCAAGGCATATCGAACATAAGGCAGGTATTCATCCCAAGACAATGGAGGTTCTTCAGAGAGGATGGATAAGGAATCTTTTATCATCCTGTGTGTCGGTTCAGTCATATCATTTGAAGGGTGGAACGGTGTAGTCAATGATTATTATTAAAGTCTGAACAATTATCAGTAACCAACAACTTACGGGCTCCAAATATTATGACGTATTCGTGAACAAAAGCATTGGCTCAGCCAGCTTATCTGGCAAAGCTACACGTTGCACGTACCTACTAAGATGGTCCACAACAGATAAAACATAGCATTTACCAGAGTAAGGTTGATAAAGGTACATTAAGTCCGCCCCGACACTGTCCATTGGTCCATTCACTTCTGGCACCGACGGTATCTATGCCTGACGCTTTTGTACTCCTCTCCTGGCATGCAGAGTATCTTTGAATATAATCTTTGATATAGGACAGCTGATTTGGGATGAAAAACATAGATGTTAGTTTGGCATACGTGGGAAATATTCCCTGGTGAGCAGCCACAGGTTTATCGTGAACCAACAGAAGAGCTGCAGAACGCTGGTCATTATGGATGACTAATCTGTGAATTATCTTATATTATCTAGGAGATGATATGAAATTCCTTTTTCTATTTCAGCCTCCTAAATATGAGCCGACAACTTACGTTTAGGGAGATCACCGCCTTCATGGTATTCTATTATCGTTTTCCATTGCGGGTCATTCCTTTGTAGCTCACGAAATCCTCATTCGTCTATGTTTTCAATATCAACAGCTGCAATACTTTTGTTTAAAGTATCTGACACGTAGTTATTCTTTCTCTGTTTGTTATGAATTGTGTAATTATATTTAGCAAGCTCCATACTCCATCTAGACATGCGAGGGGATTTCGTGCGTCTCTTAAAAATGTGTGTTTATAGTGCATGGATACTGAATGATCGACCATATACTTACGGGTTGAATGCACGTATAGACTCTACTACAGCAAAGGCTTCAAGGTAAGTAAGCTATATGATGCAAGTCATTATTGTCATCAGACTGCATCCAACAGCCTGCAATAGCTATTTTGATACATCATTATGTATTCGAAAACTTTTGGAAAAATTAGGCCTTAACAGTACTAGAGCAGGTTTCAGTTTGTTTTTTATTGCGTCAGTCCAAACGACTGGTTTGTTCTTCCCTTGAGGTTTGTTAACGGAGCAGCAGCCTTGGCGAAATCTTTTATGTGTCGACGAAAAAATCCCACACGGCCAAGGTACCTCCTGGTTTCCCGAGCATTTTTGGATGGCAGCATGCGAGCCACAGCTTCAACCTTCTCGGGATTAGGTGAGATATCTGTGGAAGAGACAAGAAAGCTCGAAAACTTTATTTGCCATCTGGCTATTTGGCAATTTTTCTAGTTTAATTTCAGACCTGCTTTATCAAGAGAGTTACGTGCATCCGACAAAAGCTTTAGTTGCTTCTGAAAAGAGGCGGAAATAGCAAATAGCAAAGACAGTGGTTACCCAAGACTGGAGACAAGATGACGGCGAGAGTGCGTTGGAGCGTGTTCGGTGCCGTGCGCAAGTCAGAGGGCATCCTTACCCACTGATGAAGCTGATGTCTATCCGTAAATGGCGTTTTACACCAGTCCTTCGGTGCAACTGAAGTCTCCAATAGGCGCTTTTGGCATCTAATATTGAAAAATATTTTGTCTGTTATAAACTGTCAAGAAGTTCAGCCATATTAGGCACAGAAAATGCATCCACCGTTTCAATTTTGTTCA
>NC_051416.1:8689576-8691177 GCF_015228065.2 Penaeus monodon
CCTTTAGTATCTGCTCACACTCTTCTTTTATTACATCATTCGAGGCTTTGGGGAGCTTATACTGCCTGGTACAAATAGGTCTGTGATCACCGGAAGAGATGTAGTGTAGATGTAGTGGTAAATACTAAGTATGGTACCTATGATACTCCGTTCATCCGAAATCAAGTTAGGAAATTTCCCTAGTACATCCATAACTTTGGAACGTTCAGAAGTTTTCAAAGGGATAAAGCTAAATCAGGCAATTCCAAGTTTTCCTTTCTGTTCTCTTCAACAGTAGTCACTACATCATCACACTTTTCCACAGACACTAATTTTATTCCATTTTTAGTCTTATGTTCTTGTTAGACAGATTAACTACCCACACTTGAATATCATAATTTTTCACTTCCACTAAAGTCCTGGGTAATAACAAAGGATCTACTTCACCTCCAACAAATAAAACGTCAACTTTCGAAAACGAAGCAGGCACTGTACATTTCACAAAACGATCAACATTTGATAAATAAATGGTAGATTTTAGTACATGAGAACAAGTACTACATTTAAACAATTTATGTATTGGGGGAGGGTATACTGTACCAATCTGATTTGTTGTAGATACTTATAGTGATATCTGCGTTTCATTGTCATAAATAAATTTATAGCTAAGAAATAACATAGTTAAGAAATCTATTCCACACAAAAAATCTTGCAGGAAATTTAACATTATCAACAACAACAACCCTGTGCAATACTTTACAATTTTTGTGAATATCAAAGTCAATACCACATTCCGTAATTCAAATTTAGTATACTTCCCGAGACCCCAATAAGCGACCTTGGTGAAGATTTATTATTAACAGCAAGTCCATTTAAAGCACTAGAATTAAATATTGAGGCGGAAGAACCAGTATCAAGGAAAATCTTCACAAACTTTCCTCCGACCTTAGGTTGAAGGCCGACCACGTTTTACATCATTACAAACCTTCCTATTATTCCCTTTCACTGGCTGTTCCTCCTTTGTTGCCGTCACTGGAGGTTTGATTTTGGTCTTCACGAAAAAGCGGACAGTTTTGTCGTTTGTGTGATTCACCACAATGCCAACATCCTCGACCTGGTGGCTTGGCTTTTCATGCTTTATGGAAAGCACAATGCGGACCAGTGAGTGAGACCTGAGAGTTGCCGATTTACAAAGGGTAATCTCGCATTCTTTACAACACCGATCCTTCGATTTCAGTGTACAAATCTTTCGGCGACTGACACTGACCCAATTTCTTATCTTCTAATACTTGAAAGAAATCAGACGGGGTAGTATTTACTCCGAATTTCAACCTGAATTAATGTTATCAGTGTAGTGCGAGTAAATTATTTGTTCAGCTATCCCTCTACTCTAGCTTTCCGAATTAACTGGCCATCGTTTGTCGGATGAACATTTAATCTTAACTGTCTTAAAAAGTATTCGACTTCCTGATTTCTTAATAACGCATTAGAAGCTGGTACTTTAGATAAGAACTTCGGCAGGTCTTTATAGTCAATAAAAATAGTATTAGCGTTGTTACTACGATCACTCGACATAGATGCACGATTATCAGCACTTGATTTTTGGAGTTCATTAAAAGTAA
>NC_051416.1:8691527-8692015 GCF_015228065.2 Penaeus monodon
CATACACACATAACATGCGCTAACTCAAATTATGGGGAAAGGAGTCTTCCCCTGAAAAGTCATGAGAAACAAAGAAAATCTTATCAAGATTAAGGGAAGCTGGAGTCCGTGGTAAACTCGGGCGCGGTGAACATAACTCCCAAGTCTGCATGAGTGTATGTAGTCATTTAATTCCGTTGCTATTATTTATGAAAGCATTATCATAGAGGCAGCTGAGCTTTTCTTTAACATTTTATATTCAGGCTGGGAGGGAACGGGATTCATAGGAGCTCAATAAGAGTATAAATGGGAGTTTTACATAATGGTGGGGAAAATTGTCCGTGAGACAAAGGATGTAAAGTACAATGTTAAAAGTTGCAGTTCTGGAAGATGGAAATGTTTTAAATGACATATACTTCATACACTTAATGCGTAGCGTCCCTCGCTCTCCTAATGTTTCTGCCTATGGATGCATGTACATCTATCTATCTATACATACATACATACAT
>NC_051416.1:8692144-8692547 GCF_015228065.2 Penaeus monodon
GTGCTTGTGGTCTGTGGCTAATTTGTGTTTACTAATATTTGTCTAAGTTTACGACCAAGTCTGGCTCGCCTCCGACACGTTTCTCCCACTGTGGGCGTGCTGAAAATTATCAACAACTTTTGGACTTTGGAGATGCCACGTGACCGCTTAGTTCCATACTATTTATTTCTCTTTAGTTCTTCCGTTTTCTGTCCGTAAGTTGTTTTTTTAAATTCTTCTGAATAGCCAGATTTGTGCCATGAGAGATTAGTTGCCAAATGAAGAAATGTGTACCACCAGAGTTTCAACCGCTGAATGAACAAAATTGTACCATGAGAATCTTAACCACAAAAGAAACAGAATAACACCATGAGAAATTCTGCCACCGAAAGAACAAAATTGTACCACCAGATGTTAATCAGCC
>NC_051416.1:8692571-8692950 GCF_015228065.2 Penaeus monodon
TTTGCTCAACACCCATCCTATTCCCAAACCGGCTATCTTGCCTACTGACTACAATAGCACGAACAAAGAAGTAGCACAAGAACAAACAAACTGGAACAATGAAAATCAAAAGTAACGTGCGTTAACACAGTCGCCTTTCCCTCACTGGCAAACACTCGTCTACACACAACTAAAACTCACATAGCAAGAAAAAGACCTAAGCCATATCTCTCTTCTCTGTTTCCTGGTAACTAGTAATATAAACCTCTTAGGATAAATGGTCCCGATGGAATAGAATGTGTGAACAGAGAAAAAGAGGGCCTTTGCATATTCAACTGCTGTGTATGCATTTATTCAAACATACATATGCCAGTGACGTTGGCAATGCGTACTTTGTTGT
>NC_051416.1:8693191-8693485 GCF_015228065.2 Penaeus monodon
GCAAATGTCGCAAATCGTTTTTATAAACACACGCGGCAGGAGTTTGAATGATGAAAGAACCTGGACTTGCGACACATGTTTGGCAAGGAAATCTGAATAACACTTTTCGTAATATTTTTAGGATCGTTTTGGTAGTATACGAAGATTATCATGCAAGGTGTTATTTTTACTTGTGTTACAGGGTTTCTGCTTCATAACTCTTTTACATTCAAAGAGAAATAGTTAATTGAGGCACTTGGATAGACTCATATGGAGATAAAGCTTTATATATAAAAACATGCATGCATATATGTG
>NC_051416.1:8693571-8693695 GCF_015228065.2 Penaeus monodon
TAATATGTGTGTAGAGATGTAACGTTAAACTAATATTAATTTTATTTTTCCTCTTCCAATAAGAAATCTCTTGAATCAAAAAGAAATCCCACAAATGTAAATCATAAGAAAAAAAAAATATTAC
>NC_051416.1:8693731-8693930 GCF_015228065.2 Penaeus monodon
ATCTTTTCCCTGTATCCTTCCTCTTCCAGGGTCGAACCTTTGGAATAATAATTATTAAAAAAAATCCCAGGGTATAAAACACATGAAGAAATATATTTCTAGAAAGGAACATTTTTACGTAGAATTTTTATAGAGCAAAAGAAAATTTTTCGTCCCCTTGTTGCTCTCTCAGAAAATGTATACAATACCCCCCCCCCTT
>NC_051416.1:8694070-8694352 GCF_015228065.2 Penaeus monodon
CTTAGTCCCTCTCGTTCTCAGAAATGGATAGAGAACAAGCAAATATGTATATATATTTTGTTCTCCAGAAATGTAACGCAGATATGTTCAGTGTCACCAAATGGAGATCCAGGCGCAGGTGTAACTGGCAGTTAATTCCCTTTCCGTCATGGAAGTAATGCGCGTTATCAAATCAGCCTCTACGTCTTCTTGTACCTGATTTGCATATCGTCTCTGATGTGGGATGTTTTTTTTCCTCCTTCCTTGAATGTCATCCATAAGATTAATGCCTCTTTGTTACTG
>NC_051416.1:8700156-8700625 GCF_015228065.2 Penaeus monodon
GAAGTAACGTTTAGGAAAGTTCTTGATGTTTGGCAAATTTAAAGATTAAATAGAAGAGAAATATTGTTTAAATGCGCACAAATCCACGTAAAATGTTGAAGTTTATGAAATCATAAGGAGAAGGAATTTAACAGGCAACCAGTCCCCCTCAACGATAAGTTAATTCACACTGGAAGGACTGTAAACTATTTTTTTTTGTTTATTTATATGGCAGTGTAACAGTGTTGAGAAACTATAGAAAACAAATTTGAAACGAAATATCGATAGTAACAGAACAGTGTAACATCTGTTATATTATGCAGCTATAAGAAAGTGGATGCAAAGCAAAAAGGTAATTCCTGATTTGATTTTCGAACGTCGCACACCACTCAGTCGAGTATAGAATAGATTACACCCACGAACGTATCTTCAAACAGTGCGTATTTCTGGTGTAGAATGTTTTCTATAGTTCAGTATCTCTATCTATATC
>NC_051416.1:8700745-8700832 GCF_015228065.2 Penaeus monodon
TTTGTGGAAAATTAATATTGGAGTAGTTCTGTTCAAAAAAAGATGTTGGTATTCAGGCCATAAAGACAGACTTTGATCCATGCTTGG
>NC_051416.1:8700860-8701049 GCF_015228065.2 Penaeus monodon
TTATGCTAACAGCGACAAGCGACAAGGTATTACCACCTATAACTCTCTCTTTCCCTGTATCTTGTACAAAAAACAGGATTTGTTATAGCTAAAATCAGAACATATGGAATAGTAAATGGTGGCTAACTTCGAGGGTGAATTTTCAAACTTCAATCAGCCGAGACTTGTGAAAGGCATCATCTTAGAGAG
>NC_051416.1:8701470-8701806 GCF_015228065.2 Penaeus monodon
TTACCTATATAAAAACAATCAATAGAGAGAAAAACCTAGAAACTCTGCGAAGGGAAGGAAACTAATAAGAGCCTGAATATGAACTCCTGTGGACTTCTGGCACATAAAAAATCGAGGCCTATATTCCTCCAGCAGCTGAGACACGGTTACTTGAAAAATTTTGGTGAGAGAATGCTAGAGAAATGCAAATTCATTTTTTTTTGTCTCTCTTCGTTCATAATTTGGTTTTCTTGGAGCCAATTGCAGCTACGACATTCATTATTCGAAATGTTTCATAATTAAATTTCATCATAGCACATATATCTTAGGAAGACTTATGTCAAGTAAGGAGTCAGC
>NC_051416.1:8702803-8704046 GCF_015228065.2 Penaeus monodon
TACTGCTGTAACTTTTTGACCGAATACATTTCTCATTGCTGTTTTAATATTATAGTACAAACGGATAATAAAATAAAATAATTATCATACCGTATTCATCATTCTAATAAAAAAGGACAGAGAACAAAATACTAGAAGTCAATAGCATTTAATTAAGTAAACATTCATTAATATTGTAACATGTTTACGTAACAAAAAAAAAAAAAACACATTACTGCAGCGGATGATTTAGCCATTACAGTCTACATGTAACGGAGGAAAATAAAAGGATTAAATTGATACATTATAAACAGACCTTTATAGGAGACAAGGGGAGCCTCTGAATCTCTTAATGGATGTTGCATCGAAGGTTAGTGTAAGGTATTAAACCTCCATGCTGTCGCTGGATTCTGCATACACTCTCAAATTATTTAAATTCGGAAATTGAATTCAACTTTGATTCATTAAGGGGAAAGCTCCGTTAGCTGTAATTACAAACTTTTCTATAAGAATGCAGCTTCTCTTCGCAAAGAATGTCATTATCTCAAAATTTGCAGTTTCTAATCTTCAAAAACTTTGTTAATGATTGATCTTATCTTTCTGTGGATCTGCTATTCGTGCAGAAATGTATACTGAAATGGCATAGTATTATCGACATTGTTGTTCCAAATTGTTAAGTTATTTGTTTGAATGCTATTTGCCCGATATACAAAACCCTGAGTCCACATTTGAAGCATTCTGAAAAATGGCATATTTGTCTTTGTATTTATAGGAATAGCTAAAAAAGAAAGAAAAAAAGGTCAGGGTAATACTAAGAACAAAGAATTCCTTGATTCTTTCATACTTCTATCAGTATATCAATAAAGAAATTACGTTTGAAGACTAAATTATGACATAATATTTCGTTCTGTATGGCTATGAATTTTTATTAAAGAAAAAAACCTGAGAACCTCTTAAACTAACCATACACTTTTAATGCATTCTCCCTTTCATTACAGTTCTATATTGCACATGCGTAAAGACAATAACAAAATCATTATTTATACCCTATGATCGCCTTGCACAGTTTTTACTTAGCCCTGTTAATGTTTTTATTATTTCTTTACCGAGCCAAGTGCACCATATTAACGGTAACAGTATTACTATTTTCCTTCCAAATCCTCTTGGTGTACGAAAGCTTCTATAAATCCCTTTTAGAAAGTGCAATATTGATTTCTGCTCTGTTTATGAATAAAAACACATACTCAGAAACACCCACACACAT
>NC_051416.1:8704255-8704797 GCF_015228065.2 Penaeus monodon
TTTGACCTGGCTCATAGCGACACGGTTTCTTTGATCAAAGTCCCCAAAGGCTGTGTCTTGCGCCCCGCTCAAAGGAAACTTGTTCGCTAAGATCACATTGGTTCTATAGGATTTCACTCCTTTGGCCGCGTCAGTCCTGCGACAGGAGAATGACCCGAAGAAATTTCACAATGTGAACAAGGAGGAGGCCCCTAGAGGCGCCTGCAACAAGGTGAACCGAACGCCTCTTGTGTTACCTGCCGGAGGCGCTGGCGTGCATGGCCTTATTCAACGGCGCCGCTTCTCTCAACACCAAGGCTTCCATCAGCTGCAACCTGGAAGAAGAGGAAGGGACAGAAGATCTCGCAAAGGAGGAGAAACCTTTCGAAAATGGCGCGGTGACTCGGTATTCTAGATTTGCTACTGCCTCGAGCATGTATGTTTGTGCCGCAGAATCCGATTTCCCAAAGGAGGTTGAGAAAAAAAAGACCTTTCTTGGGTACGAGGAAATGCTATCAGACGGTGGACAATTCGGGCCACGAATTCAGAACAAGCGTAAGAGG
>NC_051416.1:8706441-8706994 GCF_015228065.2 Penaeus monodon
ACTACACTAGCAATGACTATAACTCATTTCCTTAAGCACAACAACGCGTGTTAAATGAGTGATTTTGGCATGACCGACAAAATCGTTTGGCCACGGGAATCTGGCACAGTCTGAGGCGAAGCAGGAAAGGAATCAGGCAGATATTAGTTTTAGAAAAGACATTTTAGTGGCATTTCCGGGTCAGGCGCTGTTACACTGTCAGAAAAAGAAACAAAAAAAATAGTTTACGATCCTTCCAGCGTGAATTAATTTACCGTTGAAAGGGACTGGTTGCCTGTTAAATCCTTTCTTCTTGGGATGCCCTTTTAAAGAATATTGCCCCTTTATCGCTATTTCCGAGCGCTGAGAACGAGGGAGGACCTTTGAACAAACAAACACGATCGTTTAAACCCGGTTCTTTATTGGGCAAAAAATACTTTCGTGTTTCTATTATGGAACTTTTCTACCGGAGTCGGCATTCAGATATAATATTACTGCGAGTTTCCGTATCTGCTTATTCCCAGCTTAATGAGATGCCCTAAATTGGCTTTCTCTTTTTTAATTTTTTTTACTA
>NC_051416.1:8707328-8707512 GCF_015228065.2 Penaeus monodon
CATTCCACCCCTTTTGTACTACTTCGCCAACGTACACAGACCCGAGAGAGAGAGGGACAGCAAAGGCAACCGTTACCAGGAGCATACGGAATAGTCAAACAGCATTCACGGGGCACCATCGGCTTGCTTTAGTGGCCAGAACGGGAAGGGAAGCGGTGATAGGTTTAGCCCTGGTTGACAACGA
>NC_051416.1:8707666-8708346 GCF_015228065.2 Penaeus monodon
AACAAGAGATAAAGGGGTTAATGGGGAGGAGGATGGATAGGGTTGAAGGGTAGAAAGAGGAGAGGAGGTTAAACAGGACAATGGATTGGGCGAAGGGAATAGCGAAGAGGGAGATACAGTATAGGGAAGAAGGAGAAGAGGGGGTAAAATGAGGAGAATGAGAGAAAGGTGGGAGGGGATATCAGGGAGGAGGACAGACGAGAAAGGGGGCTAAGATATAGATAAAGTTAATCGGGAAAAAGGAGGGGATAGCAAGATAGATGGGAAAAAGGGAAATAAAATGGAAGAGGGGAAAGTGGGGGGAAGGAAGGAAGGAATGGTTCAAAAGGGAGAAGAATGAATGGAAGAAGACGGGGTGGGGGGAGATGAGAGAAGAAGTGGAGGGGAAAGGGGAAGAGAGAAAGGAGGGAGAGCGAACGGGAGGAAGATGGGAGGAGATAAATGAAAGGAGGAGGGAGGGGAAAGGGGAAGAAGGTATAAAAGAGAGAAAGGTCAGTGGGGAATGGGGGGGGGGGAGGAAGGGTTCAAAGGGATGAGGATGGGGGGGACGGGGGTTAGGGAGAAGGATGAATTGAGGAAAGAATCTTTTGGATTAAAACATATTTGATATGATGATGCTTCGGATGAAGATATGTTGACTTTCTTCTTGCTGAATACGAATATAGGTCTTTTTGAAATAC
>NC_051416.1:8708928-8708994 GCF_015228065.2 Penaeus monodon
TACAGATTAGAGGAATTCATCTCATTGCGCCACGTACTCATGTACTTTAACACATAATATACAAAT
>NC_051416.1:8711095-8711522 GCF_015228065.2 Penaeus monodon
ACAATTAATCATATAATTTCATATATTCAATTTAGTGCTCTTCCCCTACATATCCTTCAAATCTTAACACTCCTCTGGATCCTTTTGCCCTGCAACCACATTTCCGTGACCTTTCTTTTACATCAATATCCTTGCATAAGTGTATATAGAGTCCAATCTATCCTTCAGCGGCGGCGAGGGCGAAGGAAAAGGGTATCAGAGAGAGGCATCATCACCCTTCCTGCAGTTCCGTGCCCAAGGGAAGGTATAATATTACTTACTTACCAGACCGACGCATCTGTTACACAACAGTGACATCTGTAATTTCCCTCGAGTCCTGACCCCAAACCAGGGACCCGCTCTATCACGGGATCTCGGTCCATCGGTTAATCGGGATCAAAGTGAATCCAAGGTGAGGTTATTTAGCACGGAGGTCGCTCGAAGGATG
>NC_051416.1:8711701-8712121 GCF_015228065.2 Penaeus monodon
GAAAGGAAATAATTATGTCAAGATAGCAGACGTTTGCCGACTTTTCATATCCTTGGTTTTGAAAACACCATTGTCAGCGATGTCTGTCTCTCTGACTCGCTGATCTTTGCTGACGGACGTATCGATATCATATCATCATAATGATATAACCTTCACACGAATGAAATAAGGTCGCCGAAGTCAGTGACCTAGCTAGAAAGACAAAGGTATTCATGAGATGTTTACGAATCATATATTCTTTTTGCATCACTGAGAGGGGAGTTTGCCTTTCGAGATTAATCGCCTTACAAATCATTATCATCATTTACTGTCTTACGTACATTGTTTTCTGAATGTTGCTGTATCTATTAACTGTAACAGTTTTAAAGAGAAAAATATGAAAATACTTTCTACTAGTGAGACTGATGAGATGCTATCAGA
>NC_051416.1:8716055-8716315 GCF_015228065.2 Penaeus monodon
GCGAAACATTAAGATTAGATAGATATTTCACAATCACAGTGCCTTTCATATGTTTTATCTTAATAACAATGACTATCATCACTATTATCGTGCAGGTGAAGGTCACAGGTAATCTTTTTAATTACCTAAATGACTAAATCGCAAAAAGCAAACTGTTCTTAATTCCGAGTCTATTTCAATTAGAGGGTATTAATACGGGAAAATACTTAATCTAAAATAAAGGTTTGAGTTACGCATCCTTGCTAAGCCATGCCCGAACA
>NC_051416.1:8716434-8716711 GCF_015228065.2 Penaeus monodon
TTTAGAAACCAGAGATACAATGCAAACAAAGGTAAAAAGGTATAAAACAGAATTGAACCAAGGATAAATCATGCACGCACGCAAATGGATAAACTGTATACACGCACGCAACTAAACCAGATATAGATGCATGCACACAATTAAACATAATTAATACAAAACCAAAAAAACTGACCGAAACGTACATACACAGATATGCAGCCGAACCAAATATAACACAGATTTAAGCAAAACACACCTTTGAACACAACAGACCAAGCGCATCCTCATGCACACA
>NC_051416.1:8716841-8716991 GCF_015228065.2 Penaeus monodon
CGAGGAAATGTGGCCAGTAGGTCTCGACACAGCATCTTTAAGCAAGAGTAGAGCGGTTCTGTCATCCTCCTGCCCCTTCGCAGCACTCTCTTCCTTCTATCAACACTTTCGCCAATTCACTTCCCTCTACGCCCTTCCCATCTTCCGTTA
>NC_051416.1:8717044-8717220 GCF_015228065.2 Penaeus monodon
CGGCGCGCCTGCTTCTAATTACGGCATTTAACTTGCTTAATATACCCTCCCTCCCCTTCCGTGTCGTTATGGTAATGATAGAGGTCCACGTCGAACAAGTTTGGCCATTCTTCGTGGACGGTGGAGGCTGTGCAGGCCGAAGGGTGGTTCGTCACAGGGAGATTGGTCGCTGGACC
>NC_051416.1:8720218-8720622 GCF_015228065.2 Penaeus monodon
GAAAAACATTAAGCAAACTGATGATAACATGATTCCTAAAATATGTCCGCACATTTCTTTTTCGAAAAGAAAAAATATTGACAAAAATTAGAGCCTCCCAGAGAAAAAAATCATATATACGGCCGGTATGCCTTTGTATCACGATGTGTTGATAGCAGTAAACAATTAATTCTACATTTAAAAAGCATCCAATAAAAAATCATCAAGTGTAACTTCTATGTCACCGTAAACATGTTTCAATGATCAAAACACATGAATTCCACACTTCATGCAACACGAACTTACTTAAATTCAGTATTGGTGTAATGTATCTCTTCTCATTGCATGCATTTCGTTATTTTGTTGATAAACAATCACAGCACTATAAACATTTTGTCAGAATGGATTAAAAGTATTATCCAACT
>NC_051416.1:8720844-8721029 GCF_015228065.2 Penaeus monodon
GGGGGGGGGGGGGAATTAGAATAAGAGAATATATTAATCAAACTTCTCAAAATACTTTCTCGAGTCGTCGGTGAGCTTCGTTCTAATGCAGACTGCAAGTGACGCCCTAAAAGCCACGGGAATGAAGCTCTGCCACGGCTCTTGATGGCGTGGAAAAGAGCATATACCTGGCCGCCTTCCCTTCC
>NC_051416.1:8721771-8722486 GCF_015228065.2 Penaeus monodon
TATGACAAACTGTTTGATAGCCTTCTACGTTGAATCCGGTTTCCTTTTCCCAAGTGCTTAACAATTCAAAAATGCCTCCACGTGGCTAGAGTGGTTTATTGAACAGGTTTTAACAATAGCAGCTAACCTCCTAGGGAACATATCCCGACAAGTATATACGAGTATGTGTGTATGTCTCTTTATGATGGACAAGGGTACACTTCACATGTAGGCACGCGTATGTTAACCTTGTCAATATCACACTGAAAAATACAATAGACCCATATTTTTTCCTTCTATTTCGTGGCAAGGTGGAATTACATATCTATTTACAAAAGACAAGTGTTTACTTACTTATGCCGCTCGTAAGCGTGTGTGGACTAACCCTCCTAACTATTACGATGAATAAACAAATTCTCCGTTACACTTACACTCGTATCTTTTCTCATCCGAGGAAGAATAAAAAGCCAAGATGGTTGACATCATCCTTTTCAAATCTCGTATTGTCTGTCAATAAAGAATGCTCTTGCCGAAGCTCAAGGGGGATAATTGCCAATCCCAATCTCTCCAGTGTGTTTGGAAGAGAATTTGTGATATGCATTACCTGCGATTCACAGGAAGGACTTGACCCGCGTTCGGTTCGCTCGAGAAAATTCTGGAGAGTTAATGGAGGTAAGGTAAAGGAGGGTGCAGTGGGAGGTCGTTTTCCGTGCCGATTCTTTTTCATCTATGATCG
>NC_051416.1:8723923-8724207 GCF_015228065.2 Penaeus monodon
ATATGAATAATTGAATAGAATATTGAATAAAGCTCTTACTAATGTGTTTCATCTCCATCAACCAATCCTCTAATTAACTTGCTACAAAAGCATCTTTGTTGGTTAGGAAAATTAAAGCCTTCGATTATATACAAAGGTAAAAAAGGTACATTCACGGGATATGCTCGCGTTTTCGAAATATGGCATCGAAATTCTTGGTTTTGTGCAAGGGTCAATTTTTCTAAATCTTTTTTCTATTGCACATCTGTCTCTCCAGTCTGTCTATATATACGATTTTTAGGTGC
>NC_051416.1:8728676-8729566 GCF_015228065.2 Penaeus monodon
GGTGACATTAGCACAAAGATGAGATAAATATATCACGTCTTTGCCAATATAATGCAAACCACTTAATTACATTCTGTTATCAATGGTTGCCTTCAGGTAATGATATCTTATCCTTGAAATTTAACGGTAAATATGTTTTATTTATTTTATTTTTTGTCAGTTATTCCTTCCCTGTGCCCTATATCTCAGCGATTTCTTTGAGACGCCTGGAAGGGGAACAGAGGCCATCAGGCTCATCAGCATGGCATTCCCTTCATCTGTTGCACTTCAGCTTCCAAACTGATCCCTTCTCTCAAGTGATTATTTTCTCGATGCTCCCCAAGTGTAAATGGCGTAAAGAAAAATGGAATTCAATTGCTATAACACATAATTGCCTTCAGTTTTGCAGTGTGATATGTAATAAAATTATGATAATAAAAGAAGCATGTACTAACAGGACAGGATTTGGCAAAAATAATGATCACATCCAAGTGACTAGAAACAAATTTCATTATCTTTTCTTTTTCACGCAAGAATTGGTTATTATACGTATCTTCGTTCATGGTAGAAGATG
The DNA here is from genome assembly GCF_015228065.2 of Penaeus monodon. Taxonomy (NCBI): domain Eukaryota; kingdom Metazoa; phylum Arthropoda; class Malacostraca; order Decapoda; family Penaeidae; genus Penaeus; species Penaeus monodon. The sequence goes on from NC_051416.1 coordinate 8,729,230, forward strand.
AAAAATATAAAGTTACTCATTAGATCACTTTTCTTCAAACCGAGTCGCTACAGATTTTTTATATTCATCTATCTACTTTTTACTTTTAGTGGCTTTCTCTTTTTTTTTTTTCCCTGGCCGCTTTGGAACCCCGCGCTCGTTAGGCAAGACTCATCTCACTGTACTTAAAGTCACAGTCTCAAGGAAAAGATTTTACTCTTTTAGTTGTCTGAAGGAAGCCCAGGACTCTTTTTTTTTTACCTTCCTTTTTCTCTATTTTGCCTTGGGTTAAAAGCTCACATTTTCTGGTGGCTTACGGAAGGTGCACTGGTATCGTTGTTTCGGTTAGTCTTTGATC
>NC_051416.1:8729625-8730077 GCF_015228065.2 Penaeus monodon
CCGGTTCTTTAGCCATTGATCTACCAACCACATTACTGGAGGATGTCATACTAGAGGGAACTCACAGTAAGAAATGGAAATAAATAGTAAATAAAAAAGTTAGATAATAAAGTCTGTGTATAATTGAATAAACCTCTCTAACTGGGTGGCGAACTAGCCGTTTAGTTTAGAGCTGTGAAATGAGGAGGCAACTGTACTCATACACCCTTTGGTGAGTTAACATGAGCAACTGACAAACAGATTGTACCATGCACTATTTTCTTCCATAACTAGAGCGGAGGATAATAGATTGGTAGGTGCTAAATGAATTTTATCTTTCCCGGTCGAAGATACGTAGTCAACAGATTCAACAGACGATTCTTACGTTTATGTTGTAAGTTTGTAAATTTTTCTTTCATGTCCCATTCTTCAGTGTTTCAAGTAGCTATTTTATTGGTTGCATGTGCATGCAT
>NC_051416.1:8730308-8730669 GCF_015228065.2 Penaeus monodon
ATTCGTAATTTTTCATTACGATGCTCACAATCCTTGCAGCTTTTACATTTATCAGTGATGCTTAACAAAATTTCGCCATTTCTCTAATAACTTCCACATGCAGTTTTCCTTCCTATAAAAGAAACACATCTACTCTGTTCGTCACGCTTAATATTCCGGACACGGGAGACAGCCAAATTTTCATATTCAAACACACGCTAACAAGTTTGTTGCGATCCAAAAGTTGATTTTCCCTAATCTAGATTAAAAAAAACAACACTTCTTTCAAAACCAGACTATGAGATTCCATGAAACATCCTTAACACTTTATAACAGAGTATTAAATACATCAGTCTTCAGTGATTAATCGAAGTGAAAACAC
>NC_051416.1:8730697-8731215 GCF_015228065.2 Penaeus monodon
AGCGATCGGAGTCATCACTCTTAAGAGAAATTTCGCCCTTATTTTAAAGACAACAGCTGGGGCATGAAATCAACGTACAATGATATAACACAAATTAATAATTTTGTAACAAAGGGAAGACACAGTGTAACAAAAATTAATGAATAAATAATTCTACATCTCCTTTTGCGAAAGTCTTTTTTCCATTTTTAAAATAATTTCGTCTGCTTCATTAATTTTTTTCTCTCTTCCTTGCCAATCTACAGTAAAACAGAATGTAATTTAAAGTTCGCAGAATACAGCGGAAAAAATATAAAAGATGTTGACAATATTCTCATCTTATATTCCGGGATTTTTTTACCAAAGACTAACAGGTGTGTTCCGAGTTTTAATTCATTTTTTAGAGTGATTTTTCTTTGTCTTCGTTTTTACGGATGAGATAAATGCCGAAAGCTTAATTGCTGTCTTTTTTAGGGTTCTCTTGGGGGAAATTTAGAACTGCTTTAAATGCTAAAAAAGTGTTTGGATAAATTATAGAT
>NC_051416.1:8731454-8732203 GCF_015228065.2 Penaeus monodon
CGAGCATCGTTTGTTTCTTTCAAATTCTTTCTCTAATGGCCGAATTTGTTTTGATGTCAATATTTCACAGGCGTATTCAATTTTAACGTTGATATGAATATGTGGCGATCATTCCCAATTAGCAGAAGACGCGCTCTGACGGTTCCTACGAGAGTCAAAGGGAGTGCAATTGAATCGACCATTGTGAGTAATTGCTTCGAAGCACTTGACTCAAGGGGCAATGTAACGCCACCCATTGGAGAAAGTGAGCATTTCCGATACGTGGAGACACCGAATATGTATGTGTAACTCGCGGGTATATATATATGCATAAATGGCGGTAAATTTCTCCATATCGGAAGAGGTTCGTTATTTTATATTCTGTCTGAGCATTCTTTGAATGGAAATTTATTTATTGAATGCTAGTAAAAGCAGCTGCATCTCTATGTTATGAAATTCGTGTCTGTGTTTGTATTTTTTTATTTACACGTGCGCCCGCTCGCGTGTTTGTGTTATATATGTGCGTGTGTGTGACATGAATGTGTGTACTCTTAACTGAAGGATAACTACTGAAAATTCTGTTAAGCAATCTTCATTCTTTCAGTTATGTTAATGTGCTGTAAATGTCTCAATGACGATAGACAGTCAGCTTGCCCTTCATGCATATCACCTCAGCCATTGTTTGAGGGAACTAATATCTGTTTATGAATCACGCTTCTAAAAGACTTTGGGTGCTTTCTTCTGCCTGCTTCGGTAACATCTATTACAAA
>NC_051416.1:8732322-8732673 GCF_015228065.2 Penaeus monodon
AACTCACATGGGTATGCAGTTTGTATTGAAAGAGACAGTAAGTGCCAGTATATTGCCATCGTCAGCGACAATACGTATTGCATGCTACGATATGAACATAATATTAATATAATGGACAAACCGCCTCACCTTTTCATCATAATATCTCAAATAAAATACGAGCTCTTCTGGGAATCTAAGAAATTACATACTTCTATTTGGCAATGTCTCGTTTTCTCTTAACCCTACTTTACATGACAAGATTTAAATTGAAATATATAAAAAAAATAATTTCTTCCCGTCTAGCTTGAGGGCTCTCGGAGCAAACAACAAAGATTGTGAAATATCTTGAGAAGATTTGAGATTTCATTG
>NC_051416.1:8733347-8734183 GCF_015228065.2 Penaeus monodon
ATATTCTCCAAAACCTAGTTATAGATTTCAAGTACATCAGGGTAATAAAGAAACCTTCATAGTGTTCAAGAGGCAGCAGTGAGCATTAACACTACCTTGTCGCAGTATATAGGAATAAAAAGATGAGTAAGACAAGGATGCGTTCGCTCCCCTGGCGCTTTGAACAGATACAACGATTATATCCTCGGAGACAGTGACGACATCGAAGAACTCAACATCTGAGGGCAGAACATCAACACTATGAGGCTCGCAAATGATATCGTCTTAATTAGCGAGTCTAAAGAAGAACTGTAAAATCTCCTTGACATCGTGAAAGAGGCTTGTGAGGCAAAGAGTCGGAAGATCAACATTTAGACGACAGAGGCGATGATGGTGTATAAACATTCAGCGTTAAAATAACGTCTATTCATAGACGATAACAACTCAAGTTTAAATGTTTAAATATCGTGACCATACACTAATCCCAGGTGAAAGATGCAATTAGGGAATTAGGACAAGCCTTGCCGTTGCAAAAAAGTGTTCTTTTTAAGTAAAATAAAGCATTGCATAACAAATTAACACATCAGTACCAAATCAAGAATTGGAGCATCACAAATTTTCATCTGGTAAGCTCTCAAGAATATTTGCAAAACCCGGATCACAAGAAAACGGGAAGATAATCGAAAAAGCAGAAATGAGGTTTTCCGAAGAATGCTCCTTGGACAACTCATAAAACAAATGTAGTAATCCTAGTGTTAACCAAGGCAAACAGAGAAATACACATTTTAACACGAAACTCAACAGAAGAGCCCAGTCTAGCTGGAAGAAGAGAAGACGCAAGGCATGGGGGCAACAAC
>NC_051416.1:8734441-8734787 GCF_015228065.2 Penaeus monodon
TTTCGTCTTTTTTCGAGAGGGATATCTCATCAATACCAAAGTATCGTAATATATCAGAATAGCAGTATGTCGGAATACAGTCTTTGAGATTTATCAGAAATAAAATTCATTGTGTATGTAAATCATATTTATTGCTTACCTAGCGACATATAATGTCACTCACCGCCACACTGATTTAGAATTTATGACAGCTTTAAAAATATAAAACATCCGGGTATTTCATCCTATCCTAGTCTCTAGTGACAATCCTAGTATAATAGGTAGAATAAAAAAAAATAGAAATAAGTAAAAAAACAAAGGTCTCAACAGGTCTCCGTGCATGAGCATTGCAATTGCATACGTCAGC
>NC_051416.1:8735616-8735815 GCF_015228065.2 Penaeus monodon
TAGTTTAGAAACTTCACCATAAATATTTGGCAACGACCCTGCTCTCCGAAACCGAATAGACTCATACGGGTTTTAAAAGGGAATCGGGGATAATAACACACGGTATAGAAATTTGGGCCATTCATCTCCACACAAACCGCAAGCGAGCAACAAGTTGTATAATCACACAGATGTCAGATACAGTCTTAATCAATTATCT
>NC_051416.1:8736201-8736378 GCF_015228065.2 Penaeus monodon
CAAGTTGGATGTCTCTTCCCTTTGTGTGCTTTACCGTACCTCAATGGCCTGGGTCCGACAGAAGCCCCTTTGTCTCTCAATATAAACAATGACCTCCATAGTCGGGGAAAACACGTTCCCTTTTCCCCGGACAATATCACGGGCGCTCGGCAATATTCGCTACGCGTTTGGGATGCA
>NC_051416.1:8741306-8741802 GCF_015228065.2 Penaeus monodon
ACGTAATTTTAGTGATATTTATGCTGATTCAAACATCAACCGACGTCAACTCTATTGAGCCACGCCTATAAAACTACCAATTACAATTATGACTTAATAAGCTGACAAGGGTCAGATGAATGAAGACAGAGACCAAATTAGGTACAAACTAACCTTTTCTACTTCTGCAGTATATGCTTTCACGTTACAGATTAGGAAAATGATGTACAGCTGCTTAATTAGTATTGTTTTGATGTGTGAGGTTTCAAAGGGGCGTTCCATGCTTACGTTGACGAAGGCGCTGTTGGAATATAGAGGCAAATTGAAAAAAGTAGATTTCGTGAAATTCTTTCTTTATAGAACAATAGTCAAGAGCTGTATATGAATTGCTAGTTAATCTTATGTTGATTTTGATAACTGAATTCAGAAGTTGAGACATTGGATTCTTTGTAAACTTTTGGGGACTGGCTATTATTTAAACATTGGAACATTGAACATAAGCTAACATTTCAATATC
>NC_051416.1:8741932-8742608 GCF_015228065.2 Penaeus monodon
AGGTGCGTAAGCAAAAGTATGTTCAATGGAAACTTACTTTCCACGCTTTTATTCTCACCTTGTAAAAATGAGCGTAATGCTATCTGATTGTGCATCTACGTAAGAAAAAGAAAAGAAAAGAAAATGTTCGAAATGTCACACTTTTTCAGTATAATACGATACCAGAAGCAGCAGCTCTTGTCACTACTGGGGCATTAAAGTGGCCTAAGAGCAGTAGTTAGGGTGAAAATCACTTTGGAGATTATTCAGATGCTGGCCCATGTTTAAACAGTGAGTGTCATTTGCCTAATGAACTTATACAAACATTTAATCATTGGATACTTTTTAAATGATTTAACCCCGGCCACTGTACTTATTTAAAAAGTAGGTATTAATACTGCAGACATAAATTCAATCTGTATTTTATAAAAGTTTGTGTCAACCATAGGTTCAATAGCGGGGATTACTTCCCTTTCTAACGTAAGCTCATTATAAAGCAGTCACCTATTTAATGAGGCTCTGATCTGGCGGCATCCCTGCCTGACCTGATTCTGTCGTCCTAAGTGAAAATCAGTTTATATAGTTATCTACCTGTTCATTGATCAATGTGTACCCTTCTGAACTTCACTTTGTTTCTATCATTCTCCCTCTGGTTTTAGCTTAAGTTATAATAACCCGATTTTGGTATGATAGGGTT
>NC_051416.1:8742856-8743154 GCF_015228065.2 Penaeus monodon
ATCATCACTTACGTATCGGGAAAAAAATCGTTATATTACGAAACCTCTACCAATGGAATATGAAATCAGACTTTGTAGTTCCAGCCACTATTAGAGCACTGGGGTACGGCAAAAGATCATAAGCTCAGGTGAAAATCAATACTCAATACTCAGTCTTTATAGAGGGTACCTTTCCCCTTGCCTCTAACGAGTTACGAGTGATCTCCTGGTACCTGTTAGTCGTCAGGTACTTTTGTTGAACAAAATTTTCTTCCCGCATATTCACTTTTTGTCCCGTTTCCTCTTTTTCTTCACTACG
>NC_051416.1:8743669-8744067 GCF_015228065.2 Penaeus monodon
AACAAAAACAAAAATCTCTCATTGATCAGTACAAAACCATTATGACTCATTCCTTTTGATATATAATAATAATGAGAAATGATAACCAAGCTAATTCCTTGATGAGATTGTGCAATATCGATCAACAGAACCCAATTTGATATAATTCATTTAACAGAAAATCCATTAATTCAAAGCCAATTAGGGAATTTCCTTCCCTTTTATTCCCCATATAACAGGACACTAATTCTCAAAATTTTTTTCCCAAAAAGGGTAATGAATCCTACAGGGATTTTCGGGATCTAAAACGGATTAATTTAGAGAATATCGGATTTAATTGTATAATCTTTTGACATGAAGAGATGAGGATTTTCCTGTAATTTCTCATTCCGTGTTCTTTGTCATTATCTTCTGAATAA
>NC_051416.1:8744226-8744772 GCF_015228065.2 Penaeus monodon
TATTTTGGTACAAAAGTTATTTTCATATAAACAGTAAGTGATGAATTTTACAATTTTACATCTTTTCTGTAGTTTATTTGTGATTCCCCATTACATTATGCTATTTTTATTCACATTCATTTTATTCATTATTACAGTGTCACTTTTTTATAATTTCTATATTTAAGTATCATCCTTCATTATTAATTTGATAATGTTATGATCATTATCATGCCACGTAGGATACAAGAGAACAAATACTGAACACAGAAAGACAACGAAATAACAATAACATGCTGCAGAAATAAAACCGCTTCCTCATAAAGAAAATAGTTTTTCGCAACCACAAAATGATTCCATTTTTATGACGTCCCCCAATCAATTCCAGCACCACAAGTATTTCGAATTTCCGCGGCTTTATAGGCATTGATAGAGACTGCAAAGAATTTATCAACTTTTGCTTTGTTCAGTTCCCGTGTGTGAAGGGGGGATGCATTTATCAACAAAGGTCTTTTGAAGCTTTGATTTACTGTTTATCTTTCCATTTTGATTAGATTATAATGCGGG
>NC_051416.1:8745995-8746322 GCF_015228065.2 Penaeus monodon
GGTGTCTTGTGTTTTAGGTTTACGTCATAAGGTCTAATAGTCAGTATTGAATTATCATGTTGAATCAGTGTTCAATGGAAGGAAATAAAACCTTAAAAGCCAATTGTTCAAATCTCTCGTGCGAGGCTTAAGGACCGACATAACTTACTACTGTAGATCTGGGACAATTCGGACACTTAAAAAAATATATTTCCTTTCCCTTCTTTATGAAAGAAACGTAACTTTGTGAAAATATATTACTGCTCTTAGTCAATTATGATTCAAAGGAACCTCTCTCTATTATGGATAAACGTTTACACAATTGAAAGCAATGCTTGCCTGTTTCAC
>NC_051416.1:8746493-8746968 GCF_015228065.2 Penaeus monodon
GGGTGTACTTAAAGCACATACCGATATTGCAGTTGTATCCGCTTGGAAGCAGTCAATTTGCCTTAATTTTTGTACTGCACAGTAAGCTGTCATAGCACTGATCAGTTTTGTTTACAGAAACAAAACAGAACACTTATTTCACATTTCACAGAAAAAAAAGCTTAGCACTAATATTTTTAAACTTTTATCCAAATCAACAACAGCATTAGCCGGGATGGTTCGAACATTTAAGGACACGAATATACAATCAACAATGCCAAAGACTGAATAGACGCAGGGCCAGATTATGAGATAACAACTCAACATTAACTCGATTTTCCTACTGCCGGGACCTGATTTTTAAGAAATGTTTTAATTATTAGTTTCTATTTCATTTCTTTGGTGGCTGATTTATCTCCACCTTCCCCTTGTAATCTCACATCAGTGTAGAATGCATGAAATGTATCGAACATTTAGATGTGGTCGCACGTAAATC
>NC_051416.1:8747015-8747302 GCF_015228065.2 Penaeus monodon
CATATATTTTACGGCATAGCTGTAACTTCTATTTTTACCAGGTAGCGTGTTAGGCATGTAATGGAATAAACGTATGTATTGATGACGCTCTGTACGTATGGCATGTACATATCCCCGAGTTGAAGCTCGTGTTAGGTAATAATATTAATTTATTCATGCAGACATACAGGTAGCGACAAATAAAATGTATCGATTTAATGGAAGTATGGTAATTTTCTAAGCCTTTTTCCACGTATTTGCAGGCCACTCTCTGATTTATTGATGCAGAAATATTTGGTTTAGTTCTG
>NC_051416.1:8749345-8750372 GCF_015228065.2 Penaeus monodon
CATTTCTTCTTTTCAAGCGAGGAATGCCTCCATCCCCTTTACAGGAATTTCCAAGAAGTAAATATTATACTTACTCAGCGATTATAGCGAGAGTTTGTGTAGGTACTGAGGCACTAAAATGCTTTCCGGATGTTCTATGTAGAAATCCGTATCTTAATCTTTTCGAATTGACGCATTAATATCTAACGCATTCATATCTTGTTGCGTCTTGAATAAGAAACATTATCCAAAGCCATAACAACATGTATATGCATTCTGACGCAGAAAACACGTCCGTAATAAGCAACAAACTAACGAATCAAAAACAGAGTTAAGACATGTTACATTGCTTACCAACGTGTAAATAATTCACCTGCACTCGTTCCTCGTTTGCCAACCTAAAATTGTTTACTTAACTAAAATTCATTGTTTACATAACTATAATTCATTGTTTATTTAACTATAAATCACTGCAAAGTCATCTGTGTCAGCATAATAAGATGTGGACATCAATAACAGAAATGACTAAAACGTTTTACAAAAATGTGTTACCAGCGATACAGTCCTTCTGTGCAAACGAAATCACACAAACAGTACGTTTATAACTTTAAGATATTAAAGCTGAGTAATATGAACAGCGTAGCGGCTGCAGCTTACGTTTACAGTGCAAGTACTATGTTGTGGCTGAAAATTATGAGTACCTCATACCAACATTAAACCAAGAAACAACACAGACGCAGCCATAAGACAAGACCGTCACGCGGTATTATTAACAAGGATAATTGTAACTTGGATTAATATGAGGCATCTTTCAGGAAATGCACGAAACGACATTCTAAACTCGTATATAACAAACTCATTCTGGTCACATGCCCATTTTTCAACTTTTTACAAAATTACTGCATTTCTCGGTTAACCATCTGAAGATAACTATGTAACTTGTTTAACCCACAACTGTATTTTTCCTCATTAACTGACTTTGAGCAAATTCAGATAATTAAACAGTGCTGGCTTTTCTGTGCTACATTTTTCTTTTCTTGCTGTATGA
>NC_051416.1:8750626-8750922 GCF_015228065.2 Penaeus monodon
ATACTGTAGGTTTTCTTTCATTATTATGTACGTGATGCAAATGCAGGCTTTATTAGAATATGCATTACGGTATCTGAAATTAGGGCAGATGCTAATCGGGAGACTCGTTATCATACAGTAATCAGTTTTCGGTAATTACTTGTCAGTTTTATGAAATAAGTGAAGTTAGACCTTTCGATAAGTTCTTAATTACTTGTTAGATATAAAGGCAAGTCGGTAAAGAAGGAATGGGTACAATTGTTTGATTATGCCGAAAATAATATTTTTTTTTTATTCATTATACTTTCTGTATGGCT
>NC_051416.1:8752277-8752390 GCF_015228065.2 Penaeus monodon
CTTTTTAGTCAAATAACGTCTTCAAAATCTTTATCTCTGAGATTGCTTCATAGAACTCTTTAACATACTTCTCATCTTTTAGTTTTCTTACTCCACTTTCGTTTCAACATTTC
>NC_051416.1:8752530-8752875 GCF_015228065.2 Penaeus monodon
CATATTTGCTTTTTCAGTTCCATAATTTCAGTTCCTTGCTATTCACTTTCATGTTTACCACGTGTTTTATCGCATTTCTGCCTGCTTCAGCTGTCTAAAATGTCTTTAGAATTTTCATTTCCTATCATATTTTTTCATCTTTTTCTCTCTTTTTTTCTCTCCGTCTTTCGAACCTGTTTCAGGCTTTCAGCAAGCCACTTACCTTTCCTCTGAAACTCCTCTGAAACTCCTTACCCCGAAACTTTCTTTTGCATGATTCAAAACTTATTTCTTTTAAGATTTCTCTAAAGTGTAAGTTAAATATATTTTTATTAAAACCTGTAATGAATCCATCCTTGGATAAAT
>NC_051416.1:8753548-8753939 GCF_015228065.2 Penaeus monodon
TCTTAGGTCATTAGCAGTGGAAAGAGGGAGAAAGGAGAGATAACAAACTGGTAGCTTAAACCTGTCTAATTAGGTATACCATCCCATGTCTGTGTTCATGTAGTTATATCCCCAATGTCTTGGCCGCTTAATCCATTATATAATACTTGGTATGTAATTAAGCACAGTTTGGCCTCCATCTCTTTGTACTCTGTACTTCCGTCCCGAAGCATTTTCATTAAAGGCTCCACTACCTATAACCTTTCAATTAGCTCAATTCCTCCTCATCCTACTTCGTGAACACATTGGAACTCTCAAGGAGCAATCTTTGTACTGATATCGCTTGTGACACGAATAAAATTTCTGGGCAGATAGGGCTGATTATTTTTGTAACACTTTACTATTTTGAAAC
>NC_051416.1:8756917-8758303 GCF_015228065.2 Penaeus monodon
GCATATAATCAAGAACGAACGAGGAACCTATAACGCATAAGATGTTTACTGACACCCTCCCAACAACCGATTTGTCATTTATGACAGCACTCTACATGATTTAAATCGGTCGATCGATCGCACTGACGTGTTTTTATTAGTCACGTTTGTGAGCATGTCTCTGAAACTAGTCTTATCCAAAGCCAGCCGCTTCACGGCCTTAAACCCTGTCATCGATGCCAGATTCTGTAGGAATTTCTGTCTCCTTTCCCTTCCCTCCTGTCGTGCCATTCATCCAACAGTTGACAGACCTCATTAATGTTCATAAAAGGATGAAGTTCCATTATTCAATATTATAGATGCGTTCACGCCGGTAATGTATGGATTTTTTTCTGTCGTTTTTGGTTTCGTAGATTATGGTTGTACAAGGATAACACGGAGGTGGTTTTCCCTTGCCTTCCTTCGTCTCTGTTAAGAAGAACTATTTAGCGATTAACATGTGTAATCTTCATTTAAAAAATCAACTAACGGTGAATGGGGAATACGATACGCAATAACTTTGAAGCTATAATGAATAATCTCCCTAATATTCATTCGATAGCATTAGCTTCGTCAGCCAAAAAAAGAGAATTTGGGAGAGGCTCTGGCTTAGGAGTGATTTATGACCGACGCGCCAAGCAACTCCTAGGACAGCGATAACATTAGCAGCATCCGTTGTGACTAACATATATAACATCCAAAAAGAACTCTGATATATTGTTAACGATATGCCTATCTTTAACCATTTATCGTTTACAAAGTTATACAATAATGATTACCAGAGACTACCGCAATGGTCATTCAGTGGATTACAATCTTAACGATAAGATTTTTGCAGGTGGCACGCTTTCTTGAAAGACATGTCGCGAAGGATGTAAAATTCTGCCCCGTCTTTTTTTCTCTCTCTTTTCTCTTCGTTAGCGTCTGCCACATCCCGGCCGACCCGTGATAAGCCAGGCAGGATCATTCCATTTTCTTTATATGCCTACAAAGTCTTATACACGTCTTATAGCTTCTATTAATGATTACCAGTTTTATCATTATTAGAGGTGGGTAAATAAACATACATTCATATATTTACAATATTTCACACAATAAATAAAGATTTGTTTTCTTCAGGCTTCACATCCTTTTCATTAATTCAGAAAACGGCAAGTCATCCTGTTAGGGGCGGAGAGTGGGTCGTTATTACGGCGACTCTTGTTTCACTCTCAATCCTTTGTTGGAGTCGACCTATCAGACTTGATAATACAGTAAAGCAGGAAAAATACATAAATACGATTTCAAACTGAAGAATCACTTCCTTGGTATTATATGAATTCCACAAGTAATAACAATTTCCCTTTGAAAAGTACAAGGACTCAGGAG
>NC_051416.1:8758425-8758639 GCF_015228065.2 Penaeus monodon
ACGTTTCAAATCTTAAGTAATTTAAAGATGAATTTTAAGAAAAACACGTATACCCATAGGTTAGGTAAAATGAGTATTCTGAATGAAGATTAGATCTATCAGTGGACATACACTTAGAGATAACATTTGGTTTAAATGTCTATTTATTGTAAGAAACCCACCAGCAAACAATAATGTTTTGGATTGATATCTTAGTAGTAATAATTTCCACTGT
>NC_051416.1:8763703-8763774 GCF_015228065.2 Penaeus monodon
TCAGATTATGATGGCTTTGAGGTCGAGGACTGGGATGATTCGGTTTCGGATTCGGAGGTCGAGGTCTGGAA
>NC_051416.1:8765194-8765637 GCF_015228065.2 Penaeus monodon
AAACTGGTACCTTCCTACCTCTTATTATCTGAGACTACTCTAATAAGCTTGTCTTTTGTTGACTTCCTAAAACTGACCCGTCAGTACTCAAGTCATGATCGCTGTCCAGGGGCACAATGTCGCAGCAGGGTGCTCGTGTTCACAAAAAGCTAGAGCGGTCCAAGCAATGCGCTAACTGAATGAGTTGTCTTTTGTTACGAAATATGCAGCATCATGCTACACGATGAGCCAGTATCCTAGCCGGAAGTAATCACCAACACGGTCGTCTGCCCTTGTTGCAAAAACATGTAATTCTCACTTTTCATGTCACTGTCACTTTGCCAGAGAGTGGTCAGGGAAAAGTTACTGATGGGGGTTTACCGTGAGCTGATTTCCGTAGTCACCAGAACCTCAGGTGACAGCTTAGCACGGGAATGTCAAGGTTCAAGAGATGAGGAAGGTAC
>NC_051416.1:8765885-8766172 GCF_015228065.2 Penaeus monodon
GAAACAAAAATGCACCCTAATCCCACAGTAATAGAAGACCACAAGGAAATCCCACAAGACCGCAAACATAATCAGCCCTGAATATTACGCGAATAATTATTACTCTTCCTGAACAAAGATAACCAGCTCTTGAATATTACCGATGCCCATAAAAGCAGAAAAACTGTCCTCATCAATCCGATTACAGAGCCATTTTGTCTTCCGCTTCCTTTTGTGAGTCGATCTAATGCCGTGGTCGCCGTCTGAGGGATCTATTAGGTCTCAGGTGCGCCGCCGTGGACTGTGTC
>NC_051416.1:8766559-8766668 GCF_015228065.2 Penaeus monodon
TAACACTGAATTCCATTCGTGATCTCAGCACAAGTACCTTCCTCATCTCTTGAACCTTGACATTCCCGTGCTAAGCTGTCACCTGAGGTTCTGGTGACTACGGAAATCA
>NC_051416.1:8767447-8768158 GCF_015228065.2 Penaeus monodon
ACACTATCTAGAGCCTTTTATCGGTTTCATTTTACCGGTTTCATTAGTGCTAATATAAAATAATACATATGCATTTTCAGCATAAAAATGTATTTAAATAACTTAAGCCAAGTTCTGTGCAATGCAATAGAGAATCTCCTTTGAATCTAGCTTTGCCAAAGGTGAGTACTTTATATTGTTATACTCTTTTAATAAACCACTATATGCATTTATTCATAGTTAAGTTGATAAGATATCACGGAAAGTAAACCACTTTTATTCATCTGATAGATAGAAACGGTATGTCTTTCATAAGTTACCTTCTTAATTAACGGATTATTGGAAATATCTAAGGTTTTATGAGGAACTGAAAGTTCATTTTACTTAATTTGTTATTCACAATTTTATCTTTTCAGTTATTTATCAATCTAAATTCAAACAGAGATGAATATTAAACTTGTGATATATATTAATACTGATATAACTGGCCGTTACCTGACTGTTTTTTCTTTTTCTTTTTTTTGTGACAGTGATAAGTGTGCACAGTTAATGGAAAAGTGTAATAAAGTTCTGATAAATGGTAGGGAGAGAGAGAAAAGAAATTGCTAGTAGTCAAGAAAAAACGTGAGAAATAGTTCTCCTTTCAGTGTATAGATACTTTTGACAAGTTGTAAGAAAGTAGACAGATGTAGTTTATTGATCTATTTACTATTCGACCCTGATTTCCAATAC
>NC_051416.1:8768548-8769022 GCF_015228065.2 Penaeus monodon
TTTTGACCCAAACAATATCTATGATATAGAAACATACCATTCCTGAACTTGATTTTTTGTACGCTTTAGCTGAATAGATGAAAAGTTCATAAGCATACTGAAAGGAATTAATCGTAGACAAACAGCTTTTTCTAAATAAACAGTCATCTATCATTGTCATGAAAGGGCTTATTGTAAGCCCTCATTTTTGAATGGCTTGTTGTCACGATGGATTTGTGATTAAAAGATATTCGATTCCTTTGTGGACACTGACAGGAGGATTGTAGTCTATTCGTTCGCAGAGCATTTGTTTTGCCGATATAGAGCTAGATACATATACATGGTTCAATGGGGGAGGATTGCGTATAAATACGAAAGCTGTAGCTGATTAGCTGCCTTAAGCCCTCTACGCCAACGAACAAAAACAGGCCTTGTTTATAAAAAAGTTGAATCAAATATGTGAGCTTGTGGGCGGGGATATGTAGTATCCCGCCT
>NC_051416.1:8769272-8769547 GCF_015228065.2 Penaeus monodon
CGAAAATCTGATGTTCCAAATAAAATTAGAATAAATATAGCGACAGTAAATCGGATTGCAACACAGGAGAGCGAAAATCCTTTCGTCCTAAACTCAAAAAAGTTTCCGAAAAGATGTCGCGTCCCAGAATAACCACTGAGAGGCTGACTCTCCCACATATAACAGGGAAGAGCAAGAAACCCGTAATTCATTCGGTTGTAAAAGGTTTTCAGAAATTCCCCGCCCGTTTAAATCTCCACGACCATGAGAAGGTCGCCCACACGGAAGGGCGAGGT
>NC_051416.1:8770052-8770466 GCF_015228065.2 Penaeus monodon
CCCAGAGAATCAAAACCTACAGGAGTTAGAAGTATAAACAAATGGAAAACAATATAATAGAATAAACGCGAAAATTGGACATAAGAGAAAACACGAAGAAATTCGACGCGATGCAGAAATGTTATATAAATATTTGTCAATGAAAGAAGTTGATAAAAGAGTTGGAAAAAGTTTTTTAATGAAACTCGGTAAGGTTTAATCGAGCTTGAGTATGCAACTCAAAAAGAAAATCCTTGATTAACCAGCATTTTTCGGTGTGCAAATCTGTGCAATTGCTTCAACGGTTCTTGGATCAGAGAGGAAAGCCAGGCATTTTTATGGACAGGTTATAGCTTCTCTTTAATTTGTGTTTGAGTATTAATAAACGCATTAGGAACGAAGACCAAAATCGTTCTTCACTTGTTCATTTTATTC
>NC_051416.1:8771480-8771553 GCF_015228065.2 Penaeus monodon
TTGCAAGGCTTATGTGATAAGCCTTGGAATAGACCTGTAGAAAATATTAATGAACGATTTTTTCAATAATACT
>NC_051416.1:8771731-8771967 GCF_015228065.2 Penaeus monodon
TCAAGAGAAACCGCATAAAATATGAGAAGAGACAAGGCACGATGGAAAAATTTATGATGATTCTGCATGTAATGAGAAACGCTGTTATCTGCTGTATGAAATATAAGGTAATACAAGTTACTAATGTTTCATTCTAAATTTCGTTAGATTTAGTTTTGCGAAAGTGAACAAAGAGAAGCACGGCAAGGTGGAATACAATAGGATTATAAGCTTATGTGATAAGCCTGGGAATAGTT
>NC_051416.1:8773250-8773730 GCF_015228065.2 Penaeus monodon
CAATCTACTTTCCTCACGGAGAAAAAATCCCGTCATATTGATATATACCGTATTTTCACCAGGCCCAAAAAATGATTTTCTATATACACATAAACGCAGGAGTCTAATGCATTATGACAGGCAAATTTCCGGACCGGATTCACCGATGAACATGTAGGAAACAGGAAACAGTGGATATATACAACGCCAAAGTACCTTTAGGCTCGTGGTCTCTGTGGACGAATCCATATGGAATTTATAGAGGCCTCTTGATGCTGCTGTGTTAAATCCTCAGTCCAGTTCTGTTCCGCACTTTCTCGAGGTGACTGCTGATTTGATGCAGGTCGGATTCTCATAGAAATGGCACGCCTGGATTTTCGTTGATTAAATTGGACGACAGTCCGTCGCAAATTGCTCTAAATTGGGTCTAGATATGGTTTTAGAGCAACCTAATGACAAACAGATTTGGTTCGTTATTGTATTGTGACCAGGTTTGATATA
>NC_051416.1:8773978-8774269 GCF_015228065.2 Penaeus monodon
TTTCTCATCTCACATCAATCTCTTCCTCTCTCTCTCACACACACATACGTCCACCCGTCCCCCCTCTCCCCCCCTTCCCCTCACCCACACCCTCATCTCCTCATCTCACCAGCTGACACTCTCAGCCACTCTTGAGGACCTCACTTACAAGGAGAGGAAGGGTTGTTTCGAGTGTCACTTCAGTTCCGCGAAACGTACCTCATCGAGAGAATATTTTACTTGGAGGTCATGATTAGCGTGGATGCGCCTGGTTCTTCGTTTTCCGTTCTCTCTCTCTCTCTTAATTAAGCC
>NC_051416.1:8775128-8775479 GCF_015228065.2 Penaeus monodon
CCGGCCTTTTAAACGTTTACGAGGTCATATTTCATGTACATTGGCCACCAAAACGCCATATACGTCTTGAAAACGTTTCGAAGTCTCCCGGCGTATGTGCATGGTCTGCAATATCACTAAAACTAAATCCCTCTCACGCATTCCTGGTTTTGACTGACAACCCACTCCACGAAAGCTGCAGGTATAAATGGTCACCAGCTTTAAAGCCTTTCCCTGTGGCCAACGGGAAAAGTATAACCGTTTTTGCGAGACGTTGCATATAAGAATTTTTGCAAGCAGAAGCTCTCCTCTACCGAGTTGAGTTTGCTGGATTTATACATTTTTCTCCAAGTTCTCGCATGCCAGTACTTA
>NC_051416.1:8778005-8778401 GCF_015228065.2 Penaeus monodon
CACATACAGACAAACGTATATTTTATACGCATTACAAAGTCTATGGAATATGCCTTCATGTAATGCATAATATATTTCATTTCTAAAACAACGCTTTCTCCCCGACGCACACCACATCCCCGCGTATGCTATTCCATTTACGGGTTTCCTCCTTTGTAAGTTCTGCCTGTATGTAT
This sequence comes from Penaeus monodon, assembly GCF_015228065.2. Classification (NCBI taxonomy): domain Eukaryota; kingdom Metazoa; phylum Arthropoda; class Malacostraca; order Decapoda; family Penaeidae; genus Penaeus; species Penaeus monodon. The sequence goes on from NC_051416.1 coordinate 8,778,182, forward strand.
CTGTACGTATGGCTTTACACCGCCCATTACGCGGGCGATGTTACACGTTATATCATACACGAAATGCATGATCCATTAGATTCGTGTTATGTGGTCCATGGAGGGTGCAGATGTTATTTTCAGTGTATGTTGGTTGGGGGGGGGGGGGGTATCATTTGGAGATTACGTGGGAAACACTTGCTTTGTTCATCACTTCGTACCATATGAAACATATTTATGA
>NC_051416.1:8779948-8780193 GCF_015228065.2 Penaeus monodon
ACGGAGTAAAATAATACGAACACGAACAAAACCTATAATGTATTCCAAGTGCCTGATTTGAAAAGAAAAAAAGAAAGAAAAAGAAAGAGAAAAAAAACAAGACCAGGAAAAAAATATGGGAAAAATAGAGCAAAACGCAACAAAGAAACCAAAAATATATGCACATATAAGATTAGTTTGAAACAAAATATCGAGGGAAACAAATAAAACTGCACATTTCCGGGTATTTATCATAACCACAGATT
>NC_051416.1:8780470-8780821 GCF_015228065.2 Penaeus monodon
ATAGCGTACATGAAACACTGGATATCTTTGCAACTTTAATGGCAATGTCGAAACCAACTTCTACATTTAGTTCCAAATCCTGTTTGCCTGAGAGCTTCGACTGAAAGAAAAAAGAAACCATCAGTATTTGCGTCCAACTTGATAGTGTGTTTCGTTTTGTTTTCTTCTCTTTTTTTCTCTTTTTCTTTCTGTGTTTTTTTTCTTACCTTTTTTTAGTTTCTTTTATTCTTCTTTTGTGTAGACTAACTCTGCGAACGCTGGTAGTGACATCCGGTTGATGGTATATGCGTCAAGTGTGACGTGTATTGACAGTGTACAGTAATGGTGACACTGTCAATGCTTGGGAATAAA
>NC_051416.1:8781010-8782254 GCF_015228065.2 Penaeus monodon
TGGGGGAAGTGGAATGTATGTTTTGTTTGAAGTTCTAAAGTTTCATATCAGATAAGCGCAGACATTTGTAAATAGTCTTTGACTAAGAAGCCTTTTTGTTACTTTCGATGAAACAGTTGAGAAGTCTTTATCTTTTCGTTTCCGTATTCAATATAAAAAAATGATAATGATACAGATATTAAGCAAATAGTTGATGGAACAAAATGAAACACAATAAATTCAATGGTCTCATGATTTTGAAAACCTCTCTCATAAGTCCTGGCTCTGACCCTTTGACCTTTTGTGCAAGCTATCCAATAACTCATGAAGTTGTCTAATTAGCTGTTTGACAGTGGATGCAATCCTTTTTCTGGCCCTATTCGTAGCGCTCGGATGCTCAGGTTCCAATCCTCATGATATCTTTCCGTGTGGTTTTAGAGTATTCTTTTAACTTCATTCTGAAATGTATTCTATCTATGTAGCTGAGTGTTGTTTCACGTTATATATTATTTTCCCCGCTTTCTGCTTGTAGGTATTCCTGTAGAAGGGCCAAAGAAATGCCCTAAACATTATTTACTACATCTTAGACGAAATTAAAACTCATTCACATTCCTAGGTATTTGTAAATACAAACTTTCCTTAACTTCTTCCCACGAAGCGTAACATTCTTTCCGTCTTAAAACCCTGTGTGTTTTTATTGTCTGTACAAGCAAAATTATCGCAGTTTAGTGAGTGCGCTTTTCATAATTTTTATACCAATACATCGTAGCAAATAGAATCCGCATATAACGCAATGCCACCCAATAGGAAAAGAATGTTGAACTAAATTGTCGCAATCCAAATTAGTAACTTCTCTTTAACTCCTTGCTTATAACTTAAGACTGAGACTGAGTTAAGGCCTAGCATTGTCAAACGCCTATTTAAGGTAAGAAAGGTGTCGAGCACAGGCCAATGAACAGCATTTCTTCCTGCTCAATTACGTATTATAAGCGTTTTTCCCTTATTAAGGAAATATCTCCTTTAGAAGATTTCTGTATATCTATACATAAAATGTTTGAGCAGCCGTGTATAAATATAGATCCTAATGACGAAAGGACGCAGCAGTCTTTTCTTGCACGCAGAAATTGTTGGGTGCGTGGAATCTCTATACACCATGTCCGTGAGTGTATAAAAACGTCGTTATATATTTATGATGACGCTGTTATCCATTCCTTCGGCAGGATTTATTCGAGTCGCGAATTAACTGGCTATCAAATGGGCTGCGA
>NC_051416.1:8782358-8782485 GCF_015228065.2 Penaeus monodon
TCAAACGGAAGCTTCGGGTGAAGAAGGTGCTGATGGGCGGGTATTACGCATTTTTCTCCAAGGGGCAGATAGCTTGCATGCTGCACCTTGCCTGTGTCTTTTAGTCGTAGAAAGAAGAATTTCTGGA
>NC_051416.1:8782696-8783342 GCF_015228065.2 Penaeus monodon
TGAGGGGAAAGTCACCATTACCAACAGGAATTGGTATTAATATTACTGATTTTAGTGCCAATTATATACTTCAAAGGGTTTACCTCATATTGAATGTTTTAAGTGTGTGGATCTTCGCGAACACAGACACGGTGTGTGATATACTGTATTGTGATAATTATTACTCACGTTTTGACACACAGTATCTTTATACCTAATTTGGGGTGAATTCAAGAAAAAATACCTAATGATTTAGAATTTTCGTGTGTCGAATGCAATCAGCGGCATTACTTCTTTGCAATTACAGCTGCTACACGCTTCGGCAAACTCTCGTTTTACATGAGTGGCAGCTTCTCCTTCCCAAGATTACGGTGCCAAATTTCATTAATTGAAACTCCAGTAGGTAATACAAGTTTGAGTTGGAGCAGTAGATTTCCCTACATTTATAGCATGCAATGAATCAAAAACAAATTTCTGAAAACTGAATGAACTCCTTTGAATATGTTCTTTCAATAATATCTAAAGATTGGTGGGCATTATCTTTTATAGAGACAGCACATTTTTTAGTTAGCGCTTCAGTCTTCCCGAGACATCTTTCTGTCGCTTTATTTTTTTAGCTCAAAACTGGTCTGTTAACCATCAGGGCAGAAATATTCTTTGTGTTGGT
>NC_051416.1:8783723-8784373 GCF_015228065.2 Penaeus monodon
TGACCAATACATTCGCACTGTTTTGATCACAGATTCACGGTTTCAGCATCTGGGTATTTATTCAATATGTTATCATCAGGACACAAGTGCTCCTTGACATAGCGCGATTATTGCAATAGCTTCATCTTCTTACTCCTACTTTCATATAACGTGTATATTCTCCTGGAATCCTTTTATTTCATTAAGATAATCCACCCGAAAATCCCTAAAACACCTAATATAATTTGTTGTTTGAAAACGGGTGTTCAAAATTCACATTTTCTACAAGTTTTTTTTATTCATTTTCTCTCCTTAAATAAAAGCTCATCTCTTTTAATATTCAGTTTGATGCCAGGTCGATGTGTTAGCCATGCAGGTACCGATACATGAATCAACATCAAACTCATATATGATAAACAATATTGCATATTCCAACTTCTCTACCTTTAAATGCATTGCTACATTGCATCCTAAAATCTCGGCAAATATCCTCAGATCCTCCTATCTCGCACGTCTAAATATTCATGTCTCGCATTAAACCACTCACCAAAAGACATCTTTCCATGCATGATAAAGAAGACAGATCTTCCCAGGGCTAAATATTAGCACGGTGATAAATGATAAAGTGCAAACAACATTTTCAGAATCGACATTGGCACAAAGTTCTGTTC
>NC_051416.1:8784719-8784893 GCF_015228065.2 Penaeus monodon
AAACTGTTATCATTTGATGCTAATATACTAGATCTATTAAACATCAATACGACCAATATCCATCTATCTCTCAATCTCGTTCATAAAGAGCCTTCAGGGAGCCCAACACCTTATTTATGGTCACAGACGATGAGAGCTCAAGTTTCCTTCGGCCAGACAAGGGCTCATCCACTC
>NC_051416.1:8785004-8785507 GCF_015228065.2 Penaeus monodon
CCTTCCCCCCCGCCTCTCTCTCTCGGCTCCGTCCGGATAGAGTCTACATTTGCACAAGGCGAACAGCAACCTTTTCGGTGAATCTTCGACCTCCTTGAGCTGGTTCTTCGTTGTAGCAAACGTGAATACTTGGAGACACATGTCCTTCTCCAACTTCCTAAAGAGTTAAAATCAGGCATCATGTCACCCCAACAGCGAGGAACGAGAGACGAGACAACAACGCTTTGCTGACTGAGTAATGTGACCTGATTTTTCCTTGTTGCATCTCGTTTCTCTCGCGCGTTCTCAGCGGCAGTGGAGTTCCTCTACGCTGCTTTCTCGGTTCTTAGCATTGGTTTCAGCTGGCTAGCGGGGGGGGGGGATCCTGCTGGCCATAATGCCTACAGGACGAGATACAATCAGTGCTGATCGTCCCGTAGCGTAAGAGTGGCGTCACGACTGAATATTTTTTAGATCGGATAAGAGTGGTGATTCAATTATCAAAAAATTCGCAGGGCATTGAA
>NC_051416.1:8785574-8785688 GCF_015228065.2 Penaeus monodon
AAGCGGTATACGAACAGACAGATAAACACTTAGAAACATACAGAAAGGCGTAGGCACCAGGCAGGTCGAGCTTACACTTTCGTCTCAAATGCCCAATAAAAGTATGATTTTCCT
>NC_051416.1:8785795-8786317 GCF_015228065.2 Penaeus monodon
TTTAACCTGTTTTGCCGTTTCTTTCCTATTTTATATTTTTCCCAGTTCTTATTCTTTCTCGTTTTTGTTTGTATTTCTTTTCGTTAATTCCCTTCTGTTTTGCTTATTGTCTCTTATTATATTTACTTATTTCATTAAGGTTTAACTTCTTATGATCAGATTTACCGATAGGAATTTTTTGGTCGCACTCACACCACATTATGCAGTTATTATTGTGTTGTTTGAGTGGTTTCACAAAGCTTTTTATGTTTTCTATGTCAAGATATGTAAAACCTTCTTTACTGTGCTATGCATAAAACTGCATAATGATGTATATCCCATGACAGTATAGCTATTCCGTGTGATAGGAAGAAAGCTTTAATTGAACATTGTATTACTGTAAAGGAATACCAATACAAATCCTACGTGAGAGAAATTGATATGACCTGGATTATGCCGTTTCTTGGAAGCTTTTCGGTCAATATGATTTTAGGCTGCCTTTGGAAAACGATTATAGATTGTTATTCCGAAGGTCATACATAA
>NC_051416.1:8786364-8786691 GCF_015228065.2 Penaeus monodon
ACAGAAATTAGACTTCCTACCAGCCTATCTAGCTACCATACTGGGCTGCCTTTGCCCTTCTGCTGTAACTCTCTTTCTCAAACAACAAATTATCAAGACAAGAACGTCTTTCGATACTTCTCTGCTACTTACGCCCTGCATCCACTCTCTAGAACTCTACCTTATCTAAAAAGAAATTAATTAAGTTCGCAAATCAGCCTAGTTACTGATTTTGTCCCTCTGTGGGTTTTTTTACATGTGTAGATACGTAAGTGACCTTTATTTTATGTGTGAATTGATATTGCATGTGTAAATGGTTTTATGTTTGCTATCAAGTAGATTAGCCTT
>NC_051416.1:8786849-8787244 GCF_015228065.2 Penaeus monodon
AAATACAAAAACTTTTTTTTTTCTGGAAGAACTGGAACTATTCACTTCCTTATTGACACATCTCTCTACCGTGCATAATTCCTTAATCTCTCTACAAACCCTTTTCATCTGATTTCCCAAGTGAGTGTCGGCCATAGAAGGATCACCGACTCACCGTCTCCTAAGCCCCTACTCTCATTAATGTCTATGCCGTGCAGATAAGGGATAACGTCTGTGATGTGCGGATAAGGGAAGATCATCGGTAAAACAGTAGATCCAATATGAAGTCGAACCGATAATCTTCCCCTTAAGACCTGTCGCAGCATCCTATCATCCCTGAAATGGAACTGGGGATCATCTGAAGGATTGGCCCGGTTTCCTTTGGGCGGACGGAGGAAAAGGGGACTACGAGAGCC
>NC_051416.1:8789863-8790582 GCF_015228065.2 Penaeus monodon
TCAGTCTGAGTACAACGGTGTGTCTCGCATTAAAAAAGAACGTATTTCTTTGTACAAGAATAACGACGTGTAAAGTAAAAAGAAAATCTAGAATTGTTATCAACACAAAGAGATAACACAAGGCACATTATCAACACATAAAGGTTATCTAGACACAAAGTCATCACATACTTACCTAGAAGCATTATCTCCGTAGACGACCATCGGAAATAAACTGATGAAGTTAGCAAGATGTCAGTACATCGTCCCCGGCTGTGGTGAGAGATCGTAACTACAAAATAACTACAGCTCACCGAGAGGAACTACAGCCTGGAGTTTGGATTACCGGAGGCGGCACGCAAACGGATTAGGTTGTAGCACTTTGAATCCGATTGGCACCAACGAGGCCACCTAAATATTGGGAAAACCGTCAACCAGGCAAACTATTCAGGCTGCCTGCTGAACGGTAAGTAGCTTCATTGTCCCTTTCTTGTTCACTGAAGTAGATTGTGTCACGAGAGAATTATCTGTAGACGGATGATTTCATTCCTTTGTTGAACGTCGCAGTCATTGTGGTTAGAATTGACGAACGAACAAATATGTGTACTCCGTTCTGTTCATTCAGTTCAATTAAGGCTATCATCGACACAATGTAAAATCGAGCTTTGTTGCTCGAGAGGAACATAGGTTTCAGTCAGTTAAATCAAAGACATAACCTTGAAGGCAAGAAACTTCGTTGT
>NC_051416.1:8790738-8791209 GCF_015228065.2 Penaeus monodon
GTATCCATACCATTGTCATATCGTTTTGTTGTGACCCCATCTCATAATTATCATAACTTTATAAAGCACGGTGTTACGAAGATAGGTACATGTATCAAAACTATACGTAACATTCTATGATATCCGAGGCAAAAAAAAATATATATATATCAAACATACTCTCATTAGAGCCAACAGACTCATTTATCATACCTTTTGTAAAACTAGAATTTCCAGAGAGTTAAGAGCGACATGATGAAACGACGGTACAGCTAAATCGGCGCTTGACTTTGCAACAAACACTTCGATAGACTTTTTACTAAATCGACTGCTTTGTTAAGCTGACATGAAACTCGTCGCCTACCTGATGATATGCCAAGCTGTCATATGACGAATTGATTGATTATTTAAAATAAAGAGACGTTAGTATTGTTCTGTTAGCATGTCTGTCTGCCTGTGCAATTATGGACTCAAACAATCATCACTTGTCTA
>NC_051416.1:8792480-8792638 GCF_015228065.2 Penaeus monodon
GAGTAATACATATATTAGGTTGAAATCAATGCAAAGTAAGTGGTTCATTTTAAATCACGTCTAATTAGAGGGGACAGAATTACTGGCTCGCCATGCAAAATCGAGAACGAGCGAGAGAATCCGGGTTACTCATCATCTATATCTGTATATCAATGCTT
>NC_051416.1:8792688-8793039 GCF_015228065.2 Penaeus monodon
TGTATATATATTAAAAGTTATCATTACTTCACATATGAACGTTACTAATAATTCACTTATGCAATACATCAGATTTGCAGCTTAAAATTTCATAAAATATTTTAGCCCCTTTGCACTATTGGAACTTCAAAACCTAAAAGCTTCCCTTCTCTTTGATGGAAGTCTAATTAAAATAATATAACATGGATGCAATACTAAATCGAACTCATCACATTTTAGTTACTCTTTTTTAGGTAATATTCTATTCGAAAAAGAGATAAATAATATCAATAGCAAATCCCGAAACTTTAGGAACATATTTATTGTTTACGCAGATGAACAAACTCAGTTTCCTCTAAACTTAGTTATCCT
>NC_051416.1:8795320-8795512 GCF_015228065.2 Penaeus monodon
GCGTTTATGAGAGTCAATCGCCTTTAGGCAGAAAAAAAACTGTTGACCCGGACTGAACTATCGACTAAGAGAAGTTATGCAATTAAGGTCAATTTAAGTTTGATGCGTATAACGTTATTCCATTTACGAAATATTCGCATAACTCGCTCATATACTCATAATATAAACAACATTACGAAAACGACAAAAATA
>NC_051416.1:8796352-8796794 GCF_015228065.2 Penaeus monodon
TTCTATAGCAAGAATATAACTTAGTTGTGTTTAAGCTTATGCTGGATAACATGACAAAGCTTTTAAGACAATAAAAGCAATAACTGATCCCTTTTACATCACTGATTGTGCAAGGATTAGGGTTTCCATCCTCCCTTATTGTTTAGATCCTCCAGGATTTGGAACAGGTAAATATCAGACCAAAAATAACCGTTTAACTTACGTTTTGACCTAAGGCTGTCTTTGTCGGCCAGCGTTGCCAGATGTCGAAAAGTGTGAAGACGTATTTGAAAAGAAGTGACTCTTCCTTACATTTCATAATTCCATCTACATTCAGCTCTAGAAGAATGTTGCCTATTAAGTAATTCAGCACACACGTTTATGTATAGTGTATTATGCTCAAGGATTTTACGTAACCGTGGGGTAGGGAATTTAATCTAAGTATGAAACAAAGGATGACTGA
>NC_051416.1:8797441-8797658 GCF_015228065.2 Penaeus monodon
AAAAAACTGACATTCATTAAATACTGCCTATTCATCCCTCGGGTAATCGGGATTTTTAATTGTTGCGTCTTTATCCAGCGATAAAAGCTTTGCATCAGTCAAAACATTTAACCATTTCTATTACTACTTATATCCACTTAACTAGAGCTGTTCTATAAGTCCCTCTAAAACTGTTTTAATCACGAATTACGTTTTTGTTTTCAAGGTAAGCCATATA
>NC_051416.1:8798147-8798319 GCF_015228065.2 Penaeus monodon
CTGCTAATTTTCTCCTTGACTCGCTCCCAATGGGTGAATCCTCCCCCCGCCCCTCTCTCCCCCGGGTACTGGCAGGGTCTCGTCTCCCTCAATCCGGCGAAACGGAGAGTCCAGCATTGTGTACTCTACTTTGCCGGTGGATCTCGGGGGATAAATGTGCGGAGTGTTCTTA
>NC_051416.1:8798587-8798805 GCF_015228065.2 Penaeus monodon
CTTCATTCACTCGCCCTCATTAATCTTCTACTTTCTCTCTTCATTTCATCTATTGTTCATGAGAAGTCAAATATTGAAAACGAAAAATGTATGTTCATTGAATGCTTCATCTCTCTCTCTGATATTTTATATCTCTTTTTAAACATTATATTCATCGACAAAAATATATTTTGATTTAACCAGTGACTGACACATATATGCTGCAATTAATCAGATTT
>NC_051416.1:8800118-8801878 GCF_015228065.2 Penaeus monodon
CATGACAATCGACAGACCCAATTCTTTCACGCTTGGTCACATAATCTTGGGAATCACATCAAACCTGACTAACACAATTGAGGGATTAGAAGCGCCCATTCCACAGCCAAGTGTCTGTACAAGCTGGAAAACTGCTCCATTAGCCTCCCGTTTACCTGCATGCGACAGTTCAGCCGAAGAGGAAAACCTTATTTTTAAAGCTATTGTAAAATTTCGTAGCCTTGTTCCGATCATTATGTGAATAGTGAAGCGTTCTACAGCTGATGGAAGATCGTAGATAAATACGTGATTAAGCATTTTTGTGTTTTGGGGAACCTTTATGACCTGCCTATTTTTGAGGATTTTTTTTTCTAATTGACACAAAATCCCAATGTTCACACTCTCTGGTGACTGTTATGAGTACGGTTTTTTTTGTCTGCTTATTGTTTATATCTCTTTCACTCAGAGCATTTAATTACAAGTTCCTCGGAGCGATCTAAATACTTACTATTCATTTGCATGAACTGTCACCAAATTGGTCTGCTGATCTCCGTATACAACTATCTTGTAATTATTGTTTTTCTTTATTTCCATGTAGTTATTGGATTATCTTCCCTATTATCACCTGTCGCTATTACTATCTTTACTCGAATATTTAATTTCTGTGATTTTTTTTACTATGTGTACAAACCTCTATTTTTTTCGAAATATTACTAATTCTTATGAGATAACTATGATAACCCAAGCGCACTGAGAGATACACAGAAAAAAATGTATTGGCATGAAACCAAAAGGCAAATTCGTAAAAGAATATCACAATACTTGTTCGCTTTCCATTCCATGCCGGCCTTCTGTCGTGATAACAACCCCCTTTATGACTTGCTGTTCCTCGTCCTTTCGCAACGACTCGGTTCCCTTGCACTCACGACTATCATTACGCTAATCTTGGACTTCGAAAAGGCCCCAGAAAAAAAAGAAAAGCAAATATCAAGTGTAATAAACATAATACACGCTGTTTGGGTATATGTTATAACTTGTTTATGCTTTAGTTTATAATAAAATGACTACTGGTATCTTGAACCACAGAAAAAGCTCGGGCAGTAGTAGTGCTGAACGTAACGAAATATGCATGTATTAGATTACAGAATAATGTAAGAAATTATGCATGATAAACTCGTAAATAAGAATGATAAGTAACTGAAACGTAAAAACAAAACAACAAAATGCCCGAGCAAAACCGCACTTCAAATCAAAATTGAATGAACATGCACACATACCGATCCGTAAAGAAAAAAAAATAGATATAAATCCGTGAAAACTTATTTTGAAAGAGTTTAATGAAACATTCTAAAAAGATTAGATTATCTAGATTGTGAGTCCTGGGACAGCATTATCAACGTGGCAATTTTTTTTCTCCCGTAATCTGAAGCTGAAATGACATTCTGATTAAAGCATAAGCCCTAGATTATCCACGCTTTTGTCCCTTTTCTTTGTATACTGGACATGTAATGCTTTATTTTCCACACACTGTTTATTTTATTTATAGACCTGTTTCTTTCTCTCTTTATATGAACATTGTAATAAACCTCTTCTATTTATAGCAAATTCCTCTATCTATTTATGATAAACACCTCTATCTATTAATAATAACCTCCCCTATCTATCTATCGATTTCCGTTTCTTTAAATACGCTGCGTTGTATTATGATAATAACTGAAAAATATGACCGATGATAAAGCTGCTTGATCAGAGTGAAGAAAATGTTGATGTTCTTTGTTCAT
>NC_051416.1:8803077-8803241 GCF_015228065.2 Penaeus monodon
TATCCGAGATCTACCTGGTCTTGCATCTCCACTTGGATATCCTCGCGTCATCTTATCCACAGGTATAGATTCTAGTTTAGCTGAATCTGCAAGATACATCACAATGCAGGTAGAACCATATGATCAGTAAAGAAAAAGCAACATAAAGATAGTAGCTGATCATC
>NC_051416.1:8804190-8804297 GCF_015228065.2 Penaeus monodon
ATATTAATTTTACACTCTCTTAAAGAAAATGCAAATTCATAATGTTGAAGGTTATTAACGTGTAAGATTTTATCGCCCTTTCGAAAAATATCATAATGAAAAGACCG
>NC_051416.1:8804347-8804415 GCF_015228065.2 Penaeus monodon
CACTATTGTCAATCATAAATCTGTAATGTTAACAGAGATGATGATAAGATGCAAAAGTTTATAAGGAT
>NC_051416.1:8804786-8805100 GCF_015228065.2 Penaeus monodon
ATTAAAGAGCGGTAATTTCCCCCCCCACAACCTCCGGGTAAATCTCTCCAAACAGTACTGAGGCCCTAAATACGGGAAGCTTATATATAGAGAGAATCCTTACAGAACAAATAACTTTCCATAACGCTGCTAATTAGAACGAACCAAAAGTATTGATTTGACACGTAAAATCGGGAACGAGCGTGAGAAATACGGTGTAAAGGTTTTCCCGTCCGTGAACCCTGTCGGCACAGTTTCCACTTAAAAGCCTATCGTATCAAGTAGGAAATCACGAGTCGGGGCGTGACACATAGATGAATATTCAAAACAAGAAA
>NC_051416.1:8805128-8806155 GCF_015228065.2 Penaeus monodon
GGAAAAGAATAAAAAGAAGAAAAATAAGCCTCAAGATTGGCGAATCCGCAAATTGTGCATCGAGTCTGGTGTATTGTAATGTCCCTTTCCCTGCCGCGCATCGAGAATTTCTCTCTTCCACGCAGCGACGGAGCTCAGGACCCTGGAGTCTCTCAGCCCGGACGGCATCAGTAAGGACCGAGCCGGGAAGCGGGTAACATACCGCCGCTCCGCCCTGTAAACTCGTCGTTGTATGTCGGCAAGTGATCACCGTTCATTCACGGCGTGTTAGGGGACGAATTCGCCGATATTCTGGATTGTGCGTGCGTGTCTAAAGCCATGGCGGTGGTTTTTGCCGGATTGGAAAATAAAAAGTAAACATTTCCAGCTTGAGAATAAAGTGTAATGATTAGCAGAGGTAGAAATGGCATAGTATATTTTCCATCATGAGACCAGATGATCAAACCGTTTTGAAAGTTTGCTCACATACTCTTTCTGTGTGATTTTTGACAGTATTCTCTGCCATCCGAATTCAGAGCGGGTGTCATGTCGAAGCTCCTCTTATTATCGCCGTAATCTGTCCTATCCTCCATCTCTCGCGAGTGATAAGAAATACCCTCCCCCCCACAATAAAAAAAGAATGATTTTCTGACCCATACTGAATTTCTAATTTAAATTGATAAAATAGGCAAGACCCCCCTTCGAATTTCACTCAAAACACCATGGTAGTGCGTAATCACAGAAGGGGACTATACTCTGGTGCCAACTCGGGGAAGATAATGATAGTGCAGTGGTTGAGAACATGCATCTTCTTGGTAGCAGCGACATGTTTTGTGGTTGAAGCTACCACTCGACCAGACCGACAACCATCGACTGCCAACGACATTCTCGCTCGGTACCCAGGACAAGATGATTATATCAGTAAGTAATGATTGAAAATATACTGTCACAATTTGATTACTGCTTATTCATCTAATATAACAAGACATGATATATAATTATAAGACATATATGCATTATAGCATGTTGATGTGTCATTTAGTACATG
>NC_051416.1:8806181-8806325 GCF_015228065.2 Penaeus monodon
GTCGCTCTACTCTACATACCTTGTGATTCTGTGATTTCGAATTCATTTCCCTTCAATTTTTAACTCGATGGAGGCATTAGACTTATCGTATTTATCATCAAGGCACAAAAGAGAACGTTAAAAACAGTTTTCATATTGCAAAAT
>NC_051416.1:8811160-8811688 GCF_015228065.2 Penaeus monodon
AAATCAATTAATGATATAAGTTCGGTGCTCTGCTCCCCATACTTTATGAATAATAAGAACGCGTCCCTGGCAAAGCTGATGCACTCGTTTCGAATGCATCAACATCGGACTATTGCATAGATTTTTCCCTATTTTTCTTTTGAGGATTACCTTTGGCGCATGAATCCAGTTCCAGAGCTTGCAAATGGCATAGGATACATTTCCAGTTTCATTTGAAGCTTTTGAGTGGCATCCACCCTGACTCAAAATCTATGACCTTTTTGCCTATTGAAATGAGCAGTCCGAGTTCGTTAAGGTAAATGACCATAGGGTTTAGCCATTAATGACGACTGTAGATTAATGATTGCAAATAAATGATTGCAAGTTAATGATCTGAATGTATAAAAAAGTGGTGGGAGGGGTTATGTGTGCTTCGAGCCACAAGAACCGTTGATTTCATGGTATCACTGATGGATTAATGTCCATTAACGTTAGAAGTAGACAATAGAGAACGTGATAGTTTTGCATTTTCCTTTTTTTCTACTTATA
>NC_051416.1:8811800-8812077 GCF_015228065.2 Penaeus monodon
AGCTTGAGCGCCCATGTCGAGTGGATTATGTTTACATGTATTAGTAAGAAGATAGGATATTTGGCATACATATTTCGTGCATTCCAGTACAGTACATTCATGTTATTTTTACCAACGCCATTTCGACACGTCAGTCTATGGATAGCCACAAATGTTAACATGACAAAGAATACGCAGACACGCTACCCGAAATTTTGGTTCCTTTTTCTTGTATTTTTTTTTTCTCTGCGTTTATACTGATCGTGGTGTTCGATCTTATTTTTTCCCCATTCTCTCT
>NC_051416.1:8812132-8812318 GCF_015228065.2 Penaeus monodon
CTCTATTCTTTCGCCATTTTTTGTGTGTTTTTCTTATTCCTTGTTCCTCCTCTTATTTCTACACTTATTACATTTATCTTATTCTTTCTTTTACCCAGTCCCCGTTTTCTTTTGTTTGTGTAGGCCTATATATTATTTCTGTATCTTATTTCTTGAAATCCCCGATCTTCATTTTTTCTTTACATA
>NC_051416.1:8812429-8812786 GCF_015228065.2 Penaeus monodon
TTTGTTTTGTGTATCTTATTTCCTTTCTTCCCCAATTATCTGTACGTATATTTTCTCTGTATCTTATTTTTTATTTTTGTGCTCTATTTTCCTACTCTTCTCTAATCCCCGCTTTGCTTTTATCTGTTCATTTATTTTCTGTACCTCCTTTCCTTTTCTTTCTGGGTAGAGTAAAGCAAGCTTGTACATTTTCGCGGAAGACAAACCGTGCGCTTGGCTTGAATGACGTTTGATTTAAGCTTGATCGAACGGCCGGGTGCAGATTGCCGCTTCGTCGGGGGCGAGTTGGCCGAAATACTGCGTTCGTTTATGTTCTTTGTGTTATTCCTTGTTCTGTTCTTGTTGTTCTTGTTTAGG
>NC_051416.1:8813024-8813358 GCF_015228065.2 Penaeus monodon
CCCCTTTCTCCTCACCAATGCTTAATTTCTTTAATGCATATTTTAACAAGGTTAGAGAAGCGAATGCACTATTAGCCCACCATGAGACAGTCCACATGAAAGTAGTTTCGTAATATATTTAAGTAATGCTTGCTTGCTGCCGGTTGCTTTATCTCATATGCAAGCTGAATTCCGTCTCGCAGCGTTTTATTAAGCTGGATGATTTAACCACATTTTAGCAAGTCCCAAATGCTCTTATACGTCGAGAGGAGTGAATTAAACCAGGCTTATTACGTCATAATACTTTTATTTTTTAACTTTTGGGAGGTTAACATGACGGCTGGCGCTCACACCT
>NC_051416.1:8813502-8814157 GCF_015228065.2 Penaeus monodon
GTGAAATTCTTTTAAAAGCAGATGATATTAAGGTATCTCAAACGAAACCTGAACACAAGTATTTGTACAAACACATGTTCTTTCTGCTTTCAGGGTATACGAATATATTTTTTGAGAGATATAACGATATTTTATTAAATATTTGGCACGTGTCTACGTGGAAAACCTGTTCCTAAATATAATGGTCATCTTTTCATACTGTTCATACAGACATTATAAATGTTGCTTTGGCAAGAGTTTCGCGTAAATAATGGTTGAAATAATTGCAAGTTTCGTTGACAGTTTGTGGTGAAACTGAATGAAATTGTATATCGACGTCATCGAATGTACCAATCCACCCACTGATTTCTTTATAGGTTAATGATATTTTTTTTTTCTGAAAATAAATGTGGCTCACTTAAAAGATTATTAATCGACTGCTGTAAATAATTTTAAGACGAACATATTAAATAATTTACGGTTTTTAAAAACTGGTAATGTTTATTAGAACGGAGGAGCAATGTGTCTAATTCCTGAAATTAGCTTGTGCTTGGAAAATACGCATTATGCTACTACAGTATTTCAGTTGTTATTATCATCATTACTACCTACTTTCAATATTTATTATGTGTACACAACAATCTCTCTCTCTCTCTTTGTAATGTATATGTTTATT
>NC_051416.1:8814351-8815118 GCF_015228065.2 Penaeus monodon
GTCGCATATGTGTGTGTTTTTCGATTATATTCACTCACTTTTAAATGTCAAGATAATTAACAGAATTCCCACGGTTTACAACGCCACATATTGCGATGAAATAATAAAAGAACGACCTCCATTCAGCATTTGGCAATCAACTTTCAATTATCACTTCATTTTCGTGAATTAACTGAAACGAGATCTCTCCACAAGTTCTTAATTACTTGTAAGATATATGGCCATTTGCGCGAAAGGAAATGAGCACGAGAGAAAGATTAAGGAGGCTAATAGCAATTTTCATTTATCAAAAGGAAACAAAATGAGAACAAGCGGATTTATAAATCACACGAAAAGCACTGTTAACATCCGCCATCGACCTCTCAGACGAAGTACGGAAGGGGAGATGGTGAAGAGTACAGAAATATACATATTCGAATAAATGTACCCATCTCGTCTTGGAAGAAGCTCTGCGGTTTAAATGCGTCCCTGGAACACGAAGCACCACTCGAGTTGTCTGAATTTGGATATCTTGCCAGAGATCCTGCAGTTGAATCAATATTAGCAAGGTGTATCCTCTGTCCTATATTCTGCGTCTTGTACTATTCGCCTTGTCGACCGAGTCCTGTTTGCACACTCTATAACCGAGGATGGTGTAGATAGGTGAAATGTATAGGTATATGAATTACATTTATATTTGCACTTATGGTATTGCTTGTAGAGAACTGTGTTTTTTTGTAGAATGGGATAATAAGCCAACAGAACAACCTTTCTCATAAATCGTATGC
>NC_051416.1:8815548-8817215 GCF_015228065.2 Penaeus monodon
CTTACTTCATTGTCCAAGGATATCTAGTTACAAGCTTTAGAAAAATGAAACGTTATAGATTTTTAAGAACTTCGCGCTGGAAGACACGATTCTGTAAAACGTTTCGCTGTGTCCGTGCATTGCGTGCTCATTAGTTAACAGAAAGTAAGACTGCACAGTTGGAGAAATCCAAGGAACGTGAGAGAGGTTGTAAAACAGGGAGAGGGTAGCAATGCTATAATGATTAAGAACATCTAGTACAGCATATAGTAATGGATTTTTGCGTCCCCACATCACTGCCAATGCCACCTTAATATGGAACTACTTGATAGATTTATGATTCTATAGATTAATTAAGTCTCTATAATCCATTGTAGTTGGAATTCTTATCAGAGATAATATTTGCTAGAAGTCTTCGCATTCTCTAATATTGTGATATTTGATATTATGGAATTAAAACACATTGTAATATTTTCTAGAGCATGTACCACGAGTGTTGTGCATAAATATCTCGCTCTGAATTCAGCGACAAAATTCGCTTAAACCTTTTAGCAACAGTTGTGTTGTTTATAATAAGATCTTCCTTTTTTATATATTTTACTGTGATTTATAGAAGCTTCTAAGAGTTGCATATGAACGTGCAGCACGAAAAGACACAGATTTTAGGCTGATTTTTTTTATAGAGGGAGTTTCATGTTGAACAATAATAAAGGATGATTTTGCAACCCAACTAAGTGGTGTGATACATTGTGCTTGGCCTGGATTGCAAGACAGACAGTGATGTATGTGATGAGATTGTTTCGTCTACTCTGCGCCATCATTTTGCATGTGAAAGTTCTCTTTGCATGAGAGCGATTTTTCTGATTTATTTTCTAAGTTGTGTTCCTAAGTTTCGCAGGTTGTGATTTTTCAGAGAAATGGAAGATGATCCCCTTTCGAGTAAATTTGAAATTTCATTGAGTCGAATAAGAAGACTCTTACTATAAGATTTTGATTTCGTTTTAATTACCAAGTGATTTTGTGCAAGTAAGAGAAATTCCCAATGCCGCTGCAATTAATACATTTATTGTTCTCCTTTTGTTAATATCTTCCTCTGTTGAAATGCACCCTGCATTAGAATATCAAATTTACTTGCTAACTAAAGATTTTCAGTAACGGTATAGCTATCAATTTAATGCTTCCATTACCAGTGCAAAACAGGCCGACCGGATCCTCTATACGCAGGGATAAACTAACTCGATGGCGGTGTATGACAAGGGATCGAATACCATCTCTTAATAAATTCATGTATGCAGAAATATAAAGCGTCAGCGGGGAAGAGGAGAATAGAGCAAATTTGCTTTCGGGGACAGAGGCGTGTGAATTCAATAAGGAGAAGGAGAGCATACAAACATGTTTTACATATTCACGCATTTCCAGAATACACGGAAGCGAGAAGTAGAAAATTATATTTACATAGATTCGTTAATGGCAGTCAATACCGTGTTCGATTTCATTAGTGAAAATGAAGGCAGATGAAAATTCGATAAAATATTCAGAATTGGGTGTTTCGGACTTGCGCAGTAGGCTGGGAAGTGTTTAAAATGCGGACTAATTAAACGAAACCGGGAACGGGGTTTGGTAATCAGAGGGAAGGAATTTTGTTATTTGGTTTGAAATCTCTGTACTTTTAACTTGATTCGAATAAT
>NC_051416.1:8817815-8818015 GCF_015228065.2 Penaeus monodon
TGTGACATATAAAGGAAGGCAAGATCCCTAAAGCTTTTTACAACTTTACCTCAATGTAAGACATAAAATGGAAATATTTAAGAAGCTTTTCCAAACCGAACGAGAAAACGCTCTAAAGCACGTCACCCGTACACCGGTACAACGTACATAATACGTAATAATGGCATATTAGAAACAGAGAAAAACCGAAGTAAAGAGAG
>NC_051416.1:8818062-8818467 GCF_015228065.2 Penaeus monodon
GAGGTTATATGAAGAACGAGAACAAGAAACGGACAGAAAACGTCATGTTAGGAAGAAGACAATGTCGATCCTACCGACGTCCATGTTCTTTTACGCCATCCTCTCCGCCCCGACTGGTAAGAAGATCAAGAGAGGCAAGAGAAAGTCTCTCCAATACTCTGGACTCGAACTTGGCTCCAACTTTGAAGTTTTACCACATTCACATCAAACCAACATCACTCAGAGGACGAAGTTTCGAAAAAAAGATAAAGTAAGAGTTTCCTGCGCCATTATTCGAAGCGCAGCGGAATGACGCGAGGACTTTAAGATCTCAAAGAGGAAGTTATATCTGTATCTGTGTGTGTTTATATATCTTTGTATCTGGCTGTTTGCCTATCTGTCTATCAACTTGTTTCTGCATCTATT
>NC_051416.1:8818583-8818651 GCF_015228065.2 Penaeus monodon
TTTTTTTTCTCTTTCGGTGTAGCCTTTCTTTTTTTCTTGTTTCCACTACTCTCTCCTTCGCACTCCAC
>NC_051416.1:8818745-8819503 GCF_015228065.2 Penaeus monodon
GATCTGCACTACATCGTGAGTGGGTCGTACCAATGTGCGTGTGTGTATCAAAAAAAGTAATTTCTTTTGTAGGCTGATAGATGATGAAACCAAGTCCCCTTCAGTTTATATCTATCCAAGATCAAATTGCATGATCCTTTCCTGGAAAGCGCGTGACGATACGATATTGTACTGGAGAAAAAAAAAATTGCGTGAGACTGATATTGAAGAACAGAAGCTTAAGAATCAATGTCAAAGTGACCGAACAATATTCTTATTGAAACGTACTTGAATTACTAAGAGATAACTTTGGCATATGTCCAACATAAAGTTATATTGAAAGGGATATAAAAATCTTGCCATAGAAAGAGCAGATTAGAATTATTACGATAATGCAGGGAAGGAAATATCCTAGAAAGTGAAAAAAGAGGGGAAGCAATCACACACAAGTCAGAGTACCGCAGTGTATTATACAAACAGTTGACGATAAATCTGAATTTTCAGAATACGACAAGCTTTGGTGAAGCTTTTCTTTTATCCCAGATAAATGCCAGGGTACAGAACAAAGTGAGCTATGGAGGTGGATTTACGAAGCTCAAGAAAGACGAAGGGAAGCTTACACATACGTCTCCTGTGTAAAACTGGGAACAAAATAGCACGTACGGCCGCTCCTGGTATTTATTTTTAAGGATTCATACTGTCGTTAATGCTTTTCGTTCTTCAATTGCGAGGAGGAACATCAGTTTCCGTCATGCTGTTTGGTTCACTCTTTATTAGTA
>NC_051416.1:8819618-8820534 GCF_015228065.2 Penaeus monodon
TTTTTCTCTACGGGATAATGATACCACGATACTCAAAGAACCAAATGCAGTAGAAACTGATCAAAGTTACTGAAGAATCAACACGCTTCCTATTATATTAACCCCCTGCCGGTATATTACATGAACTTAGTGATGCAGCCAGATACTCGGGAAAGATTCTCCTAATTCAATTACTCTACACCAGGATTTTCTTTTTATTTTTACGAATTTTGAATAGAAAAAAGTAAATTACTTACGCTTTTGAAGTTTGGTTATTGATGTCTATCGGGTGATAAGACACTCGCACGCACACCCAAGGTCCATTGTCAAAATAGGAATGTTGCGTCAAGTACTAAGTGGCTTGAGTGAGTTTTCCACAAAATAGAGGGTTAACTTACGGGCGCAATGATGGTCCCTCGGACGAAGCAGCAGAGTCTCCAGGGATGTTGGCAAAGGCATTAGTAGGATAGTCAGGAGGTGGCAGCGTTATATTGGACACTCTTTTAGGGGGGGTATTGTCAGCAAACTTTCTAGCAAAGAGGACAGACATCTTATTTGGCATATATATATCTGGAAACAATGTGGCAAGAGATGAAACAAAAGTCGAGTAAAATCATCAATTTAGTTATCACATAGACATTTTCGATAAAACGTTATTGAAAGATGAGGGACAGGATCAGTTGCTTGCAAGCGACAGAAGAGTGTATAGATAGTACAGGGGAAGGCAAAAGAGAATGTGCTACTGAGAGAATACAGCGAACATTGTGACAACGGTATTAAAGCAGATATACCAAATACACATAGAATATTCTTGGCTGGAGACGTCATGTTGTTCTTCGTTGAGTGTTTGGTCGGTCGTTTCATCAGTCATAATCCATATGAGAAAAGTTATTCTTAGTTGTGCTCACACGAAAACACATCTACTTCCAAACGTATT
>NC_051416.1:8820836-8821196 GCF_015228065.2 Penaeus monodon
AATTTCACTGAAATAAAATCAGGCCTCAAAGGGAAAGAATATTTACAGTTGAAACTTCACTCCTGTCAACGACGCCTGCAGCTCCCAGGCAATCAATAGCCCCACTAAAAAATGCAACTCACATGCAGTCCTGGACGGCGCAGCATTTCCTCGACACGTGTGAAGCTGCTGGCGACGTGATCAGCACTCCGGCGGAAGAGGTTCGCGATCATCATCCGCTTGTGGTAATGGTATGGCCGGGATGACAAGGCAGAAATGATACTAATTATGGTAATCGGTACGATAATGATAGTAATGGTAAAATAAACAAAAACAAAGCAGTGATAACAATGGTAGAAATTATAGTATTAGTGGTAAATG
>NC_051416.1:8821542-8822051 GCF_015228065.2 Penaeus monodon
ATTGGTAGTTTCTGAATTCAAGAAAGTAAGAAATAATGAAAACTGATTTCTTGGGAGAGTAATTTCTTGTGAACTTCCCTCATCTGAACTCGAGACTACTCAAGTGGATCTGGATATTTTCTTGCGTAATCTCTCTAACAAAACAAGGAAGAAACAAACCAATGGCCAAAAAGAGGTATTAGTGGTATTAAAAACAAAATCAAGATGAAAAATTACACACAAAAAAGGATTTACCACAGCGAAATGTATAAAAAATAATCGACTGATTTTCTTCTAACTGCCTTTGTTATCTATTTCTGATCCTGTTAAGAAGAATCCATTAATAACACGAAGATAAATATTGCAGAAATTATGCACAATTAATCAAGCAGATGTTTACTTGCTTCCGAAATTATTTATTATTCAGAAGATTATCATTAATCCCTCGCGTCTGGGCTCAGCTGGGTTTGAGGACTCGCTATCTGTCTTGGCTTCCATGTTATGACAAGTCGGTGCTATGACGTCATAGA
>NC_051416.1:8822540-8822696 GCF_015228065.2 Penaeus monodon
GATCGATTGTGTAATTATTCTGAGCTAAGGCTTTCCGCGAAGTCGGGAGCGGAATAGTGTTTTAAAAAATATGCTGCTTCGTTAACTAATGTAACGGGGAAGTTGCTAGTGTGTCAGTATCATTTCTTACAATGTATTTTCTTCGAACTGGCATTC
>NC_051416.1:8822835-8823166 GCF_015228065.2 Penaeus monodon
GTCCTTATTGTAGTATTGTCCTTGTTTATATAATACTACAATCATTACATTGCAATTACAATTGCGATTTCTTGCTTTTACAAAGAAGAAACCGAATGCACGACTATCAACCGGATTACACAAGCCTTAGAACAAGAGAACAGAGAGCCTAGCAGCATCACCGAGACGACAGCGAAAACATCATAAAGTTACTTACGTACGAGTCGCTCCTAAGAGGGATGGCGTTTTATGACCAGAGGATGGGAGTCCCTTGGGTATTGTTAGCACCAGAGTTTTTGTCTCGGCGCGCGTCACTCGCCTTGTGTGCGAAGAAATTTCAACCGAAAATGTT
>NC_051416.1:8823860-8824401 GCF_015228065.2 Penaeus monodon
TCAACACCTCCGTTCACGTTTTGCTCTGGAGGCATTTGCTAAATACCTCAAGAAAGAAAAGTTTGAAAATTTATAGCACCAAAGTTGGATAATTATCAACAGGGGGAGAAAATAATTTTCATCATATAGATTTTTTTTTTTTTTTTGAAAGGACTAACTTGAAAACCTTTTAGGCAGTTTGATAATACAATACAATATTTTTTCGGGTGTGCATTATGCAAGCTCTTCAGATATCCTACAGTGTAAAAGTAGTTAAGAAAGTAAAAAATGAAGTAATGAATGACTTTTGACGCATTAACCCAGGTCGGTTCTCGAAAGTGTTATACTGTATTTACAAAGTCTAATGATTGACTCATGAACTTCGGTAATGAGGAATGTTAGGCGTGTAAAAAAAAAAAATGTTATTTATGCTTCCACGATTGTACTAGATAGAATATATTGACGGTTATATTCTAAAACAGTCAACATATTTTATTCACGTATCTTTTATTCTAAAAGATATATGTATTGTTAGTTGTAGACTTACCAACATGTGCATGCC
>NC_051416.1:8824546-8824871 GCF_015228065.2 Penaeus monodon
GAGTCAACATGTGCATGCCGGACTGGAAGCGTATGAAGACCGTTCTCGAGCGCCGAGAAGAATCGACCTCGATCACTCCTTGAAAAGACGGACCCACAGCATCAAAGGAGAGGAGCGAGAGAGATTCATCCCGGACAGTTCTTCTCCCGACCGGCGTTTCACGGAGGGAGAAAAGATGGGGTGGGGGGATGTGGGCGGGGATGGGTTGGGGTGGGGGGATGTGGGCGGGGATGGGTTGGGGTGGGGAGATGTGGGCGGGGATGGGTTGGGGTGGGGAGATGTGGGCGGGATGGGTGGGAGATGGATTGAGGGCTCAGGTCCGTGA
>NC_051416.1:8824911-8824976 GCF_015228065.2 Penaeus monodon
CGATTCTTCTCGGCGCTCGAGAACGGTCTTCATACGCTTACAGTCCGGCATGCACATGTTGACTC
>NC_051416.1:8825246-8825935 GCF_015228065.2 Penaeus monodon
CCTAACCGTACCACACACTAACCACCCGGCAGAGATACACAATGCCGCTGGCGAATTCCTTCAATAAACTACAGGGAAGGTATAGCAGGCCTCGACCGCCGACGTCCCTAAATGAACTGGAAACGTTTTACAGCGTCATAACTTGACGTGAAGGACACAACAGTAGCCAGCCCAATCCTCGCTCCCTCACACTATACCTTTTTAGGACCCCCTTGTATATTGGTCTCTTCGTATGTCCTTTTCTCTGCTATGGTTATGGATGTGTCGCCTCTCTGTCGATCCATGTTGTGCTGCCCGCCCTCAATTAAGAAAATTTATATCTAGGAAAGTTTATATTATTCCTTTCGGAAAGTTTACAAAAGAAAAGTTCTGTATTTTCCTGCTATTTAGAAAAAAAAGTTTATATGGTTGGTATATTTTATCATAAATTTTTTTCTATTCGTCTATCCTGAAATACGTCTTTCTGAGGTTTCTTTTCTCTTATATTCCCCCCTTCTCTCGGTCTATCTTTATATCAGTTTATGTGACTGGTTATTTTCTCTCCTATTTCCCTTCGATTTTTTCCCTTTATCCCGGCATTCGAGCTTGGGGAGGATATGTGGTTCATTTTATCTTTTTTCCTACCTATCCTGGAATACATCTTTACATGGTTTAGTTCCTTTTACACATATTTTTTTCTGCGTATCCTC
>NC_051416.1:8826217-8826660 GCF_015228065.2 Penaeus monodon
ATCTGTCCTTATATGAATTTATATGACTCGTTATTTCTTCTCATTCTTTCCATCAACATTTTTTTTCTTTATCCAGACATTCGAGCTCAGGGCAGGAAATGCTTTCTCCTTAAAAGCTATTTTTATGCCTTTTACTGATACTGATCTGTGGAGTACAGCTACAGTTAACTTCAGGAAATTTATGCTATTACACTGACAGTGAAATCGTCTCTGGAAACCACTGAGAGTCTATATTGGCAGACAAACCTGAATGTTTTGCCAAATATATCAACCATCACCGTTAGTCTCCACCATTATAAGAAATGGAATGATATTTTAACAAACTGAGTATTATCTGAAATGAAGCTACCGGTAATATTCGTAATCGTGTAAACTAACAACTACTTTGAAGTTATATAAATGCAGAGGGGGTAACGCGTGATGTGTATAGAAATGCACGTAAA
>NC_051416.1:8826872-8827178 GCF_015228065.2 Penaeus monodon
TCACTAATGCGATATTTCTCAACCTGGGGTTCGCGGATCTCGATGGGGCCCGCAGAGAGCAGCTAGGTGGTCCGTGAGAGAGCTGAGGAGAATTGTGATGAATTTATTCCGTTTACCTCATAACGCTTTCATTCCTATGACTCTCCTACACCGGGAACTAATTTCACATTTCGCAGGCTAACCACTGAAGACGACGTGCCGTTATCTAACATTTCCCCAAGGACACGGTGTAATATCCAGCAACAGGACTCGGGTTAGAGCTTGTACTTGCTCTGCAAAATGAAGATTACACACATACATACATAC
>NC_051416.1:8827631-8827964 GCF_015228065.2 Penaeus monodon
GATTTGGTTAGAATTATAATATAAAATTTATACTTTTTTTGAGGGTCAAACATTAGTTTATTGTATCAATGATTTTGATATGTCATTGTAAAATATAATAATATAAACTATTTTTAGAATATAATAGCAACAATAGTGTTACATCACAACACATTTGTCTGTATCTTTTTGCCTTTCATTCGGGCATACTAATCAATATTTAAGATTATCTATTTCCACCCAATTATAGCTAGTCCCCTTTCTGGTAATAGGGCAATCTTTCATAGATTAATGACTTTATCTCTCTTCCTCTTATTTCGTAGTCAACTGGTCTGTACTGGAAATCTACTCCTC
>NC_051416.1:8828121-8828460 GCF_015228065.2 Penaeus monodon
GTTGTATTTACTTAGGTTATCTCTGCGCACAAAACGCATTCCAGGTGCATATATTCCAATTCTTGAGTTTATCAACTTGAAAAGAAGTATTTTGCGTCAGCTTCCTCAGAATTGCAAGATAAAAAACAAATGAAAAAATACAGTGAATAGACAGAGAAAAAAATGTCAAAAATCTCCTCGGATAGAAATAAAATGTGTTGCCTTAGAGCCCGATAAATTTCACGAAGTGACTAGTATTTTTAGCCTTTTTGCTTCCAGATGTTTTTTCTCCTTTTCCTTGCCGTGCTCATAAACAGTCTTTAATTGACAGAAACTATAAAGGGTAACATCTGGAGAATA
>NC_051416.1:8828489-8828891 GCF_015228065.2 Penaeus monodon
CCAGCTTTCTTGACATTCTTACCGTGTAAAAAGCAAGATGTATTATTTTGATACTAGCGTAAATGATGTCCTATGTCTGGCTCTGAAGGAGGAAAAATGATCATGCAACCTAATGTATTCTCATTATGCAAATTTAAAAGTATGCAAAATGAGATCCGGACGGCTGACTAACATGATCGGATCAACAAGTTCGAACACGTCATGACTTCGACGAATCAGAGAGAAACTTTTAGTGCAACCGAGCTGAAACGGAGAAGGACAGATTGCATGTTGTTCAATCAATCAATCAGTCGTCTCTCAAAAGTCCGATTTCCTCTCTTTTCTGTGGCTGCACGAAACATCCCGCTTTACATTCTATTCAGATTTTCGTTTTATGACAGAAGATAACGAATGCAAGTGAAA
>NC_051416.1:8829333-8829478 GCF_015228065.2 Penaeus monodon
GTATTGAAATAAAGTTTGTTTACCCTTCTATCTCAGCCTCATCTTCATTCAGAGCACAGCAAAACCTTCTCATTCACCTCGACCCTTTTGTCTCCACTGAGATATTCCTCCCCCTCTCTGTAGCTAGATTTTAAGCCCTCTCTTT
>NC_051416.1:8829519-8829623 GCF_015228065.2 Penaeus monodon
GGATCTCCGTCTTTCTTTCGCCTCCTCTTCATAAAGCCTTTCCGCTGCCTTGGCGCTCGCCTGCTGTGTCTCCGGCTATTTGCACATCTAGCCCATCTGGCTCT
>NC_051416.1:8830859-8831005 GCF_015228065.2 Penaeus monodon
CTCTTTTAAGGCTTGCTCTTGAAAGAAACGACCATTTTCTTCGGAATTCCTTGTAGTAATTCAGCCTTCTAACATCCCCTCCATTCGATTCTTGACCTCCTGCAGCTTTTAGTTCCTTTCCGCGTGCGTCTCTCTTACGTCTCCTA
>NC_051416.1:8831030-8831233 GCF_015228065.2 Penaeus monodon
AGAAAAATCTTCTCCCCGTTCTATTACTGTGATTAGTGAGCATTTAAGGAGAGTCCGCACGCAACTCTGTGTCCTACGTATTGCAATTGCATTCAGATACTGTTTTGCAGCCAATAGATTTTGATTTTCTCTTCGCACTTATAATGTTATACTTAGTTTGAGAAATTTTACAGTGTGGGATTGTATTTTTAAGCAAATGAAGG
>NC_051416.1:8831546-8831971 GCF_015228065.2 Penaeus monodon
CGTATTATAAAGACTCCAATTTGCCTTGCATCCCCGTGCTCCAGACTCCATCCAGGCACGCCACAACATCCCGTAATACGTTTGCTCTCGAAGCCTTTAGCGAAAACCCATTTCCCATCAGCCATCCATCAGCCGAAAGCACAAACACGCAACAAATCTCAAGGGGGAACGGCGACGATAAGACCCCCCGCCACCCGTCCCGAACCCTCCCTTCGAGAGCGACCGAGAAGCCAACACTCAAAACTCTTTCGAGAGCGACCGAGAAGGGTCTCTTTATCCCCGGCCTCGAGTCCTATTAGGCCTAGCCGAGGGCCATTATCCTACTCGCACTCGACAGTGTGCTCGGCCTTCAATCGCCAACCAACATCTCGACGCCGCTGTAATACTCAGATCTCCGGATCATTTCTCGTCGAGTGTTATGGGCT
>NC_051416.1:8832031-8832228 GCF_015228065.2 Penaeus monodon
GTTACCGTCGCCGCCTTGAGATGTGACTCCCGTGCACGTCGGGGGCGCAGTGGCGTCGCGGAAGCTTCGTCAGCGCCTGGAAGGAGGTCGGGGTTTATCCAGAGTTCCTTCAGGGGATGTGGTGCGGTCTGTCTTTCTTAGCTGAAGTAAAATACGGGTGTTTAGGTATTACGAATATACCGAATATATATTGTCTG
>NC_051416.1:8832491-8832642 GCF_015228065.2 Penaeus monodon
CCGACATAGACATTTGGATAAGTTTATGGTTATAGACAAGATTGTAAAATATTAGAGACCATTAGAAGACTACGTATATTCTCACTTAGGGATAACCAAGAGCGTAAAATATCTTGGCATAAAGTCATTTCTAATCATCATTTCCATTTAA
>NC_051416.1:8832683-8833978 GCF_015228065.2 Penaeus monodon
GATCAAAAACAGCTAAGCGACCCATAGCGTCAATAAATTCCTTTTCGCGTCTTTTAAAATCGCTGTCAACTATCAGCTGATGTTCAACAAATCTCCCTTCTTAACGGACGATAATGACAAGCCGAAGGATAACGATCGCCTCTCGTTAACACATCCTTGAGGGTGGGTGGGGGGGGAAGGTGGATGGGGGATGGTGAGCAACGGGAAACGGAGAGGGAAGGAGATAGGGAATAGATGGGGAAGGGGTGAAGGAGGAGGGATAGGATTGGGAGCAAGGGAGGGGGGCGGGGGGGCAGGAGATGGGGGGAAAAGATAGGAGGTAGAAAGAAGGGGAAGTAGGATTTGGGACAAGAAAAGGTGGGGTGGGGATCTAGGGAGGAGGAGAAGAGAAGGAGATGGGGAATAGATGGAGAGGTAGAAGGATGGGGGGTAGAATAAGGGAGAAAGGAGGATTGGGATGGTGAGAGAGGGAGAGTAGGGAGATGGAGCAGTAAGTAGAGGGGGTGCAGCCAGCATGGGGAGGGGGAGCAAAGGGAGGGGATGGGGAGGAATGGGAGGGTAGAGGAAGGAAGGAGTAGGGGGATTGCAAGCAGGGAGGAAATGGGGTAACGGAAGAGGATGGAAGGGAGACCAGATTTCATGGGTAGGGAGAGGGAAAGGGGGGGGGGGGAGAAAGGGGGTGGGAGAGCAGACAACATGGGGGACAGAGAGCCAGTGGGAGGGGAGAGGGGAGGGGAGGAGTAGACAACCCGAGGGAGGGGGGGGGGGGAGGCGTGAAGCAGGTGGAAGGGGGGTAGGGATCAGGCACATAGGGAGGGGGGCATGGGTACTGGTAGGGGGAGGGGGAGCAGACAACAACGCCTCCACGACTGGAATTAAAGCTGGAAGTTTGTAATATAAACACCTTTGTCAAAGAGCGACCGGGAATATCAGCGGGGGAAATCTAATTAATGGATAACGATTTATTTTTATCATCATTAATATTTTCTTTCTTCATCATCGTCCTCCTTAATGAAGATCAGAATCATTAATATAATTTTTTTAAAGCGATGCGAGCAGTGCTGAATGTTGCAGGAATATGCAATTATTTGACTCTCGATTTCTGACTTATACAACAGTTATTATATGCTAAAACTTATTTATCTATACTGACGAATAAATACCTGTGTCTTTATAGAATTAATGAATCCAATATTACAATACGAAAGAAAAATGCAGTTTCCAAAAGGACAAGAACTAACGCAAGTTTGGTGAATCTTGTATGCCTTTGCGATGTAGAAATCCTTCACGGTTAA
>NC_051416.1:8834082-8834791 GCF_015228065.2 Penaeus monodon
TCCAGAGACAGTAACAGCATGCGGTAAACCTTTACAGCGGAGCCACGAAAATCCCCCCAAAATGATCTCATGCATCACCATCATAGCTTCACCATTATTTCCGAGTCCAACCGCTGCCGGCCGATCTCGCCTCCGAAAAGCTTATCTGTACGCACCTTTGCCTGTGGGAGGTTGAGAGACATATAATATTCATAGAATTTATGATGTGCTGAGAATTAAATGGACACAGTCATGCACGGCGAAATGATGAATGGAGAGAACGGAAGAAACCAAAGAGAGTCTGCGTAAGATCGCATATCAGATACTTAGAGACACCAAAATATAAAGGGTGATATTGTATATAAACTTCTTTATATTCTAGATGCCTGGCGCAGTCACGTGTGCTTGGTAATACATTTCCCTGCGTTTCCTTTTTATTGTGGATACATTTTTATCTCATAATGACACACTGATAGGCTGTTCTGGCCGCCCGAATGCGGTATCGATACTAACGTTGTTACTTAATTATTTATTGTCGTCATAAATTTTCATGATGCGGACATTTAAAGGCGTTGATTGGCTATAAAAAATGCATAAACTGAACGTGGAATGCATTGCATAGTAGTAGGAACATTATATGACTCATTTTTCATGTTTGCAAAAATCCTCACTCAAACCTTTCCCTTTTGTGATTTCAGAATGTATCTTAAAAGGCAAATGCTACAGCGTT
>NC_051416.1:8835559-8836019 GCF_015228065.2 Penaeus monodon
CCCAGCAAGATAGATTTCCCCCCCCCCCGTTTTCTCCTTTGGCCGGAGGGTCTTCCTTCGCGCTGAAGACTTTATTTGAAGATAAAATGTAGTCGTGTATTAATCTAGCTCTTAATTTTCATTTTAACATACGCCTTCCGGTCCTGTGGGAATTAATATATATGAAACGTGGTCTTTCGCAGCAGGTGTAACATGTACCCTGAAGCCTCAGCATGTAAATGATAGTTTCATTATATATGTAAATGCTTTTGTGTATATCATCTTGCGTTATTAGACGTATACAGGTGCAAATATAATGATGTTGTTTTCTTGATGAAAGTCAGATTAGATGCTTCATAATGTGTCCTTCTTTTTTTTTTTTTGTGTATTTTCATCTGTTATAAGTGATGGTTTATATAAGATGAGTTTCTTTATCAAAAATAGACAGTGCTAAAATGGTGCACTAGTTCTGTGTTTTTTT
>NC_051416.1:8836328-8836563 GCF_015228065.2 Penaeus monodon
ACATAACAAAAGAACATACGCTGTTTTCTATAACACACTCACGCCTCCCCCAAGTGCAGCCAGGGAAACCCTGTTCCTCTCTCTCCTCCCTCCTCCGGAAGCCTCTGAGATTGATGTCCCTGGAGCTTCATGTCTGGGGCTCTCTTGCTGAATCCTCCATTAATCTCTCGTAGATCTCACTGACGCCATACAAGCTTAAAGCCCGCATGTCATTGGAGAGAGTGCGTAGGATGCT
>NC_051416.1:8836924-8837623 GCF_015228065.2 Penaeus monodon
GAAAGATTTAGAAATCTTTCAAAAGGAACCTTTAGCAACAACAAGCTCACACCAAAACACTAAGTTCTTGCATATCAAACCTGTCACCAGCACACTGCTCCGAGAGTCAAATAACTTACACCCTCCACGAATTCAGCGCATTTGATCTTGGATTCCATCGCGAGAACTTGCGTATAAAGTGACAAGACAAAATAATATGCGACAAGACAAAGTTCTCGGTGCTGAAGTCATGAACACCGCTGGTCCCCCTCAACTCAGTCTCTGCATGACGACACTTAGGATACATTGGGCACATCCACCACATGGGCATCACACGAATTCCAAGACAGCTGTTGTATGGTGGGCTTGCGGCTGGAAAACAACAGAAGGGAAGTCCAAGTTTGAGATTCAAATGCATGCAAGCAACTACGAATCAAAGAACCGTGGAAGCAAATATTCACGCCCCCTGGGAGGTTATAGCAAATGTGTGTGTGGAATATGGTTATCGGCTACACCTTGACATGCAAAAGGAAAAAATGGCTAGCAAAATCTACCAAGCAAACAGCACTCAACGTAAAAAAAACTTAAAATTCCCAGAAAGACCAAGGCTGACCTGTACGTAATATCAAGGCTCATTCAAGGCCAGCATCGGAAGAATACGTCATGATACTTATCAGTGGAAAACTAAATTTTTTGTCATACTGTCTATGAAGACATAAG
>NC_051416.1:8837690-8838034 GCF_015228065.2 Penaeus monodon
CCTTTCCTTCTCATTTCTGTTTTTCCTGTCAGAAGTAGTAATCTCTTCACCTGTGACCTAAAAGGAAATCTGTTTTGATGTACTGCGTATCCAGAGTCAAAGGAAGTACCTGTAATAACTGTCTTAACAGGGTACACTGAAGCTCTTCAAAGCGAGGAAATCAAGTTCGATGGATAATCTTTAAAAGACAAGTCATTTTCCCCTTTGTATATCCGTGTACATACCCACACTCCCGTAGAATTTCGTATGTATATATGAAGTAGACTCACATGTGTATGTCAATATATATTTTCGTAATTGATATCCGATTAAATCAAACCAAGTCTCATAGTTTTATTTTACCG
>NC_051416.1:8838071-8838516 GCF_015228065.2 Penaeus monodon
GTGTTTATCCCTCCCATTTTTACCTTTTTATTGCTTTGAGGTTGTATTAATACTATTAAGTAAAACTTTAATAGCTTTAGGCTCGGTATATTTCACAGTGCTATTACATGACGTGCAATATACATGACACTCCATTCCGTTCCTGAGTTTGAATTTCCTCCTCGCACTTCTATTACACACTTTCAATAGATACTAAATTTCAACGAAAATAACAAAGGAACCGGTAAAACATGTATCTACACTAAACATAAACAGAAGCAACAATAAAAGGAGCAAAATGTGCTCTGTATATCAGGTCAAGGGAGCCAATTATTACAAAATATTGTTGGACGTGTTTACCTTGTCATACATCCCGTGCTTAGATTACTGGCGTAAGCAAGACTCGAAATAGATAAACCGTTTAAAAAAGACATTAAGTCATGTACTTACTCACAAACCTGTGTAA
>NC_051416.1:8839229-8839590 GCF_015228065.2 Penaeus monodon
ACCCATGCAGGGAAACAGCATACGGAAAATAAGGTGAATATTTTTCCTTCCACTTGGGTTTCAGAAAACGTAAGATTACACTGTAAGACCTAACGGACGTGAGCAAATATTATCTCTCCAATATACGTCGCGGGAGCCGTTGCATAGCGCAAGACAAGAGGTACGTTGCTTAATTGCACCATTGCGAAGAGAGACGTAAGATAGAGGAAGATAACGGGGGAGTAAATGAGAGGTGATGCTGTGCAAATGGGAAGAAGGAATGCTACACGAGAGGGAGGAATGTGTATATATAGTGAAGGAAGGGACTTTCAAAAAGAGAGCGCGAGAGAAAGGAGATATTTGAGAAAGGAATTTGAAATAC
>NC_051416.1:8841286-8841772 GCF_015228065.2 Penaeus monodon
GAATGAAAATCATCACTCGTAGCGGCTCTCACCATCGATCGAAATCCATCAGGTATGTTTACGGAAGTAAGACACGCAGGCAGACAGGTCTCTCCCACAGGAATTCGTTAATCCGCTATTACGTCGCCAATGAAATTCTCTATTTTCAATCACAGGATCTCAATCCTGTCCGATCACGTGAAGTGGAGGCAAGCAAAGTAGATGTTCGTGATGTAACTCTCTCGATTATGTATTTTTTTTTGTTTTAGCATAATATTTTAGTATGTTTTAGGAATGTTGTCTATATGGCCTATATATTGTATACGTATAATTTTGAAAAAGAAATTTCACTCTGGGAAGATGGCATCGTACTGTTGGCTAGGTCAGAGGATGGCGCAGCGCTATGCCGTATATTGCATATGGTAATGTCCTGCGTGACGCAATGGTGCAATGATGCCCTTCATGGGAATGGGAACGATAGAAAATCTACCAAGGGAGAAGGATTTA
>NC_051416.1:8843074-8843187 GCF_015228065.2 Penaeus monodon
AGCGTATGACGGGTTGTTTTTGTTACAATCTGAACGAAAGAAGCTAATAAAAAGATGAAACAGAAAACCGAATAACGACCAAAGAAACTTAGATAAACAATATAAATTGACGT
>NC_051416.1:8843282-8843791 GCF_015228065.2 Penaeus monodon
TAACATAGGAAAGGGAGGAGTAAAGAAATTGAAGACACACACGCACAAGCACACATCTCAATACCCCCCCCTCTCGAACCCTGCCCCAATATCACACCTCCCTCTCCCCCCCGACCCCATATCACACCTCCCCCCCACCACCCCGCCCCCATATCACACCTCCCCCCCCCCGATCCCATATCACAACTCCCCCTCCCCCACCACCACCATATCACGCCCCAACCCCCATTTCACTCCCCCTCCCCCACCCCTACCCCCGCTTCATACCTCCCCATCGACACCATTCACCCAATATACAACGCCAGACCCCCTTCCACCCCTCTCCTCCCCGCCCCCCACCCAGACCACGTCACCCCCAGACCTAATATGAATCAAAGCTTTCTCAATATCTTCCCTTGACACCTATCTGCTTCAACGAGGTTCCTGTCACGTGTTCCGCCAATTTCCTTTGCCAATTAGGTGATATCTCCGTCGCTAAGGTTTTCCTAGGCCCAGTTTTGTAGAGTTGT
>NC_051416.1:8844063-8844489 GCF_015228065.2 Penaeus monodon
TAGTTCAGTATGTTAGTTACTGTTTCAGAAGCAAACTTGTTATTCTAATTCTTGAGTATATAATTGATTTTGAAAAAAAAAAAACGAAAAAAGAGGCTAATAAGTTGCTGCAGCCAAAAATAAAAGAAAAAATAGTTATAAATAGGTAAAAAATAGGTAACATAGTGTAGACAATAGGGAAAAAGGAAAAGAGAGAAAAAAGAAAGGCAAAAAAAAAAGAAAAGAAAGAATATATATAAGACGAGCGAATTGTAGAAATAAAACCGAAATTTATGCATATTCAGTGATTCTACGAAATACTACGAGGAAGTTCAGGGAATGAATTTGTATGAGTTTCGAAGAAGAGACATTTTCAAAGCAACATTGTTATTTGGTGATTATAACTTATGTGTTTTTGGTGCATTAAGTTTCTCGTTTGAAAACCAC
>NC_051416.1:8844922-8845479 GCF_015228065.2 Penaeus monodon
GAAAAATGTGTTCTAAACTTTTTGCCAATATATTATCAATTTATCATCAAGAACCACCTCTGTTGTTTTAGCTATTCCTACAAACTCCTGAGCTAGTAAATAATAAGAGAGAGAGAAAAAAAACAGAATTTCTGTTTCACTAAACGTGGCAACACCTCTCAGAGTATGTCCCATCCAGAGTTCATCTTCATTTTCCTGATGCAAATGTTGCAATAGGATCGCATCTGTTCCCCGAAGACGTGGCCAGAAACACGCTTCTACAACACGCTCTCGATATCCCTACATATGTCTTAGGCCACCACTGGCAAATGAGACTTCTATTGCCATATATTACACCGCTGAGACAGTATTGAGTATTTGGCCATCGGATGCTATAGTACATCTGTCATTTGAATGTCTGGTCAACTGGTCTTCTCTCTATAAAATTCCGGTCGGGTTTGCTTTACGTCATGGCTAGGCTGGCTTGGCTTTATGCTATGCTGCTTTATGTAAGACCGGAAGGAAGGAAGGAAGGTCGCTATCGGTCAGCACATGGGACCCAACTTGACTAATGGAAA
>NC_051416.1:8845977-8846422 GCF_015228065.2 Penaeus monodon
GATGATACTGAAACTCAGATAAAAAAAAATACCAGGATAGGAATACTATAAAGTAAAAAGTATATTATATAATATTAGGTAAAGACATAAGGAATATCGAGAGAGTTGCAATTCATTAATATTCGGTCATAAGCGCTTCTAGACCTAATTCAGTTCAGGATCAGACAATTTCAGTCTTTTCTATAACGTATTTCTTTAGATACAGCTCAACAAATCTTAGGGAATGCCGTTGCGTGACAGAAATTCATGACGAAAGGTATAATATGATATTTCTTTTCAGATTTCGTATATCTCTTCCATCTAGAATACAGTGTCCGATCTCGGAAAATTATTCCCGTCTGCCTTGCAACACTCACAACAAAGCGAGACTAGCAATCCAACACCGCCGAGAATTTGCAACATGTCATTGCAACCTTGCGTGAATTTAACGTGTTCGTTCTGCCTT
>NC_051416.1:8846522-8846610 GCF_015228065.2 Penaeus monodon
GCCCGAGTTTGCTATAATTTTGGCGATCTTTATTTGCCTCGCTTTTAGTGGCATTTCTTTGTTTGCTGACAGATTTGACTGTCTCTGT
>NC_051416.1:8847664-8847994 GCF_015228065.2 Penaeus monodon
TCTTGCTAATGGCTTAATTTCATCCTCCCTTGCCCTCTCTGTGTGAGGAAGAGGAGAAAGGGGGGAGGGGGTAGCCTGAAGTTACCTATCTCACTCTCTATAGTATAGCTGGTCATTTCTCCAAGAACTTGGGCCAAACTTTTGGTCGTAAAAAGCAGTAACACAAGAATGTTTGAGGACATGCTGGCGAAGGGGCAGTTGTGAGCTATGATATTGCAGCATAGTCCAAAATGGCTCTTACCAATTTCAATGTATATGCAAGATGTGTACGTATACTATATTGCATGCATAATAGCGAGTGTTGGTAGCTATATTATGGAACGGGTAAAC
>NC_051416.1:8848539-8848758 GCF_015228065.2 Penaeus monodon
TTGGTGAGAGGTGTAAAGATAACTATTCAGAATTAAAGCAGAATTTCTTTTGATTCACCTTGAATTGAAAAAAGAAATCAGTTCGGTTCATCAGTTGTTCTCGCTGCTGTGCAGAGCCGATCAAAGAGGGACTGTTCCTGAAAGTGACCTATCTCCTTCCTGCATCAATTACTTTTTAGTTCATTTCTTGCTAAACAAAACTCTCTCGATTTAGTCTCT
>NC_051416.1:8849294-8849466 GCF_015228065.2 Penaeus monodon
TCACATGGCGAAGAGTACGATAAGTTGTCAGCCAAAGGACAATTATCAGCCCTGGAGTCCTCTATTTAGGCTGATGAGGGGCATAAGTAAGGCCATGAGCCAAATCTTAAGGCATTTCGCACATCATTAAACTTCCAGAGTTGCTGTCGTCCGCTCGACCGGTAATCGCGGA
>NC_051416.1:8849663-8849834 GCF_015228065.2 Penaeus monodon
GCGTGAGTTGACAAATTAAGAAAAGAAAATGTTGAAGAGAAATTTAAGGATATGCAAGATATGGCATGTGATGAAATATTGCATTTGACTTTTCTGGTGATCTACACAAGAGGACGAAAATTATATGTTGTAAGTAATCCTATGTTAATTTTAACACTTAATTTACGCATC
>NC_051416.1:8849962-8850367 GCF_015228065.2 Penaeus monodon
GGCAAATACGATGAAACAACATCTATTTTCACAAGTGTCACTAACGCTAGAAGTAAAATGTACCTCGGTTTGCTAAGCGAAGGAGATGCAAGAACAAACATTACGCGAAGGACATATCTTTCACGTTGTACAAATCTTAGACTCTATCTCTTCCTTCCACTTCCTGTAAAGATGTTGTCACAATGCAAAAAGACGTAAATGCGACAGTTTGTTTAAACTGATGAGAGGATATTATGTACATACGAAACGACAAAGGCTGATGACATTTTTCTCTTCCTCCTCTTGTGTATACCTAATTTTTCACTGTCATGGAACTTGCAAAGTCTGGAATATTTGGGCTTTGTTTGACAGAAGCAAATATAAATAAATGCGGATTTGAAAAAAAAAAATTAAAGGAAATGTATT
>NC_051416.1:8851006-8851257 GCF_015228065.2 Penaeus monodon
CGACACATTATTCGCAGTATACCTGTAGTATACATACAAGTCTTTAATTTTACAATATATGTTACAATGCACGTTTCCAAAAAAGAAAAAGATCCCAGAGGGATGTGTCTGCTGCTTGGACGGAGATGGATTAAGGCATCGTATGGACTCCCCTGTATGCAAATTTCATGCAAATTTTTCCTGTGCCGATCATCGTTAAAAGATAATAAATTTCCCCCGATTCTTATGGTGCATGAAGTGTATAATATCCT
>NC_051416.1:8851495-8851800 GCF_015228065.2 Penaeus monodon
ACGAGCATTCCTCGGCCATGCAGGAATGAGCCGAGGCGTGCGCCCCATTGAAAGAGAGTTTGAAACGGCGATGGGGATTCCCGGCGCAGAGGAGACAATGGAACGGCCACCCGGGAATGGATTTCGGGGCGAGCGTCGTCACGCATGTAAGTTTGAAGGGCTCTGTGTAAATAGTTTGAAGATAGCACGGAGTTGATCCCAGGCAGAGAGTGAGTTCGATTGTCATTGGGTGACCCCGCTCGCGCACCGCTGACCCGTGGTTCATTCCGGCTTCAGGTCGATGCTTGGCACATGTATTCTTTTCG
>NC_051416.1:8852901-8853105 GCF_015228065.2 Penaeus monodon
CTCAAGTCCGCATATCTTCCACCCGCCCATCTGTCTTTATGCTTGTCTGTCCATTACAGCCTTTGTCTCTCAAGCTCCATTTCCTGTGTATTCTTTTTGCCTTTCCCTCTCGTCTGGTCCCCCGCTGGCCAAGCATGAAGTGATTTGGCCGTGGTTGCCTTGCCATGATATGCAGCTACTTAGAGATGATGAGGGTCACTGCCA
>NC_051416.1:8853139-8853260 GCF_015228065.2 Penaeus monodon
AATGGGGGACGCAGTGAAGTGAAAGATTCGGTGGGAACGTCGATTAGACCTTCCAATCACATTTGATTCATGGGACCAATCGTAGTGAAGTCGCTCTCCTGATGTGTTCCGCGGAGGTCGG
>NC_051416.1:8854472-8854579 GCF_015228065.2 Penaeus monodon
AAGACGGTTTGACTCCACACTCGACCTCCTCACGCTGCTCTTCTTTTCACTTCCTCAGTACAGTATCAGCATATAACAGGTGCCGAAAGGAAGGAGACTTAGTGAAT
>NC_051416.1:8854857-8855341 GCF_015228065.2 Penaeus monodon
CTTCTTTGTCTGTTTTTGGGTGGCTAGCTTCTTTGACATTTTTTGTTTCTTTCCTTGTTTTGTCTGCCTGTTTCATTGGTTTATTTCATCTATATGTCGATCTATTCTGGGGGCTAGCTTTCCTTTTTTGTGTGTCTATCGGTCTGTTTCTTCTTCTATATCTCCGTCTTTATCTTTTACGTCTTTTTTCTCTTTTCTCCTTTATCAGTTTGTATGTATCTTCCAAATTCCCTCCTTCTCTTCGTCTGTTTTAACTCTTTCTCTCTCTCTTCTTATTTGTTTCTTACTCTTCCACCTCTCTCCTGCACGGTTATGTTGCTATGAATTACAATCTTTTCTTTCTTCTCAAAAATGTATTATTTACTATATATTTCATTTAGTTGATGCCTTTGTGTTTTTTCGTTCACCCAAGGACCAAAGAACCAAAACTCGGATTGTAGTTTACTGCCTCAGGTGCTCCCAAAAGAATCTGATAATGTTATCA
>NC_051416.1:8855755-8856019 GCF_015228065.2 Penaeus monodon
ACGACGCAATACAACTTTCTGCACGAAAATAAGAAGCCTCGTTAGAACGTATATATTTCGAGCAAAAAAGCATGTTTCTTAGACAGACTTGGAAAGAGACTCATAAAATATTCCATTTTCAACGTGCAGGTGTTTTGGAAAGCAATTATTCAAACCTTTTCCTTATCTATTTGTTATTATGTATATATTTCCGATATCAATACATTGTGAAAGGTTTGCTTAAATGGAACCAGACATCACTGAAGATACAAGTGGTACTAACTC
>NC_051416.1:8857163-8858122 GCF_015228065.2 Penaeus monodon
AAGAGAGAGAGAGAGAAAGTGGTGGAGAGGAGGGTGCGCTTCCGGACGTCTTTACCCAGCAGCTAATGACTCCCTCAGCCTTTGGCAACGCTTCGATATCTGGCAGGGAACAAGGCCAAGGGTCTGATGAAGATTCAGTGTGTCTTCAAATAAGGTGGGGTGTCTGCTTAAGGTCAAAATAACATTTAACTGTTTTCAAAAGATTTTATAAGTTATCGTCCCCTTTAAATTTGTAATTAGATTTTAGTATGAAACCCACAAGAACAATTTTGGTGGCAATAAAACGATACATAAATAAAGTAGCAAAAACAAGGATAATTTCTGGGAACCATTAAGTACAGCAGCATGTGTGTGTCTTTGTGTCAACATGCATGTTTTATACTACAAAACTACGAGCTTGTAAATCGTAGGCAATCGCGTGAGGTTGTTATTACATGAGCCAACATTTGCGTCTAGCAACTCCTAACTCAGGGGCGTAGGATAATGATGACATATGGCACTCCATGCTACCGTGCCAGGTACTGTTTCCCCAGCTTTCGTCGTTTCTACATCACTATAATCAACAAGACAAAGATATCTTTAATGAATGAATACGTAAACTCGTGCATAATGCAATGTGTATTTTTCGTCGTATGGGCACACGTAATATTGATATACTAGGTCTCACAAAGCTCTCGAAGAAGTTTGTTCATATGCTGTTATTTCATTTCTAAGTGTGTGTACTACAACTTCCGGGACGTAGAATAATGATGATGTATGGTTCTCATAAACCCGATGTTCAGGTACGCGCTCCATATTTTTCGGCCTTACTTCTGACCACAACACAAGTTCTTTCTCATTACGGCAACCCATAGAGGCGAAATTACACGGCACTTTATAGTAATTGCCAACCATGCTGCACCAACCACTTAAGAGGAGCGAAAGTCATTGAGAGTACAGCCTTCTCTCCTACAAATGCA
>NC_051416.1:8858225-8859102 GCF_015228065.2 Penaeus monodon
AAAGACATATATGCAGAATGTGGGGACGAGAAAAAGCGATTGAAAAAGGGAAGGGAAGTGTGTCGTGGAAGAATAAAAATAAACAAGGGGGAGAGAGTGGAAAGAATTAGGAAGGGGGCGGTGAAACAAGGACCGCAGAGATGAGATGATGAAGACTGAAAGGGGCGAGTAGATAAAACAAAAAAGGGAGAAAGAGCAGACAATGTCAAGCTAATGGGTGTACACGACAAAGATTACAAATGCTCTCTCTACTACGGCACTGTAACTGTTACTACCTATATGACGACGATGCTGAGGCCGAAACTACAACTAAAATACTACTTTATACTACATTTACTACTACCCTAATGATATCTTTTCTACAACTATAACGAGCTCTAAGGCTTCCCCTATAACAATGTACATATGGCACCATTTGTTACTTAAGTAGAACTTTCACATTACACGTGCAATTAACTTGCTATATTCACTTTTTCAATTCAATCTATCACGTTTTCTTATTACACTAAGATATTGTTAAGGCTTGACGATCAAACTCCTCCATCTGATTAAACGGTCATTATAATGGACCAACCCTTGGCATTCCAGTAACAAAAGAAATGGTAGTACTATAATACCATGACAAATTTCTTGCAGCACTTTTCCTGACTACATCTCATGCTTCCATGATGGATGGATGTACAAAAACTCGTTTCTTGTATTGCCTTGCGTGACCTACACCAAAGGAAGATTCACATGAGCAGTGGATTGGTAAGCCTTCTAATGGCCCACCATCATTTGGTCTTGATTGGTCGGGTTATTAGCCTGTTCAATTATTACATTTAATTGTTCCTCTTGCCTTACTTGGTACCTGTTTATTTAAGTCTTTTGATACCGG
>NC_051416.1:8859533-8859599 GCF_015228065.2 Penaeus monodon
ATCTAACGACGCTATTGTTGCACCCTTTGTATAACTATCTATCGCTATACGTCCATACATTTAATT
>NC_051416.1:8861451-8861744 GCF_015228065.2 Penaeus monodon
GGCCATTTAAACGTCAACATCCATTACGTAACTTAAAACATTCATTGAGCCCGGTTCTTATACAACTTTTAGCAACCGCTGGTCCAAAGTCTACATCACAGAGAGAAAGCCATAGGATTTGATGATCAAGAACCCCTCAGGCAATGGAGAAAAACACATACCTTATCCGTGCAACCTTTTTTTTATTATTATTTTTCTTTCCGGGAATCTTTAAGCGAAGGGATTTCAGAGGGAATACTTTCCTGGTCACTTTCTCCGTTGTTACTCTTGTTGATATTATGTATGATACAAAA
>NC_051416.1:8861992-8862784 GCF_015228065.2 Penaeus monodon
CTTTGATAATAACATTATAACTTGATAGTTGAAATCATACATAACATATATAACCTAAGATGTCAGTTATAATTTATCTTTAAGAAAAACTAAAATGATGAAAAACAAATAAAGAAATGTTGGAGTATGTGAACATGTAAAAAAGTTGTATATCACATCCTTCATCAAATAACCAAAATCTCGATTTAAACTTCAAATACAGCCACTTATATTGCATTAGATACTACTGTCTTATGATATCTATTGACCAGTGTGCTTTTTTTACGAGCTTTTACAACCAAATTCAATCAACTCGAACTCGACTACTCAGAATAAGAAGCAACTATTTAGTTTTAATTTTTTTCACAACCAAGTTCATTCAACTTGAACTCGCATGCTAAGAATGTAAATCAGCTATTACGATTTTTTTCTAACTTTTTTTCACAACCACATTTAATTCACATTGATCTTCGAACTTGAAAATCCAGAATACCAATAAACTATTATGATTATTGTCTTCCAACTTTTTCACAACCAAGTTCAATTCAAGATGATCTTCGAACTCCACAACCGGTATTATATCCAACATCAACACACGCCTTGCATTCCTTGGGCAGTGGGCCCCGAATCCTGAATATTTCAACGAGGTCTCGCGAGATCTCCACCGCGAGAATATCTCCCTGAAATGCTGCTCTGCGAAAGTCTTCCCAGACCGGAATCAGGAGGAAAGGTTCCCACGCGCGAGATGGAAAAGATGCTGTAGGAGGAGGAGGAGACGAAGAAGGAAGAAGGGTGATAGTGGTCAGAGTAGGA
>NC_051416.1:8862996-8863627 GCF_015228065.2 Penaeus monodon
CCTGCTTGACAATAATAACGATAAAATCATCTCACCATCGTGTTTGCTTCACGTATACAATTTGGAAAAAATAATGGTGTTTACAAGTGGCGAACAAACACTGGTAAACATCATTATTTTTTATTCGTAGTTCTTAAAAACGTTAAGTGTAGCAATTAGCCATTTCCATATACGTTCTCTATGTCTCTGGGTATCACGTTAAGCTTGAAATTTTCCGTCTATATATATTTGCACAAAGCGAAGAAAAAACGAAAAATTGTGCATGGCATCCTTGTTGCACAGCTCAACGTTTTTTGCTCCGTATATAGAACTGCAAATAAAGCATATTTTACACGAGTAATCTAATTTTCAATGTACATTTCAGTGCTTTTATTTGGGTTTCCATTTTTATAAGCTTGAAGAATATGCAACATTTATTTGAATGCATGGGTGAATATAAAACTAGTCACCTATATAAAGATACTGAATCTGTAGCAATATTTTGCAGATTTTCAGATTATGTATAAAAAAAAATCATCAGCAGCTGTTCCTTGAAGCTGGAAGAATCTGTTTATGGCTGAATCAAGAGAATAGATGGAAAGGAAGGAAAAGGAAGAAATGGAAAGATTTTCTGATTTTTCTATTTGCGGGA
>NC_051416.1:8864107-8864300 GCF_015228065.2 Penaeus monodon
TCGAAATGGCCGTATACGTTGTCAAACCAACACCCTTCCATTGTTTTGAATAAGGCCATTCATCCGTT
Organism: Penaeus monodon; assembly: GCF_015228065.2. Taxonomy (NCBI): domain Eukaryota; kingdom Metazoa; phylum Arthropoda; class Malacostraca; order Decapoda; family Penaeidae; genus Penaeus; species Penaeus monodon. The sequence goes on from NC_051416.1 coordinate 8,864,176, forward strand.
TATATACACACAAGTTTAGGAATATTGCATTATTTAGCCTTACAAAGTGAAACCAGGCATGGGTATACCGTAGATTTTCTCCGCAAACAGCATGTCTTGTTACATGTTTTACTCCTTTTCCACTT
>NC_051416.1:8864352-8864535 GCF_015228065.2 Penaeus monodon
TCTTTAGTCGTTCGTTCGCCGTGTCCAGGTAACAAAGAAGAAAGAACGAGGAAACAGTTAATGCAAGCTCCTTTTGATGCCATCTGGTAGAGACAGGGATAAACTCAGATGAAGAAGTGGTTTTTCCATTGCGAAGAGAGAGAAAAAAGTTGGTAAATATATACACTCTGGATATAAAAGGCA
>NC_051416.1:8864885-8865003 GCF_015228065.2 Penaeus monodon
TATGAGTCCCTCTGCTTACACATAAGTTCAGGAATATTGTATTATTTCGCCTTACTAAGTGAAACCAGGCGCCTGTATACCTTAGAATTTCTTGGTGAAGAACATATCACATAACATG
>NC_051416.1:8865071-8865168 GCF_015228065.2 Penaeus monodon
ACTTCTTTATTCATTCGTTCTCCGTGTCCAATAACAAAGAAAAGAGAGCGAGGTAATAGTTAACTTAACAAATTAGCATTTGTTAATATTTTCAGTC
>NC_051416.1:8865448-8866141 GCF_015228065.2 Penaeus monodon
TGTATCTAAAAATAAGGCCTTTTTATGCTAACGAGAAAGCGAATCCAGCGCTCTAATCTAAAGGTCAAAGGAACTAGAACGGTTACTAAAAGGATTTCGAAATCGGAGACGAGAGTGTTGTACCACAAAAGTCGAAATAACTTATTGGTTTTATGTCGGTGAACTCGAGACTCTTATCGAACAAAGGCCATAAAGGAATTTGAGCTTTGTGGCAGCCTCAGTACCTGCCCCTTTAACCCTCTCGACGCGGGGAACAATATTATCAGAAAATTATCTAAAACGTTTCTGCCGATGCTCTCTTGTCTTTCATCTGAAACCGAATATAGAGCTAAGTACATCTTTTCCTTACTTCTGGGAAGGAAATGACCCTGAATTGACTCTCTATCGCTGAATGAGGCAATTTTGCATGACGTTCGAATGAAGTTATTGTGTCATCTGCGTTTAAGGTGGATCTACCGAGAGCAGCTTGCTGTTGGAAGGACAAGAAGTGGTGTAGATACATTAACCTTCTTCCTTTTGTTTTAACACATTAATTTGCAGTAAATAACGTGATCAACGTTACTGCGTAGAGACGATATAAAAATAAACAAATGGAGAGATTAGATAAAGAGAATAATAGGGAAAAATGAAAGATGTATTCCACAATTAAAGTTCCGCAGTCGCGTATAACGCTTCAATACCAGGCTATAACTT
>NC_051416.1:8866189-8866307 GCF_015228065.2 Penaeus monodon
CTATCTTGTGCCTCCTTCCCCTCGACCCCTGCTAGGTCGAAGCCGTCAATATCGGGTGTGACATGCCGCCCTTCTCCTTCCCCGTCTCTTGTGGGTTCTTTCACACTGAGAGAAGAGG
>NC_051416.1:8866350-8866437 GCF_015228065.2 Penaeus monodon
ACACAGCTGAGGCGGCCGGCGGTTGGGGAAGAATAAATAGCGCAAAAGAATCTGTTTTTCGGTGTTCGCTTCGGAATCAGGCTCGTG
>NC_051416.1:8866602-8866743 GCF_015228065.2 Penaeus monodon
TTCCTTTTTTTTAAACAGAAAAGGCCATCAACAGCGCAATCGAATTCTAATGACACGGTGATTGCAATCGAGTTTACATATACGAAATACAACTAATTGTTCTTGTCAATTATCACATAACTGCATCTTCTGCGCTTTTAA
>NC_051416.1:8866886-8866976 GCF_015228065.2 Penaeus monodon
TTACCTATTTACAAAGACAAGTTTGCCCCAACAAGCGAGTGTATATTACCCCGCCTGTGTATCTTTCCACGCGTTTGAGGACGAAGGGAA
>NC_051416.1:8867161-8867378 GCF_015228065.2 Penaeus monodon
GGCAGGGTACGACTTGAAGAGAAAAGAGGGAGTGCCTGCTTTTATGGGACAGAAGAGGGGGCTGTCCGTCCTTGTCTTCGTGACGAAAGACCTCAATTTAAGGAACAATAACGACTAGCTTATTTAGGATTCGTATTGTGGGAAGAGAGAAAAGAAGCAGCTCAAAAGAAAATAGAAGAAAGGGAAATGGGAAAACTGATTGATCCAATTTGAAAGG
>NC_051416.1:8867771-8868029 GCF_015228065.2 Penaeus monodon
GAACTTTATTTTTTGCATTGCAATCGAAAACGAGAAATTCAAGAATATTTCTGCGGAAGGAGGGATGTGCTACTATTTTTGAACACAGCATCTAATAAACAAAACTCGAACATCAATATATTCGCATTTTATGAAGAAATATATAAGCAAACACAATATATTTCTTTAAAAATAGAAGGTCAGGGGTCTACTCCTCTCTCAGCTTCACTCGTTAGAGTGAACTATTAATCTTTGGTTGCAAAATAGCTGAAGCTCATG
>NC_051416.1:8868813-8869346 GCF_015228065.2 Penaeus monodon
CTAGAATTTGTGGAAAATGTTACAGAAAGACACACTATTTCTGACATAAAAAAATCGTTCTCTTCAGCGAGACATTAAGTCAAAATTTCTCCTTTATAGGTCATGACCCGACTTAAATCGACTTTCTTTTTCTTTATTGCACAAAAAGGCATCGTCTCCATCCTGAGTGAGATGAAAGACAAAAGAATTAACTCCCTCAAAAACCATTAGGATTTCTTTACCTTGTTAAATTCTTATGATTCAACGGCGCCTTTTTTACGCTTTCCTTTCATATATGTACGAGTCTTTTTTCTTTTCGTTTCGTCTGCTGATCGATCGGGCTCTTTGCCGGCGGTCTGTTCCCATTTCCTGTCGATAAAGGACAGAGAGTGACGCTAAATGTAAAGAGTGGAGGGGAGTATTCAAAGGAGAATAAAGATTTTTGATAAAAGGAGGTTGAGATTCCGGGTTTCAGGTTGTTGAGGTTCTGGAAATAAGAATGAAGGCAAATCTCAATACAAAGAGCCTGAGGTTCTGAAAATAAAAGATAGGGT
>NC_051416.1:8870947-8871097 GCF_015228065.2 Penaeus monodon
TATCAAATCTCCTGCGCTGTCCCTTTTGAAAACATCACTGAATCTTCATCAGACCCTTGGCCTTGTTCCCTGCCAGTCCCATAAGATATCGGAAGGCGTTGCCAAGGGCTGAGGGAGTCATTAGCTGCTGGGTAAAGACGTCTTCTCCAC
>NC_051416.1:8871173-8871404 GCF_015228065.2 Penaeus monodon
ACTGTACCATTATGTATTCATAAAAACTTGTGCCGAATAGCTACGTGCAAGTAATGTGTTAAGTGAATACAAGGAAACGCAATAAATAAAATCGTATCACAACATCTGGTTCTCGTGAGAAGGGAGTATGTTTTAAAGACGATTGTGCCATCTCTTTCTTTCGGACCAATATGTACTCTTGTCCTATTTCTCTCGGCCCCCCTTCTTTAACTGAAGGTCTGTTCTATATAG
>NC_051416.1:8871481-8871666 GCF_015228065.2 Penaeus monodon
GAGGCACAAATACATTTAGTTTTGGTACATCCGTCACTTACTTCCAGCACTCTCTCCGCCTCGCTGGAAAGGGCAACGATTAATATGCATCATTATCTTTATCCTTATATCTTTCCACTCTATTAACTTCATCCCTGACACTCCACTTGCTTTGAATCCGAGCAATACCCGTTACTTGAAAAAAA
>NC_051416.1:8872106-8872605 GCF_015228065.2 Penaeus monodon
TCTCCTCCCCTATCCCTTTTATTAAGAGCGTCATCATTCTGTAACCTAACTGATCATACGCATTTATTAATAGCATTATCAATTATGTCAACAAATAAATCGTGCAAATACAATACAGTCACTAATGATTATGAATTCACTGAACAAAGCATCAGTTTGGAAAAGTCTCCACCAAAATGAATTCAGTCAGTTTGATGGCACACTTTATGTACAATAAATAGATATCTATTGTCCGTTATATTTTTATATAACACTAATGACCATATCCTCGACTGTTTGATGTGATAAAGCGTTGTGTTGATACGTTGAATTAGCGTTTAAATATAACTTTGATAATACTAGGCCTGGAATGACTTTAAAAGCTAACTCTCAATACTAATGACGCTACACTTACTGTAATGTTAGTTTTTTTTAGGAATTTTTATATAACAAATATAAATATCTTCTTTCATCCGTGCTCCCAATGCATCTAGAATTATAAATGATAAAAGGGTATCGC
>NC_051416.1:8872781-8872998 GCF_015228065.2 Penaeus monodon
CTTTGCTACGATGAGTGCCCTACGAATGATTATAATCTTCGATTCTGTTGAATTTTATTTTACTTACTTTATCATTATTAACATTATTTTTGCGAGGATAAATATATGTACTTTTGTTTTTCCAAATATTTTTTCATCAAAACTAATAAAAACGACAGGGGAGCCTGTCAACGACCCCCCCCCCCACCGGACCCAAAATATATAGCTACGCCTTTGG
>NC_051416.1:8873023-8873312 GCF_015228065.2 Penaeus monodon
CTAGGATGATGGCGTAAGGTTGTAAGCGACCATTCTCTGTGCAGAATCTTAGCCCGAATGTACATACTATTTACATAGTATTCATAGTAGCAATGGCGGAGATACCATAACATCAAAGTAGCCAATATGCAAGCGACCGTACGCGTGCAATAAAAGAAAACTTACTGCCTGATGATGTTGATAAAATATCGTATGCAGATTGGTAACTCTGGTTTATGGCTTTTCCTCCTCACATGGATGCACGTCTTAGCCTAATGTCAATGTCTCTCTCTCTTGCTTGATCCCCCCT
>NC_051416.1:8873645-8873976 GCF_015228065.2 Penaeus monodon
CATTTACTCTCTTCATTGATTTTCTACCCCCCTCCACAATTTTCCAAGTCAAGTACATAACTATATCCATACACATTAGCAGGAAAAAAAAGCAATACGTTAATAAAACTATACAAAAAATACACAGCAAAACCTAACGGGCACATTAATTTTGCCTCACATAATTATTTCCCGGATGTTAACAACAGCAAAACAACAAAATCAATGGAAATAAAACATCCGGATATGGATTACTAGGATTCAATCAGTGAGATTGTCTTTTATTCTTATTTGTGTATGTTGCTTGATTAATCCGTTTTTTTCTATTTGTTTCTAATTTCTGTTAAGTTTT
>NC_051416.1:8874013-8874729 GCF_015228065.2 Penaeus monodon
AAAATATATATATAGAGAGAGAGAATGGCGGAGCTTATACGCCGCCCGTGGGAACTGATACACGAAGGGTTAAATCACCTCTGTCCTCTCGTCTCCCCCTCCCTCCCACCCCACTACCCGTGCTCTCATATTACCTGTACTTTCCCAGTATCCGAGCTCTTCCAATTTCCGTGATTTCCCACTACCCGTGCTCCCCCACTATCCATTCTCTCCCACTACCCGTGCTCCCCCACTATCATTCCTCTCCCACTACCCGTGCTCTCCCACTACCCCTTCTCTCCCACTACCCGTGCTCTCTCACTACCCATGCTCTCCCACTACCCATTCTCACCCACTACCCGTGCTCCCCCACTACCCGTGCTCCCCCACTACCCTTTCTCTCCCACTACCCATTCTCTCCCACTACCCGTGCTCCCGCACTACCCTTTCTCTCCCACTACCCGTGCTCTCCCACTACCCATTCTCTCCCACTACCCGTGCTCCCCCACTACCCGTGCTCCCCCACTACCCTTTCTCTCCCACTACCCATTCTCACCCACTACCCGTGCTCTTCCATTCCCCTTGATCTTACGTGCAGATCGTCGGCAAAACTAAACCACCAACTTTACGTGTTTGTGTTTCATCCGGGAAATTGCCTGTCGACACATCATCTTGGGATACATACGTGGTCTGTGGATAGAGATACATATGGGTTTTCGATTGTAAAAATATTCAGG
>NC_051416.1:8874855-8874961 GCF_015228065.2 Penaeus monodon
TATATTCAAAGCGGGTAATATTACATGTCTCATTCATATTTTTAACTACTTTTATCAAAATAATATTTTGCTTTATTTTCCTGCACGTGTATGTGAACGTATGTTA
>NC_051416.1:8875055-8875840 GCF_015228065.2 Penaeus monodon
CTGTCCGTGCGTATGTCTGTTTATCTCCGTGCCACATATACGACTTCTAAATACTCCCAACTTTATGGTGTCGCAAGCTTTCCCACATAACCCAAACTCCCACGTGGAATCTCCCTCCTCCCCCCTACCCCTTCCCTCCACAACCTCTCCCCCCCTTCCTCCACAATCCCCCGTCCCACCCCTATTCCCCCTGCCCCTTCCCTCCGCCCAGCCACCCCCTTCCTCCACAATCCCCCGTCCCACTCCCATTCCTATCACACCTCCACCATCACCCCCCCCCCTTATATCCCCCTCCTACGCCCTCCTCACCTCGAAGGAGAGAGAGCACCTCATCCCTCATCCTTCCACCGGGTAAGGAGAAGGAACACGCCGTCAATATGAGACGTGACGAGACTTCCTTAGTTTTCAGCGGCGACCTCTCCTTGCTCAAGAGGAAGAGGGGGAGAGAATGGAGGAGAAGGAGAGGGAGGAAGAGGGAAAGAGAGTGGAGGAGGAAGAGGGAAAGAGAATGGAGGGGAAGAATAGGGAGAAAGGGAAAGAGAGTGGAGGAGGAGACAATGGAAGGAGAGGGAAAAGAAATGGAGGTGAGAGGGAAAGCGAAGGGAGGAGAGGGAGAAGAAGGAGAGGGAGGAAGATACAAAGAGAAGACAGGAAGAGGGAAAGAGAAGGGAGGAGAGGGAGATAGAGGGAAAGAGAGTAGAGGAGGAAGAGGAAGGATAGGGAGGTGAGGAAAAGAAAACGGAGAAGAGGGAGAGGTAAGGAGAAGAGAGGAAACACGCAGGTGC
>NC_051416.1:8875934-8876047 GCF_015228065.2 Penaeus monodon
GGGGGGGGGGGATAGAGGTGAATGTCGAGGTGACATGAAGACATGGAATTTGAAAATGACATTGTTGGAATGCTTGTATTTAGGTACAAATACTTCAGTTATAAATGCGCTGA
>NC_051416.1:8876360-8876477 GCF_015228065.2 Penaeus monodon
TCCTCTCTTGCTTTTGACCGAATTTCACCAGCGACGCCATGAACCCCTCTGCTGTCTCACCGAATTTATGATTTGCTGTTTAGCGGAAACTTCGGCTAACTTTCCAGAATCTCTAGT
>NC_051416.1:8876566-8876763 GCF_015228065.2 Penaeus monodon
GAGATGAAGAGTAATAAATACGAATCTTTTATTGCGATCATATATCTCGCGATTAGAAAGCGGGGATGAGATGGAAAACGAAATCGAGGGTGAAGATAAGGCAGAGAAGTAGTTGATAATATTGAGGCAGAAGGAACAAAAGCAGAGGGAGGAGAAAAAAAGAGTGAAAAGATCGGTCCTGAAAGTGCGATAAGGGG
>NC_051416.1:8876792-8876966 GCF_015228065.2 Penaeus monodon
CCCAGTGGGCGTCACAGTGCAGTATAAATATGCCCGCTTTTCGTCAATACTAGACATGACAAGCCTGTATCCCTCTTCGTCTCCCCTTTTCTCTTTTATTTTCTTTATTCGACTGCCAACATTTTCTCCGATTTTTGGTTTTCGTTTTTCTTTTCCTCTTTTGGGCTTTTCTTC
>NC_051416.1:8877619-8877765 GCF_015228065.2 Penaeus monodon
TCCCGACGTCCCACTTATTCCTTCCGTATACATCCCTACGCTCCTGAGTTCCCCTATATCCTCGTACGAGGGATCTCGCGCTAGAGGGGCGCAAGATGTGAGGAATGAAAACAAATACCATAAACAGAACTGCTAAAAAGGGAGGA
>NC_051416.1:8878717-8879639 GCF_015228065.2 Penaeus monodon
CAAAATAATAAGTAAGACATCCAGTACCACATCAGCCCTAAAAGGAAAAGTTAGAAATGTCATGCAGAGACTGAACGAAAGAAAAGTATCGGCTGCCCTTAAATTTTTCCTCTTACACAAGCCCGCTCTTCGCTCCATGTCAGCCGGATGGAGACATAGCATCGAACCGTCACATCCAGGACGTCCAGTAAATCTTCGTTCTTGTGTGTAAATCTTCGTCTGATATCGACCGCGAGCCCCAATGGCCTCCGAGTGATACATTCCTAATCATGAGCACGTATTGTGGGTTATCCCAAAGGCGTGCGTGGAGGACCTAACATTGTGTCGGTTGCAAGTTCTTCAGACAGTGAGTGGGAGAGGGAAGAGGTAGGTAGCGTAAGTCAGTGGTTTGTGGTATCGTGGTAGGGGTGTGTTGTTCTCCGTTTATGGTAGTAGCACAATGGATGATACTGTTTATGTATGTGTTACGTATCACAATTATCATTATTATTGTTGATTCTAAGAAGTACGACAAATAGGCGTGCGGGTGGATTGGCTGATTTCTGTGAGGGAGTCTCATGAATCTTTAGGTCATGGAATTGAGAAGTGCTTTTGCTGTTTAAAGTTGCATTTGGTACTAGTGCGTGGCTTATACATTCTTAATCTCATGTATTGCATTGTTAATTATATAGAAATCCTCGAAACCAGGACGGAGTTAGTGTGTTGGAGGAAACGCAAGGGTGCTCACGTCTATGGTTCGTGAAATTGGGAAATGTTAATGGGGGTTTGTTTTAGAGTAATGGTCCATAGCCGAGTTTTTCATCGTGTGGTTATTACAGGAGAGGGGGGGGGCACTTGCTATAGAAACGGTAGGTAGCAGACTGTTTCATGATAAATGGTATATGAAATGGGTCTTGATGTGACCAACCCCACTCACACAAGC
>NC_051416.1:8879703-8880391 GCF_015228065.2 Penaeus monodon
CAGTGTGTTTCGCGTTTTTCATTTATTTTTCGATTGGCTGGGACAACATCAAGCGCTATAGTCTAAGGTTTGAATGACAATAGCTCCCCAGTATCGTTCAGTATTTAAAAACAATACCGAACCTGATTTCAACATTTCTTCCCTTTCTTTTAACAGATGAACAGTGGCTCTCCAGTTCTTCCCGAACATATTCCAGTCCCCCGTCCACATTTACAGAGCACAATAACAGCGTTCATTTTCGAGTGCACTATGGGTAATTGTTGGCGAACACAAACCACTAATTATAAATCGTTGCGCGAATTCCACCTCGACAATAGCGCAGAACTCCAACTCTCGGTCCAATATTGAGTCCATGATGTGTGAAAATCTGACGCAACGCTGTATTTTCCCAGCGAGAAATTTCCATACCGTATCCAGGATATAGTCAGTGAGACAGTGAGTTCTGGTGATATACTTTACACAACGCAGCGGTGATACAATCGAAATAAAAGGTTAAAACGTGCAGTTCGAGGAAATACAATTGTACAAAAAAAGAAAGAAAGACAAAAAAACATGCGTTCGAGCGTGCGAAAAGATATATGTTATATTGCTGGCAAGTACCTTTGATGATATATGGAAGCAAGACTGTTTTTTGACGGTGAGATTTACGGGGAATAGAAATTATATCCATTTCAAATAGCTTTGTAGC
>NC_051416.1:8880441-8880585 GCF_015228065.2 Penaeus monodon
CTGCGAGAGCCATTGCGGAATCCTGCAAAGATATTCTACTTACAAATTCACCTGAATTAGATGCTTTATGAAAACAATGGTCTGAACCTACGTTAACCACATGCGTGTTTGGAATAAATGCTTCCATATGCATATAGGTGGTTG
>NC_051416.1:8880914-8881255 GCF_015228065.2 Penaeus monodon
CTGCTTACCTTTCTACGCACAGAACAGAATATCACGAAATTGAGTAAAAATGTTATTGTTAAAAGACATCCTTCCTTCTCTCCCTCCAACTCTGAGCGTCAATCATGTCTTAAATCGCAGTGTCAACCACTTCTTCCCTTTGCTAACACTCCACAGTATTAACAATTTATATTCACTTACAAACAATTTCTCTCTATATATCACCATCGATGAGCAGCCTATATACATTTTTCACTAATTCCCTTTGGCCATAAGGTGTTCATACATATATACGATCGTTTGTTATAGTTCTGAGAATTTTACATTGCAATGCGAATGTTTTGTGATAGCTTTTTGTTGTC
>NC_051416.1:8882110-8882185 GCF_015228065.2 Penaeus monodon
CGTCGTATATTCCCCTGCACTTCGCGTTGAGAGAACGAATAATCAACTCTTGCCTACTTTTTAAACCTCTACCAT
>NC_051416.1:8882224-8882360 GCF_015228065.2 Penaeus monodon
GGGGAAGGAGGCACGAGAAAGGCTTGTCAACTGAAGAAACCAGGGAATGGAAGGTGATAAAAATCTTATATTCCTTCCATTTTCCATTTGCTGGGGACGGGGAATGCTATATGTACTGAAATTTGACATTTAGTTT
>NC_051416.1:8882599-8882900 GCF_015228065.2 Penaeus monodon
GCAAATAGATTTCACCAAGAAATATATTCATTAATACATCTTTGACAAACTTAAACGAATGACTCAGCTTATGTATCCTAGACGATGATGGATTAGAAGCACTTGACGTTTAGATACACAAACGCGAAGGCTGATCAATGTATTGGTCTCCAGGGTTTCGCTCTCTCGAACACAGCCGAAGGATGGTGCCCTGGGGGATACGTTCTGCTGTGTGCTCTTATCTATATATGTTAGATCTTATCTTCTCACCTGTTGATGTATGTCATAGGTTAATCTGCTGATTTACGATGCTCACTCACAG
>NC_051416.1:8883543-8883912 GCF_015228065.2 Penaeus monodon
GAACGAATGACCTTTTTCTTACTACATCTTCATAATATTTACACCACGTTGTTACAGTCATACCTTCTTGGCTCCCATCTGTCTTTGCGAATTCAAAAACGGATTAAAATGTTCTCTCGTCTTGTAACATCTCAACGAAGGTACATTTAACAACCGTGTCTTCATCCGCTGTGAATTCATCAAGCACTTTCCCTTTTTACCGAGAAAGTAAAAATGTGTTTTGCGTAATATAATAACTCATTCCCTACGAACTCTTTTAAACTGACTGCCGAGTTTGATACTGCGGCTAACTCTCATGCAGATGCGTCGTAGTTAAATGCTATATTATAAGATGGTGTTTATAAGGAGCTGTTTGGGTTATGGTTAATT
>NC_051416.1:8884216-8884460 GCF_015228065.2 Penaeus monodon
ACTTTACGTTGGCACTCTCGTGACACCAACAGTTCCCGATTTTTACTGTGCTAGTTACTAACAGGTAGCCCCACAAATCTGTCAGTGACTACCATATGTAGAGACAGTAAGTTACGGCAACACTGAATTACAGCGAACTACTTTCAACTTTATTGTGTGCCTTGGAAGAAAGTATGAGTCAGCATAGAAAAAGAAAAAAAAGTAAATTCATGCCGAAGTAGAATTGTATCGTTCTATATTCAAG
>NC_051416.1:8884922-8885140 GCF_015228065.2 Penaeus monodon
GTCAAGCGAAATCTTCTGTTCTGCTTTCTAGGATTTTCCCCTTTCCACACACGCCTGTTTTTATGGTTTGGCAAGACTTTTCAATTAACAAAGTTATTTTTGGAGGTCGGCAAAGTTTTGACCTGGATTCATCATTGATATGCGCGAGCTACCCTTAGGTTTTCCATTAATCGGCCTTCACTTATGGTTGAATAATGCAAAACAATTAGGAAGCAGCT
>NC_051416.1:8886259-8886498 GCF_015228065.2 Penaeus monodon
TCTCAGTTCTGCTTCTTTCCTTGCCAGTTTCGATTCCTTAACAATATATCTTATAGTCAAAACTGCATTCAGAATTCGCTTATTTTAAGATTCACTCATATGTCCTCAACTTTACAACAATATCACTGCCTCTCTCTTTGGCTCCGCGTTTTGCGAATAAGCGTGGAAATCCGAGAGAGAAATCCAATTCCTTCTTGGTATTCTCATCTATTACTTTCCGAGACGTAGACACGAATGCA
>NC_051416.1:8886970-8887150 GCF_015228065.2 Penaeus monodon
GCCAAATTACAAGGTGAGTTTGCCCCTGGTTAATATAAGGAAGGGAACCGATACACATCTGCGTCTCGCGTGCGCTGCTTCACTTGTATCCACTTTGCTTTGTCGATTCCCGAACGAGCCTTGCTGTAAATTAGGCCTCATGCGACTTCAGGCTTAAATTCATGTATGTTAGTATTTGGT
>NC_051416.1:8887340-8887761 GCF_015228065.2 Penaeus monodon
AAATGGGAATCTATACCCCTTGTATTTTTCCCCATTATCACATTCTGGAACCCTCCCTAAAATATACATTTATAGTTCAGTCGCATGTTCCTCACAAGCTTCTCTCCTTTCCTTCCTCGTCTACTCGTTGTAAATAATGATTCCGTCATACTATTACCATTGGGTATGATATCTGACGGGAAGAAAAATCGTTTAGACAAAGAGAAGAGAGAGAGAAAAAAATGAAAAACACTATAACAGAACGTGTGCTATTGACAGAGCTTTACTTAACGAACCTGACTCATGATTTATTTGACAGTGTACCTTGTTCAATTTATTTACATTTTTTATGCCGCAATGTGGATGTCATCTAAAACGCCCAGCAATTTCTTTAACAGTGCATTAAAGGCAAGAGCCGTGCGCTTAAGTTTTAAACAAATCG
>NC_051416.1:8887950-8888180 GCF_015228065.2 Penaeus monodon
AGCAACACAATGATTGGCCAATACCTGCAAGATCAATAACGAAATGTTTTCGACTCGGATATAAAAGGAGAGATATCACCTTCCTGAGAATCTGATTGCTTTACTTGTAGCGAATGTCAGGAGAAAATCCTTCCCATGACTGGTGTGAAAAACGCGTCGTGTACGTTTTCAAGTGGATATTGTTAGGGAGTCTTTGTTTGGTGAGAGATGGATGCAGTGTGTGTGCGTTT
>NC_051416.1:8888333-8888777 GCF_015228065.2 Penaeus monodon
ATGCCTTTTGAGCGTTTTCCTAATAGCAACTCTCTTTTTTTTCCAAATTTCTCGCCATTTTTTCTTTTTCGACTCTGCCATTTTTTTCGCAAAGTGGCCGACGAAATCGATCACCTTCTCATTCCGCTGTGAATTTCCTTAATCTGGAAATAAACTTTTTTTTTCGCCTCCTCGACAACATGTAATTACTAAAGAGAGATGACCCCCCCATAAAGATAATTAACGGGGCATAAATCTTGGGCCACGCAAAGAAAATTAAAGTGATAGGGATTAATTGGCCCATTGATCTCGGGAGCGTGGGTGATAGCGTTGTTTTAATGGGAGCCTTTCGTTTGAATGGTGATGTGTACCTTTACCCGGCTTTTTAACGGGAGACGAAATGCACTACGTTAATGGGTGTAGTTAATGTTATAGATTTCGGGATTTTGAGGGTCCGATTGTCTG
>NC_051416.1:8890440-8890954 GCF_015228065.2 Penaeus monodon
CATGGATGTAGCTGCGACGAAAAATTAAAGAAAAAACGTGCGAAACATTGACACCACGAGCGTACAGTCCAGGGCTAAGAGGAAAGTCAATCCTGAAATAATGGAGGGTGTTGTAGTGGTGTATGGAAATAATCATTATATGTGTGAGGTAATTACTGTAGGCTCATATATTAAGTAGTGTTTCTACAAAGTGTAAATTATATATGATAACTTGTTATGCGAAAGAATTGTACTTAGAGATGATCATGCAAAGCAGTTATTCTCCAAGGCAGTTATTATATAAGTCTGTAATTATCTGAACTAGTTAGTACGTAAAAGAGGTGTGGTAATGATGTTTTATGAACTAATTACCATGTACTTTAATTAACTTAGGGTGTTATTACACGATATAGCAATACACATGACATGAGTTTACCATTACACAATTTTGATCACAAATAAGATTAATAAACCCCACTATATCTTTCAATTCTTTTCTGCAGCATGTTGCTTTGATTAAACTTAGGTAAATAAC
>NC_051416.1:8891381-8891563 GCF_015228065.2 Penaeus monodon
TGAAAAAAAAAAAAGAAAGAAATAATTTTCGGTGAAAACTAATCCTGGGCAAGCCATTTGCAGTAATGGTTACATCATCAGCTAAATGTCCCACGTGGGAACTCCAAAAGGTGGGGAGGATCGCAGACTCATGTGAATATCAATATTCTTGCGTGAGTAGATGAAGGAGGTGCATGAGGCGC
>NC_051416.1:8891780-8891910 GCF_015228065.2 Penaeus monodon
TAAAACAATGGCGAGAAAATATTGGCTTCAGATCCCATGGTGCTGAGAGAGGACGTTTGCATGATCCGGTCTCTCAGAGAGTGTAATTATAGGAGGAAGGAAGGTGCGAGGAGAAGGGGAAAGAAGGTGA
>NC_051416.1:8892826-8893565 GCF_015228065.2 Penaeus monodon
TCTGTCAGGATTCCGCGTTTCATTGGGGTTTCCTCCCGAGCGCTTCTTTCCCTTCCTGTCTGAGAGTCATTCTGTATGAAGCAGAGACGCTTAAAATGTGTCAACACGTCTTGTATCTTTCTCTTTTGAATTCTCTTTTTAGTCGTCCTCTGTGTGAATGCTAAGAGCAGATTTTTTTTTTACTCTTTTAGATTTTTTTTTTCTAATTAGCATTTTTTTCTTATTTGAAAAAAAAATCTGAGCGTTGATTAGATTTATATTATATGCAAATCGGTTGTGCAAATCATTCAAACAATTCATAATTTCTCCTTCATTTAAACCTGATGAAGCAAGTCAGGCATTACAAATATACCAGACACACATAATTAAAGAAATATGAAAATATACACAAAAGCTTCATCATACTTTCAGCTGATATGACGGCTAAAAATAAGCTCCTTATGTATTGCACAGAACGTGTCCCCGTTTCGTATTTTGTGCCCAGTCTTCTTATACCTTACGGAAGAAAGGAGATAAATCAGGCTTGTTGACTCTAGACTAACTTTTTCACTTTGAAATTGCAGCCTTTCATGCATGCAACGTGAATGCGAGGAGGCCGGAGCAAGTTTCTTTGTGTGGGGACGCGTTCGTGTGCTTCGACAGACATGCCTTTGAACCATCAATATCGTCTTTGTTTTGGCTCAGATTGAGTGCGTGTTAGAATGGATCTTGAGTTTTGACGGGGTCTTATAAAAAGTCG
>NC_051416.1:8894655-8895032 GCF_015228065.2 Penaeus monodon
AAATATATTATGTATGAAGCTTCCCCTTCAGAGGTTTAGCATGATATTGTTGACAAAGGATCAAACACACTTTGGCAGAACTTTATATAAAGCCCCAATATAAACACACCCTAATGCAAGGCGTATATCGATTACTAAAGCTGCTTGGCACATCTTAAAGCGTAAGCTAATGCATCATGCACTAGGTCATGGAACCCTTTTTATGACTTTGGAAAATGGTCAGGTGACTATCACACAAAGCTTGGCCACTTCCCAACCTGTGCTCTTAGATTCCTTCTGGGGAGGAAAATTCGCGCTTGTCACTTTGTGTCGGCTTGTAAGTTTTCTGAGTGACGTAAGTCTGGCATAAGAGATACAGGGAATGGGCGTATATAAAC
>NC_051416.1:8895427-8895764 GCF_015228065.2 Penaeus monodon
CCTTTCTACCACCCCTCCCACTATCCCCCTGTGTGTACAGTATACATACAAACAGACCCATATTTTGGATAAGCAATACAGACTTTGTCGAGTAAATATGCATTTGATGATATTGATATAACCAACCATATTTGCATTGATCTCGACTACCCACCACCGCCCACAGTCAATACACAAATGTCCTCTCCCCACCAAGCTACGGAGCCGAGATTAAAGTTGTAAATGGTATATGCCATTTTTAATTACTGTTTACTGTTATTGGTCAGAAACAGTTGCAGTAGTTTTGATTTATGGTGAGTTCATTAATAATGATTTGGTGACAGGGCCCGCAAGTAAA
>NC_051416.1:8896365-8897006 GCF_015228065.2 Penaeus monodon
GCTTGAGCATATGTGTTTTATTAATATTTTCCATTCATTCTGCTATCACGAGGTTGTATAACCACAACAGACAAAAGGTTGCATCGTTGACTATTTATTTCAGCTTGTAAGGCAAACTTTCTTCTTAAAGAAAAATGGAAGGTTTGGACAACAGAAATACACATTAGGTCGAGAAGTAACTGTTTATTTCCATATCTTTATGTAGATGAAATAAGCGTTCCGTCTAACCCAATGGAAAGGAAAAAAGGTTAATTATGTGGTATATAATTAGTTTATCCAGTGAGAAAGTTATAAAATTTATCATTACTGTTACTTGTAGATATTCATCATGTGTATCAAAGTTAATAAGGCATTTAAACAGAAACCCCATCTTATCGCGTATAACCATTAATAATGAAGTTACTGAACACCAGCATTAACCAGAGTCTTCATAGTACACAAACTAGCTGTGGTACCCTGTGAAGCTTTGATGACAGGATCCCATTGTTTCGTGTTCTCGGTAACACGGTCGGAGCTGCCTTGAAACCGTCACTTTAAAGGATTGTTTGCGGTCTATGTTAGAAGTTTTCTTTTTGCTTCCTTTCTCTTCAACACTTTTTTTGTGTGAGGGGGAGGGGGGGAGGTAGGATGTGTGAAAGGAG
>NC_051416.1:8897032-8897428 GCF_015228065.2 Penaeus monodon
CGTTTGCTTGCTCTATGAGAAAACGGGGCTGCCATGCGAACAAAGGCCATATGTAAGAAGAAAAAATAATATAGATTTGTAAATTCGTGTTGCGTATGTATGCTTGATTAAAATATTGGGGAATTAGCTTTTAAAGCAAGTTATAACATTTTATGTTTACAACTTGTAAAATCTGAAACATGTAATAATAGATTGGAAGAATTTTATCTGAAATTTATTGTCCTCCTAAACTTAATTTGTTAGAGTGACTAAGTATTATACAGTGATAAAGGTGGCCATAAAATTCGCGATACTGTTTAAAGTAAATCATACGCAAAATTTTCAAGGCCCGAAAAAATATTTTTTTAAATATCGCAACCTTGAGGAAAAGATTGTTAACGCATGTATCAGTCTAAA
>NC_051416.1:8897622-8897810 GCF_015228065.2 Penaeus monodon
GAATAATACATCACCCTTTGCTCAAAACCATCCCTTAAAAATTGGACCTTCCTTCAGATCTAGAATTTCCGTAATGATATCTGATGTGCTTCTGACAGCAGACAGTGTCACCGATAATCTGCCCAGTCCATTATTGAATGTCAGCTCCCAGACGCAGATATCTCTCGCACCGACAACCCTAGGGCTTC
>NC_051416.1:8898063-8898484 GCF_015228065.2 Penaeus monodon
TTTTATTATTCTTTTAGGTAACGCGTTTTTTGTTATTTTGTTTATGTTGCCTGTCTGTCTGAACGTAAGACACGCATGAAATATTCCTTCGTGGCTTTGATAACAAAAAGTCAAGGAAAGAAAGGAAGGAAAAAAAAATATCGACAGGGAAGATCCGTGACACAAAAGGATCGGCCTTTCAACTTGAAAACATTCACCTTTAATGTACGTCTGACGATATGTACGCAGTGTCTGTAAACTGGCCATTGGTTGAGGCATAATGTGCACTTCAGGTTTTTATTTCATTAGCCTATTTCGAAGAGTTCGTGGGGGAGCGAGCTTACAATATCATAAGCTTTTAAGCGGGATAGTAAGTATATATACTTATGTCAATAGGGGAAGGGGATGGACGCATGTGCTTACGGACGTATGCACGTAACCG
>NC_051416.1:8898624-8898966 GCF_015228065.2 Penaeus monodon
GGCGATTCTCCGCACATACAGTACAAGCAATATACTGATAACATATCCCCGTTGACAGCGGTAATACTAATGGTTGTTCCATCAATAGCAACGGGACAGAATTTACATACGTACCTTATATATATATGATGATTATTGGTGATTGATAGTCGATGGCGGATTGGAGACTTCAGAAGAGGCTTTCACTGCCTGAATTAATATTCATGTCCACAGTAGTGATATTATCATTGTTTATGCTGCAGAATATCAATGCTAAATGAATTTGCGTTTTGGTTAATTCGATGATTAGTTACCCAAATATTCTGTTGGCTGAGAATTTGTGCTAGAAAAAAAAAAAAAAAA
>NC_051416.1:8900325-8900722 GCF_015228065.2 Penaeus monodon
TATCATTAAAAGATATACAAATGTTGAAACACTTGCTTATCGAAACTCACACTTGTTGACACTTGTTATCCAATTGTGCCAAGGTATAACTGACCATTAACCAATCAACGAGCTTTTACGCCATGTGTCCGAAACACTCGTTTATTCAACAAGCTTTTTTTTTCATTATCCATTGCATTAAAGCGGAAACATAGCGAATAATGGGATAGCAATTGAATATCCATTATATTTTTAGATTCATGTGACATTTTACCTTCATGTCGACTTTCTTTTTCCGAATATGGTAGATTGACTCGCCACACTTAATTTACTGTGATCAGAATGTTACTTATTCCTTTTATCTGTAAGCGACCAAATAAATTAATAAATAGAAACCATCAAGGACAAATAGACATGC
>NC_051416.1:8900813-8901160 GCF_015228065.2 Penaeus monodon
AACTCCTAAAATCGGAAACGTATATTCACATCCCGCATATCAGTCTCCTATTTCGTCAGATAGCTTGCGTAATTCATATTATCAAAGGTCATTTTTATATCTGAAGGTAACTATTTTATAACAGAAAACAATATATTCAACAAAACAGAAATTCCAGCTAAAATAATTAAATGTTCGCAAAGACTCAATGTTATATTACAAAATGTTCATAATCATTCAGAATTAAGAATGCACTTTTGAAATAGTAATGAAAATTGCTCTTTCTAACATAAAGCATCACAGTCATACATGCACGAGATAAATCAAGACTAAGAGATTTCGTGAAATGCAGAACGGTAAGTTTTATG
>NC_051416.1:8901358-8901725 GCF_015228065.2 Penaeus monodon
AAACGATCCAAGACATCTTTCCGAATTTCCCTCACATTCCTACCCTTTTTCCTTTTCGCGAACCGCCCCGACCGAACCACAAGCTCGAGACACGATCCGAATCTTCCCTCGGAATCGAAACGTAAATATTCCACCCTAAGACAATATTCCTACGATTGTCTTTTCTCCCGCCGAGTACACTAGCAATGAAGGGCCGTAGCGGATCAGAAAGGGAATCAATATCCCTAGAGCGACAAGGGTACTCATCCCGGATCTCGCCGATTCGTGTCGCTGTTCGTCATTGTGTTATGAGAGATAGAGAGAATATTGGAAAAGTGTCCAGAATGGTGGGGTTTCTCATGTTACTCAACGGTCACTGAATCCTGGA
>NC_051416.1:8901912-8902323 GCF_015228065.2 Penaeus monodon
TCGTCAACATTATATCCTTAATCTGCGGCTGTTATATCGAATAGTGTAGACATCATCACAGTAATTACACGAGGAAAGAATATCATCAACAGTATAATAAATATAATGTAGCAACTTTAGGGGGGCCATATACAAAATCATATTTTTTTGTGTGGTAGAGATAGTGACCAACTTCATTTGTTATGCGCTACTATCAATGTAAAATTATCACTTCTCGTTTTAAAAGCAAAACAAAATCGCTATATATGTCTACAACGCCGAATAATTAACAGATGCATGTTAACATCTTCTCGTGGTGTTGATGATAAGCCTATTGTCTTTCTAAGGTCTAATAATAACCCTCGTCAGTGTTACTCACCAGGACGCTGATACGCAGATGTACGATAAGATATACATTAAAGCACAAAGGTG
>NC_051416.1:8902559-8902774 GCF_015228065.2 Penaeus monodon
TTGATAAAACGTGATATAGTTTCTACCGCTGCTTCTCTCCAAGTAGTCCTACGGGAACTGAAGCGCACAAGGCAGTAGTACTCTTTTTAATTAGCGAAGCATCCTAGTCCTTCTTTTGTTATTTCCTTCAGCACCACTTGCGATTCCTCCAATGCCTCCCGAGCTGGTCGGAGTTGCAAAAGCATTACCTTATTTTATTATTCTTACTGTGGAGG
>NC_051416.1:8902965-8903275 GCF_015228065.2 Penaeus monodon
CTTCCACCTCTTACCAATACTGAATAAGAATACGTTCGATGGCCCACAGCCCCTCCGTTCCGAGCCCCATCCCTGTGACAGTAGTTAACTTCCCCTGGAAATGAGGCGGTGGTCCTCCCACGGTGGTAATAAACGCTCCCATTTCCACGAGGCTGATGAATGGCTGTTGTAACGGGGGACTTCCGGTTATCATCCTGAAACGTAGAGCACTGACGACGGGAACAACATCTTCACTCAGTCTTGGGAGGTTTTCGTGCTTAAAGGTCTTTCCTTTGCTTGAGTTTTAATAAATGAATGCTTTAGAAGCTTC
>NC_051416.1:8903448-8903668 GCF_015228065.2 Penaeus monodon
GTCAACCAACGGCTTCTTTAGCCTCTGTATTACCGCTGAGATACTAAAACAAAACTGAAATGATAATTTGTGAAAAAATAGCAATGTAAATTATGAAATCCTCTCAGCATTACAACCGTTGCGTATCTCCATTAATCACATAGGCTCATTAATCAGGAGTAACTTAAATACCAATACCCCCCCCCCCCTAAAAAAATCACTGGAACATTCTGTACTCTTG
>NC_051416.1:8903721-8903877 GCF_015228065.2 Penaeus monodon
CACATATTTTTAAAATAGATTTTGGCATTTACAACGATTATTCAGAGAGCTCGTTTGGGGATGACTATACCTGGCACTATTAAGAGTGACATATACAAGTCAGGCATTAGGGAACTGGCACTGCGTATGCGCTCAACATGCAGATGGTCGACTTCG
>NC_051416.1:8904023-8905834 GCF_015228065.2 Penaeus monodon
ATGTTCTTAAGAAAATATGATGTAGTGTGCAGTAGTATTGATATAAGTATAAATATGAAATGAATGTATTTCATTTGAACACCTGGTTTCTTTTGATTTATGTATGCATTTGTATACATATTAAATATGTTTTTTTTCTGAAAAAGAATCTCGCAATGGGTGTCTCTGAATAGGAAAACGAAAGCATTGTTTACGGTTAATTTAGACAATTTTCCTCCATAAATTGATAATAACCAGAAACAGGGGAATGCCAGTAACCAACATAATAGTTGATGCTCACGCTAGTACGGGACGCTCCGATATATCCTCAGTGTGTGTCGACTGCCACGTCACGCGTCGTGTGGCCATCCAGAGCCAATCAAATCTAAGTATTTATTGGCGTGTTTCGACCATGACATATAAGCCAATTGCAGGTGATTTCGAGTTCAGCCACAACATGGATAGCGGGAAAGTAGTATCGAACCTCAAATACAATGAATAGCTGCATGAAACCTAACATGATGTGTACTTAAAAAGAGCTTAAGGCAGTTAAAGACACCGTTAACCCAAAACTACGAAAATACTAAATTAGGTTGGATTAGGCTAGGTAAGGTTAGCACGTAGTGAGTATCCCTCTAGCGGGGAAAATAATCACTAAGAATTTAGGTTATATATTTTTTTCTTTCTCTCTCTCCTTCGCGTAAGTGTCTTGAGCTATTCTGATGTTCATGTCGGTTGAAAAATTGATCGTTCTACAATAATGAGGTAGGAAGGTGTTTCCAAAAAATATTCGCTTCCGGCAGAGAGGAAAACCCGAGACGTTCAGAATGGACCGAAACTACTGCGGAACCATAACCGAAGCTCCGAAGCAGAAAAGGAGCATTTATCCGAAATTCGTTCACTTTCAGCACTTACGTCTTTATTTCGCCACTGCTTTTTTACTCTGCATGCGCGCTTTTTTTATGCGTTCTTCCATAATGTTACGAAAAAAGCCGCATCTCATCTAACAAACATTACAGTATATATAACGCTATAAAATCAAGGCAAAAGAGGCCGTTTTCAAAATCATCCTTTCAGTATCCCGAAGACGCACAGTGTGAAGGGTATAAAATGGCATTGTAACAGTTTCCCTTAAACTTGATTGCGCTTTGAAGGAAATTAAGGAACTCAAAGGAAAACAGTTCATGAGAGCTTCTTTTTGCGAAATTTTGCGATCCATTATTTGGCCTCTAAAATATGTTGTGTTTCTGCTGCTACATGTCCAAGCGTGAAAGAAGGGAAAAAAACGTTTTTTTACTCCTATTTCGTGTTTGCGCACATCTTATTAATCATTATTATTATTCTATTTCTTTCAATTGTTTTTTTTTAATAATTCGTTTTCTTGATCATTAACTTGTGTCCCTTTCTCCATGCATTACTACAGATAAGAATAATATCCAATCGTTACATTTCACAATCATGTCACGAACCACAAAACCCGCAATCTAAAAATCTATTTTCCCTTCTTTTCAGGTCCAACAAGGATAGTTTGGGCAGCCGTGGGATCCCCAGCTGACCTCTTCTGTAACATGACCTCGCCCATTCCTGGCGACCCAGCGTTACTAGTCCTCTGGTACAAAAATGGCATCCACAAGCCCATTTACAGGTTAGTAATAAGGCCACTGTAAAGACTGCCTTGAATGCGGCAATAGGTACAAGTGGTAGTTTTAATGAGGAGATGGAAATATGAAGGAAGGCGTTAATTGACAAGGGTGTGAATGGGCAAGTGAAGGATTGTTCAAACACGTACTAATTCGTACATGAACTTGGTACGGCACAAATATACTTTATTT
>NC_051416.1:8906006-8906266 GCF_015228065.2 Penaeus monodon
TACAATGCTCGGAAAAATGTGTGATTAAATAGAAGGAAAATCTGGAACACGAAAAGATGGGTCAGTGACATGAAAAGGTTTATGAAGCTCCGAGGCTTCGTGGATCACCAAGGACTTGAATCTTGATCTTCGTTCGAGCATTCCTTCGAGAAAAGCTTCGACTGAACCTGTATGTAGATAGATGGTAGGGGCAGATGGACATGTGGATAGATTGATGTACTAACGGAGGGATAATCTAAGTAGAGAGGAGATATGTTGGT
>NC_051416.1:8906608-8906775 GCF_015228065.2 Penaeus monodon
GCTAAATAAACGCCATCAAAATTCTTTAATCATTGACAATGTTTTAAGCTCTTTATCCACCAAATTCATCCATTTTCCGGTTAAGATAAACAATGAGGCTTTTTGTCTCATAGTGTATTTGCATAAAGTATGCATTCAAACTTGCCATGGGAATATTTACCTCATGA
>NC_051416.1:8906796-8906957 GCF_015228065.2 Penaeus monodon
AAGGACGCTCAAAAGTTATATGCTTCTTGATGCTTTGGTAGCCGAGCCACTCCCAGAAGCAAAAGCTGAGCCGTTTAAAAATCTTGAAGAGGATGTGTCACTTGTAGGCTTTTCTCATGTCGGGCGGAAGCTGTGAGATATGAGGGACAGAATTCTGGTCG
>NC_051416.1:8908132-8908294 GCF_015228065.2 Penaeus monodon
GGGGGGGGGAGGGGCGGGGGAGGCTTAAGATAACTATGAACATTAGCCTAATTCAAGTTATTCGATCTCACTAACAAGACTTTTAACAGCAAATTAAGAGAAAACAATTTTATATTCGCTTCAATCAATTATAAAGAAGAACGAAAGATAAGATCAATTAAA
>NC_051416.1:8908521-8908875 GCF_015228065.2 Penaeus monodon
CTGTAGCTACGACGCGAGGAACCGTCCGGCAAGCCACTGGGAGAATCCCTCACACTTCAAGGACCGCGCAGTCTTCAACGTCGAGACAGACACGCTGATGCTCAAGCAGGCGCAGGCAGAGGACCAAGGAACCTACAGGTGTCGCGTCGATTTCCGCACCAACCCGACCCTCACCTTCACCACCAATCTCACTGTTATAGGTAAGGAGGAGGGGGGTTGATGCGGTTCCTAATATAACGTGGGTCTGTGCGTTGCGGTTGGATAGGGGTGTACGGTAGTTCGTCAACTGGAAAGGGTTTTCTTGTTGCCATTAATGTGTTCGCTCGTGTGTGATTTTTTAGTATATAAACTATG
>NC_051416.1:8910454-8910694 GCF_015228065.2 Penaeus monodon
GAACTGAGCATTTTTACATACATATCAAAAACATACTCTTCACATTATTATCAGCTCGAGGTATACGAAAACAACTTTAAGGGCGAGAATTTCCGAGTCGCCTTCTCTTGGCATATTTATACTGCCAACGTCAACAGGACAGGTTCGTTAAGATAAAATCAATATTGCACAAGAGCGTCTTCAATGGGGTTCCAGAAGATCAACTCTTGATATTTGATATCAACCAGTTTTATCCACGCG
>NC_051416.1:8912179-8912371 GCF_015228065.2 Penaeus monodon
CGCACAAAGACTCGGAGACACGAAAGATCTCAGGCGAGGGAGTGATAAGGCTCCTTGTCATGCAGGATTATCATGCTTTCAGCTCCAGGGACTGCGATGTGCCTCTTATCCGCGATCATGTAGCTCTAGCGCGGAGATCTGGGGCGGTCGCTTCCAATCGCTTGTGTGATTTTATGTATATCATTTTACGTT
>NC_051416.1:8912677-8913331 GCF_015228065.2 Penaeus monodon
CATTTTATCTCTCTTTCCACTCTACGTGTCCTTTTTTCCCTTCGAGAACACAAACAGACTTTCCTCTCCAATGCAAATGCCAGAGTGAGAGCCATTGAATAACAAGACACATTGAATGTTTATGGCGCTCGGTTATTCAGGAATCTTGTAATGATTTGAATATCGGTAACTTCTACAAATGGAACTCGTGAGTATCGACCAAAAAATTTTCTTCGACATATAATGTTTTCTTTTATCATCGAATTTTCGTATCAATGGATAATCATACTCAGGAATGATGAGCTAAATCTTGATGGATTAGAACGATGTATATAGAATTTGTGGAATGGAGAGTGCATTTCTGAATGACATTTTATTGATATAGATTAGGTTATTAGCTACTTATTTATATACATAATTTGTATCAGTGTTTAGAATATAGGAATCTGTAGATTGGTACGTTTATTTGCCTGCTTTTCAAAAGAAAATTGCTTTTTAACAATTTACTTTATTCATTAAAAAAAAATCTGAATGATGTATTTTCAGAAGACATGATTGGTATAATGAACACTTTTAACACTTTTTTAGATGAAAATGAATAATTGTACACGACAACAACAAACGCTCTTGATATTGATAATAGTGAGTACTTAACTGATGAATAATACTTAAAGT
>NC_051416.1:8913897-8914326 GCF_015228065.2 Penaeus monodon
TTCTGCGAATAATTACCTATTAGCAAGGTAAGGAGCACTATAACAAAGGGTTACAGTAAGACCCCCGTTCTTAAGAAGTCTTTCATGGTGTTTTCCGAGCCTCTTTAAGTGGTTCATGACGGAACTGTAGGTGTTATTACCGCTTAATAAAACCCAAGTCATGAACTCTACTAGGTCTCAGTACGACTCCTGGATTGGCAGGGCTTTTGATAACAGCTGAAGCGAGCACAATCAAGCTACGTATTATGCAGCCGAGCTTTAGGTCATGCCTGGGTTTTATGAGGGCATTAAGAGGTACTTTGAACATTCAGGAGTTGCGTTTGATAAGCAGATTACAGCGGGTGTGCATTTTGAGCACGTGCGCCCTGTGATGGGGGGTGGGGTATTCTTTGCTTGGAATCTTAATATACACGGGAAATAAATGGTGAT
>NC_051416.1:8914903-8917077 GCF_015228065.2 Penaeus monodon
CGACTTCCCATGCAGTAACCACCCACTGACACGCTTCTTCTGGCCAACCCAACAGTTCCGCCAAGGAGGCTCACCGTCTATACAGACATGAACGTCGAGGCGAGGAGGTCCGTCGGCCCCTACCTGGAGGGGGAGACCTTGAGACTCACCTGCAAGGCCTTCGGAGGATCGCCGCCCCCGAGAGTCACCTGGTGGGAAGGGGCATTGCTCTTGGACATGACGCCCGAAGTGGAGACTCTTGACGAAGTATCTAACACGCTGGTCGTCCCGTCCCTCTCGCGGCGGGACCTGAATCGGGCCCTGACTTGCCACGCCCAGAACTCCAACCTGACAGAGCCCCTGACCACGACGCTCACCCTCGACATGAACTGTGAGTATAGGCGTCCTGTGCGAGTCGCTCTTCCGAGGTTAGAAGAGGTGGAGCGTTTTGGGTTCAGGAATAAGTTGTTAGGGTAGTTGTTAGTGTAGGGGTTAGTGTAGTTGTTAGTGTAGTTGTAGGGTAGCTGTTAGTGTAGGTATTACTGTAGTTGTTTTATTTTTTTATTATTAAAGCTGGTTCTTTACTGCTGTTATTATTTCCTTGTAACTGTTACTATTATTTTTATTTACAGTCTTAGTGTTGCGTTCCACATTAACATCGTTATTTTTTTCTTTTATTGCTTGTTTTATTACTGTCCTATCAGCATTCTTATCATTTTTTGTGTGTGTAATTGATGATGATATTTTGCTTTGTTATTGTAACATTAAATTTGGTCTTGGGTTGAATAACAATATCATCATTATATTTCATTTATTGATATTCACATATTGACATGTCACTGTTAGGAGTATCAGTTATAACGATCACCATCACCCTTATCATCATACCCTTCTCATCTAACCTTATCAGAAACACGCACAGAATTCACTGAATAGCCGATTTTGATATTTCAATGTCTAGATCATGCAAAGATTCCTATGAATAGCTATATTAATATTGGTTTATGACACTGATTTCATGAAAATGAAGGAATGTCATATGTACCATATGTAACTTTTTTTAGCAGCAGAAGTAGCACCCAAGTTATTATGAATAGAGAAGTTATGAGTGAGAATTCATTATTCAGCAATACAATGTATGCCATGACCGTTTCGATATTGAATCATCACAATCACATTAAATTGATGAAGATGCAATATCGACATGCTATTACGCATTTTATTCTCTTTCTCAATTTATTCTCCTTTATACCTATGCATACGCCACAATTTAAGCATAATCAACATCATTCCACACATGGTTTCAAATTCCTTAAGTCAATCCCATAGCATTTTTTTTCACCCATAGTTCCCCCCAACACTTCAGGCCATATATTTTTCTTTCTCTCACAGTCCCTCCAACACGAGTCAAGAATTTCTTCACACAGTCTCAGATAACATTTTCCTCCCACAGTTCTTCCCAATTAAACAATTTCATCCCACGGCTTCCCACATTGCATTTTCTACCCACATAGCAATTTCGTCCCACATATTTTTTTCCCGCAGTCCCTCCAACCCACGTAAAAATTTCCTCCTACATTTCCTTCAACCCATATCGGAATATTTACCCACAGTTTTCCCACATAACTTGTTTCCTCCCAGATAAACATTTCCCTCCCACAGTTGCTCACACATGAACTATTCCTTCCAACCCACATGAAAATTTCTTCCCTCAGTTTCTCCAACCCACGTCACTTTCCCCCCACAGTTTCTCCAACACACATCACTCTTCCCCACACAGTTTCTACACCCACCATCACTTTTCTTCCACAGTTTCTCCAACCCACACCACTTTCCCCCCACAGTTTCTCCAACCCACACCACTTTTCCCCCACAGTTTCTCCAACCCACATCACTCCCCCCCCAACAGTTTCTCCCACACACGTCACTTATCCCCACAGTTTCTCCAACCCCCATCACCTTTTTCCACAGCTCCTCCAACCCCCATCACCATTTCCCCCACGGTTTCTCCAACCCACACTACTTTCCCCCCCACAGTTCCTCCCCTGTGGGCCCGCTTCGAGAGAACATTCGAGGCTCTGAGTGCCAACGTAGCTTACTCGATTGTGTGTGAAAGTGCCGGCTCTCGTCCTCCTCCCCTCATCACCTGGCGCCTCCATGACACTATACTCACCACACACACCGAGACGGTAAGT
>NC_051416.1:8917556-8917829 GCF_015228065.2 Penaeus monodon
ATTTGGTATAGTTTCTGTGAATGGGAACAGCCCTGAATTATGATAATACCAAAATACACGATCAGGAATAGTAAATCACATGATAATAGATAATAAGTTAATGATATAGAGTCCGTGTACTGCCCCATCAAAACAAGTAAATAGGTTTGTTCACGTCTATATAAAGCTGCTAAAGTTACTGTAGAGGCAGAAAGCTGTAATAATGTCTTACTTTATCGCACAGAACTTTCTTAAAACTTTGGTCAGCTTCATATATAACTTGCACTCGTAAAG
>NC_051416.1:8918624-8918980 GCF_015228065.2 Penaeus monodon
TCCTTAGGACTCCCATCATCGTTACCACCCACGTAATCATCCTTATCACACCACATTTAAAATGAATTACCACCTCTTGCAAATATGATTAATTTCTACATTTCCCTCCTCATGTAATACTAACCCTCCCCCCCCCCATCCCGAAACCCGCCTCCCCTCTCAACAGACAAGCCACGAGGGAAACTTGACAACCAGCGAGTTAAAATGGACACCCACAGTAGGGGATGTGGGGAAGGTTTTGTCGTGTCAGGCCGAGAGTGAGAAGATCGCTTATCCTCCTCTGATTGTGGAGTGGCACCTCGATATCTACTGTGAGTATTGGTGGCATTCAAAAAAAAAAAAAATAGAGATATTGT
>NC_051416.1:8920290-8920479 GCF_015228065.2 Penaeus monodon
AATGGCTTATAAATCCAATCTGTCTCATATTTTTTCATCATTAATTCGAGACAAATGTTTGAAGTGTCTAAGTGATTACTTAAAATCTGCATGCTTAAGCTAATTCTCTCACTTCAATCTCATGTATGAAGTGATGATTAGATATTAAACCATTCACTTTTTTTGCAATCCGTAATAGAGGGGAAAGAT
>NC_051416.1:8920604-8920669 GCF_015228065.2 Penaeus monodon
TTTCTAGTTAGCTAGCCAGATAAAAAAAAATGGCGATCTATATCACAATTGAAATACGAAACGAG
>NC_051416.1:8920785-8921025 GCF_015228065.2 Penaeus monodon
ACACACTGTGCCCAGATCCAAGCATAACGAACCGAAATCATGCACTCGACCCAAAAAAGCGTTCGTCAGAATCACATTGTTTCCCCGTCATGCAGATACGCCCATCACGATCCTGAAGCCGGGGAAATCACTCAATCTAAGCAACATTGAAGAAGGAGATGACGTGTATTTCGAGTGCTCCATCCAGGCCAATCCTTGGGTTTACAAGATCATTTGGTTGCATGAGGTAAGGATTTCCTG
>NC_051416.1:8921428-8921573 GCF_015228065.2 Penaeus monodon
ACATATTAAATGCAAATCCGGTTTTTATTGTGACTGATGGATGGATCAGAATCAATCACCAGATACCAGCTTAACCACGGTGATTATAAATTCATATTGCATATTCTATTCAAACCAAGTATTTCGTCTGTTCTATAATGCATAA
>NC_051416.1:8921609-8921739 GCF_015228065.2 Penaeus monodon
GGCTAGAATAATTTTTTGACAAATTCCCCAAAACAAATGAAACAAGATTTTGATTAGATAAATGGATTTTCTACTTTTCTGTGTACCCTTAATACCACGAAATTGTTTTATTAAAATATCATTTTATTTC
>NC_051416.1:8922798-8923134 GCF_015228065.2 Penaeus monodon
TAGCTCCGAGAGCTGCACCACAACGTGTCTGCGGGCGTGATCATCAGCAACCAGAGTCTCGTCCTGCAGAGGGTGACGCGAGCGGCCACGGGCAACTACTACTGCGTCGCCTCCAACGTTGAGGGTGACGGGAAGTCGAACCCCATCCTTCTGCGTGTTAAGTGTGAGTACGAGATCTAGTGTTGAGTAAGAATTAGTGTGAATTCATGTTCTGGAGGACTACTATAGGGTACAAAGGGTGAATATCCGTAATGTCATTTTCTTTTCCTCATTTTCTCAGGGATAAGGATGAGTATGAGGTTCTCGTGATGTGTGTTCTGTGGAAGTATGTGTTAC
>NC_051416.1:8923596-8923723 GCF_015228065.2 Penaeus monodon
CTTACGAAGGCTAAGTATGAGTAACAGTACCTATTATCTCTCATTCTCCTCGTGCTGATTATGAGTAGGAGTCACTGGTTATGAGGCCCTAGTGTTATGAGAGGAATGTGAGTTTGATAAAAGGGTT
>NC_051416.1:8924396-8925689 GCF_015228065.2 Penaeus monodon
TGAAGGTGCCGTAGACCTTGATCACATGTTGAAAGTCATGGGGATGCCACCTCTTCTTAGTTATTTCATCTTCAGCAACTCAAGTGTGCGTAGGATTCTGTGTTAGTTAAGTTCTAGTCTTGAGTTGGAATTCGTGACTCGGAAGCTCGGAAGTTAAAAATGTGTCATATTTTTCTTTTCCATTCAAATATAAGAATCCTTGTTTGTATGGTACTCGTGCTAAGTGTGGCGTGTGCCGTTTGTGAGGTTCTACGGTTGTGTATGAGTCTTTGGGTGATGAAAGTGCGAACAACATTACCTTCATTACTTTGTCTCCGTAGTCTGTTCTCTTGAAGTTAAGTATGAGGAGGTATTCCTGTATATGAGAGGCATTGTTGAGTGTGAGTTCGGGATGTAATATGAGTATTGCAATCACAATCATTAGTAATATTACCTTCATTCTTTCCAAGTTAATTAGCAACTAAATCTTCATTACAGTCATTAGCAATGTTATCGTCATTCATTTCAAAACAATTAGCAATTGAATCTTTATTACAATCATTAGCGATTTTATTTTCATTACAGTTATTAGCAATATTATCTTCATTTAGTCCCGGTTAATGAGTTTCTAGTAGTTCTAGTACTGAGTGTGGAGTTCTGGAAGATTAGATACGGGAGGGCAAGTGTGACCAATATTATTTATCCTTCTAAAACTTTCCTTCTAGACCCAAGTATGGGTTTGTGAGGTTCTGTCATTGATTATGGCGTGTGAGTCTATATTATTGAGTTTATTATAAGAACTAAGTATGGATATTATTCTTGATATTCATCTTCGTGTTTATTTTCCAAGACTTAGTATGGGTGGGTTTCCCTGTTAAACAGGTTAAACTACTGAACATGAGTTTGCATCTAAGATAATTAGATTGAAGGTGAATGAAATTGCAACGAAGAAATTATAACTTACACAAGCTTTCGTAGTCGTAAAATGACAACCTTATTATGGAACGGTATATATTATTTTGTTCATATAATTCCACAATATTTTATCATTTATTTTCATCTATTTTTTGCTTATAATCCTGTTATATGTATTAATCATTACTGGTAATAGACGATTGAATAGTCCATTTACACTGCCAAGATCCTCTTTACTCTAGCTTATACCTCTGTGCTGACCTCCCACAATATATGCGTGGTGTTCGTAATTCCATTTGCTCAAGGTGTGGAATACATTATATCGTACCCTTTGATCTGGATGATGAAAGTCGACGTTCGATCAGAAATAGTCCAGGGCATTTCATTTGTATTTCTTTA
>NC_051416.1:8925832-8925942 GCF_015228065.2 Penaeus monodon
CTCTCAGTTTGTATATTAAATACTATAAACATGCAATATGCACATAAGCATAACTTGCCATTATAGCAATATTACTCATAAACAGTCCAATCAGCCCTAAAGTCCTATCC
>NC_051416.1:8926042-8926270 GCF_015228065.2 Penaeus monodon
ATCTGAACATAACCTCGATACCAACACCCATCCAACATTTCTTTTTTTTATCTCTCTCCTTTGTGAACAGATTCCCCCGTCTGTCGTAATGAACAAATGACGTACCACGGCGCCGCAAGGTATGAACAGGTGAACATTCCTTGCGAGTTGGATGCGTTTCCGGAACCTCACTCTTTTCGATGGACGTTCAACAACAGCGGTGAAAGCGTTGAGATTCCGCAGGTAAGA
>NC_051416.1:8926420-8926492 GCF_015228065.2 Penaeus monodon
CAGAGGGGCTTGATTATTTTAGGAGTATGTGATAAAGAGAGGGAGGGGGTGGAACTGAAAGTGTATTGTCTC
>NC_051416.1:8926831-8926968 GCF_015228065.2 Penaeus monodon
GACTCAACCCCTACCCTGTTTGCATTTTTCCCTCTCCATTTTCTCCACTCCTTTTCCCTTCAACTCACCATGTTTATTCCCCTTTTCTGCCCCTCCCTTCCCCCTCTTACATCCCCTCTTTCACTCGCCATTTAAGA
>NC_051416.1:8927119-8927346 GCF_015228065.2 Penaeus monodon
AAGAAAGAAAGGGGGAGAAAGCAATTATATCTCTTATCGTATGTCTCCTTCTTATCTCTTTCAGACAAAGATACACAGATTAGGTTCTCGGTCGACGGTGAGCTACACACCCAACACGGAATTGGACTATGGCACGTTGCTCTGCTGGGGGACCAATTCCGTGGGTTTGCAACGTCACCCTTGCGTCTTCCATGTGTTTCCTGCGGGTGAGTTCTGTGGGGCTGCAC
>NC_051416.1:8928174-8928415 GCF_015228065.2 Penaeus monodon
TTTCGCATCGACAACTCTTCTCACGCAAATTAATCAAGGGGAAAAAATTGCTTAAAAATAGCTCACCTGCTTAGGGGATACTCAAGGTACCCCAAAGGCCATTGGCGGCGAGGAGTGGGATTTTAGCTAATTAGTATAATGGATAAACTGCCCTTTTGGTTAGACGATGGTTCTTCTTTACAAAAAGACTGCTATAAAAGTCTTACAAAAATAGCTAGTAAGTACCAAGCCAGGAAAAAAA
>NC_051416.1:8928562-8928940 GCF_015228065.2 Penaeus monodon
CATCACCGTAACGCCCTCTCTTGTGCCTCGAGGCTGCAACAAGGAACGACACACAAACGCACTTAAGCATACGGATTTCCATAAACCATGCCTGGGCGGAAGCCACTTCGGAATTTAATGCTTTATTATTACAATTTCCGAGTACACTAAAACTACATTTTATACTTAGACTACATTAAGCCACGCAAGTTTAAACTTCATTTTCATGGGAGGAAATAGAAGCAAAAACATATACAGTGCATTATCCAATGCAATCACCTGTTTCGTTATTGGAACACATTATTAGTAAGAAAATCAAACACCATCATATTTGGTACATTGCATATACTAAAGGTATATGCATTATATACCAAAATGGAACGAATCTTAATCTAACAG
>NC_051416.1:8929232-8929460 GCF_015228065.2 Penaeus monodon
TCTATTTCGATTCCCCAACACTCAGAACTCACTCTCTCCCCCACCTTAGGTCGACCCGATCCCGTGCACAACTGCTCGGGTTTTAACCTCTCCGAAACGGTAGTGAATGTGCGTTGTGTTGCTGGCTTTGATGGCGGCCTCCCACAGACTTTCGTCCTCGAGCTGTACGAACCCCACACCAACATTCTCGTGGCCAATGCTACTAGTATGGTGAGTAAAGCAGGGCTT
>NC_051416.1:8929881-8930419 GCF_015228065.2 Penaeus monodon
CATGTCAAATTCTAGTTTACATTAGTGCCATTCCGTAACGAAACCATCTGAGAGACTTTAGACAAACAAAAGGCCTCCTAACACACCCTCCCCTTTCTTCCCTCAACTCCTGCAGGTGCCGAGGTTCGTGGTGGGCGGCCTGCAACATGGGATGACCTTCACAGCCGTCGTGTACTCAAGCAACGGCAAAGGGCGTGGTGAGATGGTGTCCTTCAAAGTGTCCCCTCAAGGGCGTTTTCAGAGAAAGCGAACGGGGTGAGTAAAAGGGGTTTCATAGGTGCCTTAAGGGCCCGAAATAAGGGGGTTAGTACGAAATACGGGATAGGGTTTTGTGGGAAGTAAAGGTGGTTTAAAAAAAATTTAAATGTGGGAGGTGTGGTTTATTATGAAAGGGAAAAAATTTTCAACCCCAGAAGTAAAATGGTAATTTATTTACAAAAAAACACCAAAAATATTATAATAAAGGGAAAACAAAAAAAAAAAAATAAAATTAATCAAAAAGGGAGACTTACGAAAGTTATGCACAGAGAATTTTTTT
>NC_051416.1:8930533-8930616 GCF_015228065.2 Penaeus monodon
TATTTCCCCCTCATGCATTTTATTTTCTTTTCTCCCCCATTTTTTCCAAAAATTTTTTTAAAAAAAAGGGGGGAAAAATTTTT
>NC_051416.1:8930679-8930744 GCF_015228065.2 Penaeus monodon
AAAAAAAAAAATAAATTTCCCCCCCAAAAAAAAAAATTTTTTTTTTTTTTTAAAAAAAAAAAAAA
>NC_051416.1:8931046-8931159 GCF_015228065.2 Penaeus monodon
CGTATACAGATTCATTACGTTCCCCATGCATGCAAAATTTTTATTTCTTTCATCTCCACCTATTTCTCTCTAAAAATATGTACTTCTATGATTTTCCAGTTGTTTATTCAAAA
>NC_051416.1:8931813-8932037 GCF_015228065.2 Penaeus monodon
CATCTCGTTAATGACTATCCATTATATAGCATTGACTTCTCATCATCTATATCATACTATCCTTTCCCTTCACTTCCCCTTCCATTCCCTAATTTCCCCCATCATCTCTTCCCCTTCTCTTCTCCTTTATTCCCTTCCTCGCAGGTCTCCTATATATCTTCCCCTTCCCTAAACTTCTTTAATTTCTCTCATCTCTCTGCTCTTCTCCTTCGTTCTTCACATTT
>NC_051416.1:8932348-8932471 GCF_015228065.2 Penaeus monodon
ATCTTTATGGATTTGCTCTCATTTTTCTTCTTTGTGAGATTTATCTTTAAACTTCAACTTTTGATGAATTTGAGCCGTGAATCATTGATGACGATTTCACTGGTCGCGTTTATTTATTTAGCT
>NC_051416.1:8933452-8933630 GCF_015228065.2 Penaeus monodon
GCCCCCTCCTCCCGGCGCATGCCCTGCCCGCCCCCGCGCCCGTCAATACCACAGCCGCCGTCAAGCCTCCGCCCACGAGGGGGAACAACTCGGAGCAGCTGCAGGCGGGCGGCATCATCGCCGTGGTGCTGGGCGCGCTGGGCGGCCTGCTGGTGGTGGCCATCCTCATCTGCGCCGT
>NC_051416.1:8933692-8934052 GCF_015228065.2 Penaeus monodon
TGAGGGACACGGTGGTGAGCGGCCAGGACGACGGCGGGGGGGCGTGCCAGGCCAAGACGACGGCGACGGGGGCGGTCAAGGAGTTCCCCCCGCCCCCCGCCTCCCCCAGGGACGCCGACGAGAAGAACCCGGACGTCATCCCTCTGTCAGGTGAGTGGCGGCGGCGTCGCCTCCTCGCGTGAGCTCGGCCTGCGCCCACATCCGCTCCTTTTGCCGTCCTTTCCAAAAAACAGTCTATTAAAGCCGCTACTTGGATCATGTCCCCAATATCTTTGATGTCTGCGATGTCACTGACCTGAATCTCGTAAATATCTTCTTTATATTGCTGAAACGCATTAAGATTAAACATATCACGTAAAT
>NC_051416.1:8934365-8934902 GCF_015228065.2 Penaeus monodon
CGCTTTGGTTTCAAATAAAATTCCACTTATTTTCTTGCCAGTTATTATTCTCTTTTCCCCACACCCACTCTGATGCCTCAATCAGTATTCCCTTCGCTATGTCTCTTGACTTTCTTGTTTCTTACATTCCATATATTTTTTTACCAAAACCATATTTCAATCATCCATCAAATATGGATTCCTAGAACATTTTATTTCCTTTTTTCATATGATAAAAATTTATTAAAAGTATCTAACTGTCTCTCACCAGATTCGGACTCGTGGAACATGGAGGTTGTGAATACTATTAGCACAGCGTCGTTACCCTCTACTTACGTAACATTACCCAGATCGTCCCGAGGTTGTAGCCATGACAACTACCAGGTAAGAGGCTGCGGGGGAGGGGAGACGGATGGGGGAGGAAGAGAGAAGTGAAGAGAAATGGGAGAGGAAGAGGGTTGGGGAGAGGAGAGGGAGGGGAGAGGAAGAGAGAGAAAGAAGGATGAGATATGGGAGGAAGATAGTGGGGAGATGGAGAGAGATGGGAGAGGGACGGAG
>NC_051416.1:8934998-8936643 GCF_015228065.2 Penaeus monodon
GGGGGGGGAGAGGGATGGGAAGGGAAGAGAAGTGGGGGATGGATAGCGTAGGAGGAGGAGAAAGGAGAAGGATATGAGAAAAGGGAGAGGGATGGGAAGGGAGAGAGAGGAGGAGAGGGATAAGGGAAAAGGAGAGAAGGGAGGGGGAAAGGGATTGAAAGAGAAGTGAAAAGAGTGGATGGGGAAAAGGGGGCAGGAGAGGAGAAGGGGAGGTAGGAGGAGGCTGAAGGAAAATTGTAAGGAAGAGAAACGGAGAGGGACAGAGAAGGAAGAAAGGGTAAAAAGATAAAAAGGTGAAGCGAAGCGGAAGGAGGAGAAAGGAGGGAAAGTGGGTGGATTACGGGGCGAGGTTATAGGGTAGGGGAGAGATAGTGAGGTCATAATCGACTGAGAGGTTTTATTAGAGTGAATTACACAGTCTATACCAATCGCATGTATCCAGGAGCACTTAGCCGAGGGACCCTTCTAGTCAAGATCCAAAAATGATGTGCAACATAAAATCTAAACATGATAGAAAAAAAACATTTGGTAATATAACTTAGTGTATTCGGCAAGTATATCATTATATGATTATATTTGCAGAAGTGACAGCTTAAAAACATTAGTTAACAATTTATGCTGCAACGTGATTACTTGACTTTAGTTATATTTATTGCTCAGGACAAAAGATTAAAGAATACGCGCATGATATGCTTTTAACATATGATTAAACTAGTTCATAAAAAGTACTACTGAAAAGCTTCATTATTTCTCAGGAAAGACCCGCCATTCTAGAGTAATAGCGATGGCGCATCTTATAAAAATCATATGATATGTGTAGGGTGAACCCAGTCAAGCCTTTATGCGAAGTGCTCCTGTATACTTGCACATTTTTCCTACAAATATCTTGGCACAGAAAAAATCAAAGAGGATATTCGATGAATTTTCCTCATTAAATGATTCTATGAACAATGAATTAAACAATTATAGGGAGAGATATAGAAAGGCCCCCCGGCTTATCCATTCACGGAATCGCCCCCACACTCCAGCAGGCCTGTGGAAGTACGGACGTCCAGTACGCGGAACTGCTTTTAAGCGGAGCTGTTGCCACGCCGGGCCCCCACCCCCGCAACCCCCGCCACGTCGTGTACGCCACGCTGGACGCCAAGAGCCAGCGCACCCACTTCCCGCCCCAACACAGCCAGCCAGCTTACCCACGCCCAGTCTCCGCCACCAACACGCCCACCCACGTGCTCCACCACCAACACCCGCCCAGCACGCACACTATGTGCCAACCCTTAGTGGGCGGCGGGGAGGTGCACCACCACCCCCAGCAACACCATCCGGTTCCCGCGGCACACCCACAGGGGAGTCACTGTCCCTGGACGACGGCCACGGCGACGCTGCCCCGACGACACTCCCTCAGGAGAGATCCGACCCCCCGCGACGCCGAGGACAGCGTCCCGCTCATGACCTCGCAGAAGGAGAGCTCGGTGTGAGGAAAGCAAGGGACCAGCGGCGCCTTTTCTAGATGAGCGTTGGGCGTATATTCATAGGACTTGTTTACCATCGTACTTCCATATTCAGATCTGACTCTGGTTTTCGGATTTTGAAGTCGGATTCAGTGACTTTCTTGAAAATTTGTTTAAAAAAGGAGAGCGTTGAA
>NC_051416.1:8937391-8937781 GCF_015228065.2 Penaeus monodon
CTAGGAGTTGCTCTAATAAGGTGATGAATATGGACACTCTCTAATTATCGGAGAAAACCAACAGTGCTTCCTAACCAAAGGCGACCCGCCCGGAGTGCTGGCAGAACTATAGGTTTCAAAGAACACCGCTGCCAGGAAGTCAAGGACCACAGAGGAAAGAACTCTTGATAAAAATCACTAAAATGTAACTTGAGGACCTTCAGAACCCTGTGTGGAGCCATGGAATACTCATGCGTTTAGTGGGTGACATGCGATTACTGTTTCTGATGTGCAGTGTGGGGAAAATACCGAATGCATTTACTATGTGGTACCTGCTTCTGGATCAACAGTGTATTGTTGGAGATGAAAGTTTGTTTATAAGATAGTGGTTGGACGTTTACAAAGAAGAAT
>NC_051416.1:8939272-8939503 GCF_015228065.2 Penaeus monodon
ATTCTCCCTATACGTCAAAGCTCTGTGATAGATCATTAGCTGGAGAAAAATATGTTGGCGATATCTATCGACTTAAGTGTTTAAATAATATGCTCATCAGTAGAAATAAAGACATTTGAGAACTGCAACTTGCAGCATTAATGAAAATAGCATAGGCTAAAGAGAAGAAGAAATTACAGCAAGAAAATCACTGAACATTTCTCGACACTGACTCCATTCTTCAGATACTGT
>NC_051416.1:8939523-8940001 GCF_015228065.2 Penaeus monodon
TATGGAATATTATATACGTGATAGAGTTGATTTTAATAACGAGAAATGATAAATGTTTGATAGATTTGTGAAGCGGACAGTAGGTGACATAAATAACACTTACTGATGTTGATTCTGAAATGATGAATACTTAATGAGATCGGTCATAAAAGAACAAATATAACTGGTCTCATAATTTGTTTTCTCTCTTTTTTTTGGCTAATAGTCACAAATCAAATCAAATGGCGGTATATATGAATTGTAAAAGAGAAAAAAAATCTGATATCGCTATGTGTGTTGCAGTAATCAAAGAGATATTCGTATTATAATACTCGAATTCGAAAAGACAGAATTTACTTAGAACTCACTTACAAACAAAAGTGTCCATCAACACAAAACAGGATTAAAGACAACTTACCGGTGAATCCACACTTGTGATTAATCTTTTGTCAAAGCCTGTTTATGTGGCATTCATAGTGATGGTTTGTATAATTCCCGA
>NC_051416.1:8940084-8941345 GCF_015228065.2 Penaeus monodon
CATAATGATGTACAGACTTCTTACCTACCATATTTGCATGAAAAATGTATAGTGTGTTTTATATAACATTTTCCGAATGATCACAGTTTATTCATATTTTTCTGCAGATGTGTTTTAAAGGTTTATATATATATAAACAGCAGACTGGCCGGTCTCGGCGAGGAGAGTATGGAGAGGTTTCCTACAACAGAAACTCGTAAAAGTTGTTCAATGTTACTGGTTCTTGAAACCACTATGAAAGGGGAGTAAGAAGAGCATGTGTGATATGTATGTGCAAGAAATATCATAAAACCACTCATGCCAAACGCAGTGTGGGAGGCGTTGGTATCTCTCAGTTATAACCTTTTGTTATCATTCAGAGATCAAAGCTTTACGATAGCTCCTATTCTTCGTGTATCGATTTCTATCATTCCATGTCGAAAGCTGTATTTATTTTGTATTCTGCTTGGTTACTTCTTCGAGATCTCGCCCGCTGTATTCGGAGAGAAAGACTTGGAATCGAAGTCTTTGATTTAACCCACTGACAGCTTTCAGTATTTACATGTGATTGCTCTGTCCTTTACTGAATTTGCTCGGAATTCAGGGCTCCTTTTAGACCCACTTGTAAAATATTTTCCATGTCAATATATTACATGTATTCTGTGATACGTTTGTGTCTAATTATCCTCAATATTCGAGACTTCTCGAGGCATTGTTATTTTCATCTTTCTGTTCTCTATGTATTGTATAACCTGATTCTAGTCTTGTCCGTGTTGAGTATATTTATATGTTTCGATCTGCTTTTGCCATTTTTCCAAGTTTAGTTCGTGCGATTAGCTTCTATGATTTGATAACGATGAAATGTCTATCAGTATTCTACACTGCGGCATTGCACAGTGTATCTGTTGTGAATAACACTGTGTTCAAGCAGTAACTGTAAATAATCGAATACAAAAAGATATTGTGACTGTATTTTAGCAGTATATGTATCTGGTGTTTTTTACGTGCTCGGAATAAAAGGGATTTAAATAAAGCGTGTTTTATTTCTGAGCCTTTGTATTTAGCCTCGCCCTTTTGCTATGCATGAAGCACGTCTGTTTCATACAACACCTATATATGGAACAACAAACAAATACATTAACAGTTTGTAAAATCATTCATTAATTATTTACAAGGGACGTGTAGTAGGATAGTGAAAGTGATTCTTAATAAATGCTTGTAAATATTGAACATGTATTGTGATTAGATTTAGGCCATTGACATCTCACTCAATATAACGACT
>NC_051416.1:8941473-8941729 GCF_015228065.2 Penaeus monodon
TGGGAATCGTAAATTCAGCTAGAAAATTACATTTTACCAGGTATTATGTTAATAGGTTGAAATGATGCTAAATACTGGTTAAAGAACTTTTATCTTTTCGTGACTAATGAAAAATAAAAATAAATGTTCGTTTATTTTTTTATCACCAGTTACGTATGACGTATCAAATTGCAAATTTATGCCAACTTTCGGTCCTCTAATTTTATACACTGAAAATTTGAGAAATATAATAAAACTTGATATACATAAGCACTGG
>NC_051416.1:8942605-8942898 GCF_015228065.2 Penaeus monodon
TCACTTTCGTATGAATAACCGTATTTTGTCATTGCTATTCTAAGCTCTGGGAACAAAGCGAAGTTAGAGCTTTAGTTGTCTTTCAGGTTTTAAGTCTTTAGTTGGAGAGTCAAAGCTTCTTTAAGCTCATTACCATTATCAGTTAGCGTTTGTCGAAATCGGGTTTCAACATTGCAGCGTCGCCTGAATCGCTTATTTAGGTCTTATCAGTGAGGCTGTAATTTAGATATGCCGTAAAGCTGTTAATTATCCTTTATTAAGCTTAATTATAATCTTCCGAAGAGTCCTTCCTT
>NC_051416.1:8943848-8943936 GCF_015228065.2 Penaeus monodon
TGATGCGATGTGAAGGAAAGTCAAATCTATTTGCTTAATGATTCCCCTTGTTTTGATGAGTGTAATAAAAGATTATTATGCGTCCTCG
>NC_051416.1:8943976-8944567 GCF_015228065.2 Penaeus monodon
GCTTCAGTTATAATCACATCTTTTATTTCATTAGCGATACCACTTCACTGTACAACATTGCCAAGATCCTTGACGCAGCGCAATACATTTTAGATTACGAGCAAGCAATGCATTAAGTAAAATCTTATTTTATGTACCTTCTGATCAAATGTGGGTTACTAGATATTAGCAAATGGATATTTCTATTTATAATATTCAGAAAAAAAAGTTTCCGAATATTTTTCATATCGGT
Organism: Penaeus monodon; assembly: GCF_015228065.2. Lineage (NCBI taxonomy): Eukaryota > Metazoa > Arthropoda > Malacostraca > Decapoda > Penaeidae > Penaeus > Penaeus monodon. Next base: position 8,944,209 of record NC_051416.1, read on the forward strand.
GAAAAACACAGTAATGCTGCGACTCTAATTAAAATTCAGCTGCGCCATTAGCATTCATATAAGTTATTGATTTATAGTAATTGTTTCCTTCATTTCAATATCCGATTCGCTCAGATAAATATCAAAAACCTGTTTTATTTCCGGCACCTAACACACTTCATTTTGATTTTAACTATGTAGCATTGTCTTTGTTGATTTACCTCGAAACAAAGGTTTACGATAATCAGTCAAAGTGGAAAAGAGTTCACTTTTCTCTACTTTAATTTTACTGCTAATTAGGAAAATGGATGCTGTATTTTGAACTATATTGCGCTCTGGGCTATCAAAACACAGGCCAATTAGAGGTGAACTGATAAATG
>NC_051416.1:8945658-8946006 GCF_015228065.2 Penaeus monodon
GTGCAATATGCCAGAGGTATCAAGATTTAGATATGTTCATTTGATTACATGGACCTTCTATCACATGCATTTCCTTTAACCTGGATGCAAGTTCAACGTATGAGCAGAGCAAATATGAACACGGCTCGCATTACTGTTATCGCAATAATTATGTGCCTTCGTGTGTTTGGAAGACAAGGATATATTTGGGTTTATTAATATTTAATGGATATATCTCCCAATTATGCATGCATATAAAAATATGAGTATTCCTTCTAGGAGAATGCAATAAAATGAGTCAGATTAAAATGAAAGGTTGATAAATTTGGTTATTAATCGAAACATTCCTCTGATAATTATTTCAAGTAC
>NC_051416.1:8948542-8948888 GCF_015228065.2 Penaeus monodon
GGTAGGTGTTCATCAGAAGATATAACTAAGCACGAAACACACATCAGAAAAATCTCATGCACGTAGTCTTACGTAAGCCTTGGAAATGTTAATTAATATTCAGCCAGGATCTTTTATATATTCCTGTGTGAAAAGTGTATGAGGGAAGAATCCTAATTAGAGCTTTAGAAACTTGTACACATATATACCCTCCTTTCTGAAGGCGTATATACCATAAGTCAGCTGAATATATAAAATGTTTTTGGTAATAATTTCCGTATCATAACGCTGCGTCTCCCTACACTTTTTTCTCTCTCTCTCTTTTTTCGTAAGCAATCATTATTGTATTGATACTTAATATGTCAGT
>NC_051416.1:8949042-8949364 GCF_015228065.2 Penaeus monodon
CTTCAACAGTCTTCCCTCACTCGTTATTTCCCTCCTTTATCTTTTCATTCTCCATAAACAGGGTTTTGTTTACGAAGTGGAGTCAGGTAAATAACCCTAACCTCCCCTCCAGAAATTTAGCAGCACGACCATTAATCTGAGGTCAGAATAATTTTTGCTTCATACTGTTTCCGGGTCGTCACCCTTGCGAACCCATGAAGGTAAATCTCAGCCATCAAACTCAACAGAAGAATTTCTCTATACAGGCGTCTATGTTTTTGCCTGCTGTCGGTAATTATCATCTTTACAGCTATTACTATTATTACTATTCATCTGTTTTGTT
>NC_051416.1:8950010-8950352 GCF_015228065.2 Penaeus monodon
ACATTATTAGATTATAAATATTAGATTTGTATAACAAAACAGATGAATAGTAATAATAGTAATAGCGTAAAATGATAATTAACACAGAGGCAAAAAAAGACGCCTGTATAGAGAAAATTTTCTGTTGAGTTTGATGGGTGAGATTACCTTCATGGTTCGCAAGGGTGACGACCCGGGGAAAAGTATAAGCAAAAATAAATTTTGACCTCAGATTAATGGGGTTGTGCTAAATTCTGGAGGGAGGTTAGGGTTATTACTGACCCACTTCGTAAACAAAACCCTTTTTTATGGAGAATGAAAAAGATAAAAGGGGGGAAATAAAGAGTGAGGGAAGATTTGAAG
>NC_051416.1:8953005-8953200 GCF_015228065.2 Penaeus monodon
AATACCAACAATATCCACCTTTTCCAATACCTTAAAAAGTATTATTGTCAATTACCTGTGGTGCTGGAAGCCTTCATTTAGCGTCAACCAGTCTCATTCAGTAATTTAACTTAAACAGGAAAATAATTTGGAATGTAATTTTTAAATATCTTTTCATCTACTGGACGTACACAAACAATTTTGAACCCTAAATGA
>NC_051416.1:8953285-8953735 GCF_015228065.2 Penaeus monodon
ATCATTTTCGAAGGGAAAATCACAAACACCCGAGATTACCCAAAGCCTTACAACACGCATCAAAAAACAGCAGAAAGAAATTTTTTAAAATTTTCGTGGGAATCTTGCACCAAATTTTATTGGAAGAGAAATGGCAATCTGCAGGCGGCCCTTGGCAATAAAGGAGACTTCAGATATATCACACGTCTACAGCACGCCAGGAAATTAAAAAGTGTGCAGTAAAAGGACACAGAGGTTCTAGGTTTGAGTTGCAGAAATCGCAACGTAATAAAAATATCAGAGCGAAGTGTGTGTTTTGTAAGAATGGATCAGTATCCCTTTAGATATCAACATGACACTTTTGTCTCTCGTTTTCTTTTCGTAATGTTCTTATGACAGTAAGTAAAAACACTATGGTTTGCATTATAATTATAGCCTTTGATGTTGAATCTGCTTTGTAAAATAAAAAAA
>NC_051416.1:8954096-8954281 GCF_015228065.2 Penaeus monodon
CGTCATTGCTACAGTGCTATTATTGTTAAAATCCTTTTTCTCGTTATCTTTTCATTTCTTTTTAATCATTTTTTTTTTCAATTTTAAGAGTATTCGTTTTGTTTGTTATGGTTACTGTAAATCGAAATTTTTAGATTAGTACCGCAAAAGTATATACATACACAAACCCTTGAATATACATGTGG
>NC_051416.1:8954386-8954670 GCF_015228065.2 Penaeus monodon
CCTATCTGCCTCTACCAAAATTGCTGACAACATTTCTCGCTCAATCTATGTAATTTTAGAATGGTTATTTGCATTAGATTTTACGCATCTATAACCACGCCAATATTATATGCTCATTTACTTCATTATTTTCTAATGGCTTTATGTTTGATGTGTAATTAAATAATCAGCAGCAATGGAATTAACTAATCATTTTTATTTTAGATAAGCGCGAGACAAAATATGACAGGTTTAAATAGATTTAATTAGGCCATCTAATGGGGTATATAATACAGAAAGTCTAA
>NC_051416.1:8954965-8955185 GCF_015228065.2 Penaeus monodon
ACGATTCGCACGAGATAAATTATCTACCTTATTTTAGGCTCTCCAATTCTTTCCAAACTTTACTCTTAAATAAAAGATAATAAAAACTGTTCTGCGAAAAAAGGGAACAGAACCACTGTTGTCAGTCGACAAATGGCTAGGAATTTACGTTATCTGTTTGTCTGCGCTGAGATATTGGTCGAATGGACGAAAATGGTTTCTTTTTCCGGCCGGTGCGTGA
>NC_051416.1:8956154-8956457 GCF_015228065.2 Penaeus monodon
AGGCGCAGGGAGAAAACTCGGAACGGTGGCAAATCTCGTGTCAGTGAACCTCGCGCAGGAATAGCGACCATTTGCCAAGTGTCAACCTGAAAAAAAAAAAGTTTGAAAAAGTCATAACTATATTGAGGAATAGTTCGATATCGTATTTGAGGACATCCTTTCTACTAATTCATTAGTTAATAGAAAATGACGAAAAAAGATTCCTATCAACGTAATCAGTAATTAACATTTCACTTGACGTTCGGCTCGATACATGAAAGAGCACTTTAGGGGGATTCGCCTGCAGGAGGAACAGCCTCGTTG
>NC_051416.1:8956610-8956880 GCF_015228065.2 Penaeus monodon
CATTGTGTAATATAGTACATGGTATTATACAACTTGTATCGTGTCCTCTTGATCCTCTATTCCTAATTACGAAATGGCTTTTGGTCTACTTCCGAACTTGATCTAAGCGGTGGATGCATGTACAATCCCAGGAGCCATGGGATTATTAAGTTTGGAAACTGAGGAGGCGGTGTCTTAAGAACTTGGGGAGATTTCGCGTAGTGGCGGCAAAATTGCACTTTCGGCCCCATTTTTTTGGAAATTTTTTTAAAGGAACAAAACCCCCCAAAA
>NC_051416.1:8956970-8957099 GCF_015228065.2 Penaeus monodon
CTCCCTTCCTCTCAACCCCCTCTTTCTCTTCTCCTCCCCCTTCCCTTTCCTTCCCCTTTTAAATTCTCTTATTTTTTCCCTTTCTTTTAACCCTCTTTCTCTTTCTTTTTTTCCCCCCCGGTTCCTTCG
>NC_051416.1:8960025-8960198 GCF_015228065.2 Penaeus monodon
CTAACCCTCTATATGTGGTTGAACAAATAATGATAAAAGAAATCAAAGAAATTACGGTGAAAGGTATTACGCCACTATTGTAGAAGCGGAAATTGCGCGTTTTTCCCTCATCTAATTGACTCATTTGCCCCTCGCAAGGGAAAAAAAATCACATGAAGACAACTTTTTCGAAT
>NC_051416.1:8960499-8960567 GCF_015228065.2 Penaeus monodon
AAGAACCCTTTTCACGCCGAGAGTGAATCTTATAAGAACAGTGTAAGAAAAGACGGACCATGATAAAG
>NC_051416.1:8961022-8961109 GCF_015228065.2 Penaeus monodon
AAAATTAAGCAAATATTACAGTTTAAGTAATAACAGCAACTCAAATATTACACGAACGTCTATTAATTAGCTTGACAAGCTGTTCCT
>NC_051416.1:8961755-8961870 GCF_015228065.2 Penaeus monodon
TGGAATATCTTGTATCTATCTCTTCCTCTCTCTTTTTCTTCCTCTCTTCTTATCTTCTCTTTCTACAGCAAAACAATATGTATTTTTTTTGTTTTGAAGCAACATAAAATAATAA
>NC_051416.1:8961980-8962187 GCF_015228065.2 Penaeus monodon
GTATTTCTTTCTCTCTCACTAATAAATCCCCTTTCATTTTTTTCACTCCCTCTTTCTCATCTTTTATCTGAACACACGCCTACAAATATAAAATCCGCACAGTGAAATTTAAATACAAACATACATAAACTAACGTATATGTAAATGCGCAAACGTCTTTATATATTCATCTGGGTATGACTGGCCTCATGCATTTAGTAGACAGAA
>NC_051416.1:8962427-8962577 GCF_015228065.2 Penaeus monodon
AAGTGTGCTTGTGCATGTTTCTGCTTCCTAGAATTAACAATAGGTAGACATCACTGCAGTGGATGTTTTTAATGTACTTTTAATTTTCAACGAGATTAATCATTTATTAGTGTTATCTTAACAATTCAAATATATTCAGAATATAGACTG
>NC_051416.1:8962813-8963121 GCF_015228065.2 Penaeus monodon
AACTGCCGAAATAATAATGACTTCACTAGCAAATGAAACTCATTTCTTTAATCAAAGATCGAAACAGGATGGGTGAAGGTGCACGATAGAGAATACAGGAGCGGAAATTAAGGAAGAAGCCACAGAGGTCAAAGGTTACAAAAGAGAGGAACAGCTGCATGCGACCCAGGTTCTTTTGGGGCGAGACAGTGCAAAGTAGAGACAAGGGCAGAATAATTACAAGATCTAACACTAGACAAGCGACGGACACGAGAGAGATAAGAATGACCCTGAATGGAACAGAAAATGGTATGTTTTGCAGAACCGTT
>NC_051416.1:8963151-8964363 GCF_015228065.2 Penaeus monodon
AATAATAACTTGAATGCAAAGCAAAATACTATCCTGTACAGAACTGAAAAAAAAATCTGCACGAAATTAGATATAAACTGTGGGGAACTTTCACATAGGAGATAATTTCACATATGAATCGTATGAAACCAAAAAGGAAGAACGCAAACTTCCTAGAGGCGAGATTTGAGGAAATATTGAAGAAACATTTGCAGTGCGTGGTTTCTGAAAGTGGAAGTTATGTGTCGCAAATTCCAACTGAGGAGAGACGTCAGAATTCCAACTGACGAGACACGTCAGAATTCCAGCTGAGGAAAGACGTCAGAATTCCAACTGAGGAGAGACGTCAGAATTCCAACTGACAAGAGACGTCAGAATTCCAACAGAGGAGAAACGTCAGAATTCCAACTAAGGAGAGACGTCACAGATCCAGCTGAGGAGAGACATAAAAAATCCAGCCGAGGAGGGATATCTGATATCCAGCTGAGAGAAAGACATCACAGACCCAGCTGAGGGAGAAACGTCACAGATCCAGCTGAGGGAGAAACGTCACAGATCCAGCTGAGGGAGAAACGTCACAAATCCAGCTGAGGGAGAAAAGTCACAGATCCAGCTGAGGGAGAAACGTCACAGATCCAGCTGAGGGAGAGACGTCACAGATCCAACTGAGAAAATCCAGAGACCCAGCTGAGGAGAGACGTCATAGATCTAGATGAGGGAGAGACATCAGAAATATAGCTGAAGGAGGGATAGGAGACAAGATGAGAGAATGGAGGCAAAGGGAGAAAAAAGAGAATATAGCAAAACTCTTCTCCCTGTGTCTTCGTTTCCCCTGAAACCCAGGAACCGAGCCGCTGCCTTGTTAAGCTTGTCACATGACCTGAACGAAGAGCAAAGCGACGTTAATATTTTAATCTTGAGACATTTGCAGATTCTTCGTTTAGGAGGAGTGTCTGTAGTGTTCATATTGTATCATCTTTCTCTGTGAAATATCCTTTCCTTTCATTCTTTCTCTGTGAGATATTCAGTGTTTAGGTTGGTTTTGAGTTATACAGGAATACGGGATGTATAGGATCCTATGTTATTTCTATATATCCCCTTCAGCGTATGATAGTTACGGTATGTGAATTCCTTTAATATCTGATTAGATAACTTCCGTTAGTGAACGTGTTTATTCCATTTGCAGAAATGAATACGCTAATCTAAGATAAACATACGTTCATTTCATATTTT
>NC_051416.1:8965297-8965455 GCF_015228065.2 Penaeus monodon
CGATATAGATTACCTCTAACCATTTTTAAGCGTAAGAGTATAAACTGCATTAGCATTTCTCATATTCCTTAGATATTGCGGTACAAACTTCCTAATCCGCTGGCTGAACCTTGTGTCAGTCCCACCTGTTGTTGATCTCGCAATTCACAGCTGCTCTT
>NC_051416.1:8965564-8965647 GCF_015228065.2 Penaeus monodon
GAGAGAGGGATCTATATATAAACGCAAAAAACAAAGGAAACACACACAAGAAGTATGCAGATTCAAACACACAGACGCACTCG
>NC_051416.1:8965901-8966107 GCF_015228065.2 Penaeus monodon
GGGCTTAGATAAAATAAGAAACCATAAGGAGCCTAGAATCCCCTGCAGCTGCGAGAGGGCGTTAAAGAGATCACAAATTGCATTGATGGAGAAGTATATAGGGCGCGTGAAGAAGTGAAGTCTTGCAGATTACTGTGTTCCAGGAAAGGGAAGGGACGAGGGGAGAAGGGAGAAGGGAGAGGGGGGAAGAGGGGGGAGGGGTGAGG
>NC_051416.1:8967117-8967369 GCF_015228065.2 Penaeus monodon
CTGATTTACTACCTCTTACGACAAAATCTCAACGAAAAGACGAAAGCACGAAATGCGATTGAATATGAAAGCGAAAAAGAAAGTGAGTAAATTACAGGCAGAAAATCCTAAGGAAAAAAATTTAAACGTCGAATGTAATATCAGAAAATCAAAATATTTCTGTTTATCTAGTTTCCTCTCGTGCACTACAGAATATTTTCTTTAAAGTGGTTTGATATTATGATATAATCACATTTAAAAAGAGTGGCTAAG
>NC_051416.1:8968432-8968590 GCF_015228065.2 Penaeus monodon
AATGTCACTTTTCATACTTTAATATGCAATGATGCAAACATACATGGTGATATTTCGTGTATACATAGGAGAGTGCGATATCAGAATTCCATGCTTGTGATTGCTAATAGAGATTTCCAAGAACAGTAACGAATGGTACACATCCTGCTTCGAGAGAG
>NC_051416.1:8969028-8969553 GCF_015228065.2 Penaeus monodon
TGTAATTCTGTTTCATGTGCGTCAGTCGGTAATGCGTAAGTCATTCCATTACTGTGTAGTACAACTGACTGTGTCAATTTGTCACCATTATATACGATGACGGATATTTGCTGTAATATAATGTAGTTTATCTGCAGTTATCGAGGTTGAGAAAATGTATTGACATTGATCAAAGAGTAAAGTTGCCAATAACATACGTTGCATTGCTCATATTTAAAATTCTGTTGCAACGATTATCGAATAGTGTTCAAGCTTCTTTCTCATATTTCTGAGTCTGTAATGCAATAAGCGGAGCAAATATGCTGAGGTTGTATAATACTGTGAATATTCAAAATATTTCATTATTTTCATATCATATCTGTATGTGTGTTTGCTTGTGTACATCTGCGGATACTTGATAAACTAATTTAGCCCAATACTCATATATTATTAATTTATTTGAGGATGTTGTGTGATACATTCAAATAGACATCAAAGTTTCTTTATCTATCACATATAAACCTCTTTCTGCCGTTTTTTACAACC
>NC_051416.1:8969737-8970029 GCF_015228065.2 Penaeus monodon
TTGCCTCGTCCGTGTTAAAACAACGTTATGAACTATTTTTAACCGTCAAGAGTTTGGAATCGATAATCCACTCATGTCGCGATCCAAGGAACAATGCCAACCAGTTTGCTGGCAAAGCATTGCATATTATTATATGTAAAGAAAAATGTGAGATTAGAGAAAAGCAAGAGAGAACGAAAATTAATATGTGCTTTACCTAAGATCTGGCTACCTATTAATGTATTCAGAACGATTTTAACATATTTTTGTGCACAGAGAGAGACGTAGACGTAGGAGAGAGCAAAACCATTTA
>NC_051416.1:8970124-8970305 GCF_015228065.2 Penaeus monodon
TCCGAAGTGACTGACTAGAAGAGGATCGAATCGTGTATGTGACATGTTAAGAGTCGATCCGTAAAGGTTGGGATTGACAACTATTTTGTTCAAAGCTAATAAGTAGGATAAACAAGAGGGCCTACAATATTACGAAGGGTTGATTACTAGGGGGTTCTTGATGCAGATTTGCAGAAGTGTT
>NC_051416.1:8970345-8970545 GCF_015228065.2 Penaeus monodon
GCGTTGTGTGCGCAAACGAGGAAATGCCAAAGGTTCCTGGAAGTTTAATGCTTGTGTTTGGGGTAGAGAATCAAGTGTGATGGTAAAAGGAAAATGGTATACAGAAGGTGACTGCCCAACATAAGGTGAGATGAGATCCAATAATAGTAAGTGTTAAGGAAACGAGTGAACATCAGTAGTGATTTTGTTGTTAAATGCCA
>NC_051416.1:8970846-8971103 GCF_015228065.2 Penaeus monodon
TCAGTCGCCATACTGAAGCATATCACGAACATATTGAGCCAATTGCGTCACTGAAGCAGAACATAATCGCTCGGTGATTAGCTTCACTCATTGACTGATTAACCTTTCACACTTCCGTAATTAGGGTCTCTCATGCAGATATAGGAAGGCGCTCATGCAAAACTGGTGCTTAATCATTTAACCCATGACGTCATGTGCGTAGACCGTATTTTGTATTATATAATATCCTGTAATATGGAAAGACTGTAAGGATAAGA
>NC_051416.1:8971272-8971402 GCF_015228065.2 Penaeus monodon
TCGAAAAAGGGATGCTTACTTGCAAAATATCCCAGACAGACATGTATTGGATTTCTCACAACCTTCCCTTTCTGTCTTCTTGTTGATTTACTCGATACTGGATGTCGACATAAAGAGATTTATACACGCC
>NC_051416.1:8972507-8972610 GCF_015228065.2 Penaeus monodon
TTTCTCATGCTGAAACATTCTCAAAGCCGTTTCTGATAACTGAAAATCCAGAACGAAATATATTACGTTTAGTTTTAGTAACGGTTGCCTGTACTGCATGAAG
>NC_051416.1:8972803-8973370 GCF_015228065.2 Penaeus monodon
TTGCTTCAAATATCACTGGGTCCACATGTGAAATATTACTGGACCAGGTTAATTAGGTCCCTGACATTAATGGAACTTATTAATTAATTCCTAAAAGCTTTGCTAAAAATGTCACCCTAGCCAGAATCCAGTCCATTGCAGTCCATGGAATACACATTAGAAAAAAAATATATATACATATGTGTATACACTGATGGAAAAAAGAGAGAGAGAAAAAAAACCCACTATGCACTCTACAATAACTTTCCATTTTTCCAACTCATTCCCATGAAACTTTGCTGACTCTGCTATGGTCATATGCACCAGATTACAATAACTTTGTTTTATGTCTTTACGTAATACTCTGGTGCTCGGTTTCATGTTCATTGCCTTCATGCAGTACAGGCAACCGTTACTAAAACTAAACGTAATATATTTCGTTCTGGATTTTCAGTTATCAGAAACGGCATTTGGAATATGTTTCAGCATGAGAAAGTTTTGATTATATATGTACCTGTCAATAGATTATCTGTATAAATTCTAACTGTGTATTTTCATTTGTCTTTTTTTCGAATCAGCTATCTTAAA
>NC_051416.1:8973633-8973935 GCF_015228065.2 Penaeus monodon
TAAACTGGCACTGACTATTTACATCTGTTTTTAATCCTGAATTATGATCAAGGTTGATAAGCAGAAAAAGTCAACCAAGGGAATATGTAAGTTTACGCAGCTGAGCAGCACTTTTTCCTTTGTTATTCGAGATATTCATGCACGGCTTGCGCTGGAGGTATACGAACCATGTTAGTCATATGAACAAATGGGGGGGAAAAATTGATTCAATTAAAACTTTCTTAGAGTTGAACAGGTAATCATCCGAACTCTGACGGGGATTTATGAGAATAGTGAAAGTACTTGGGTTTCAGTTAGTCATT
>NC_051416.1:8974153-8974797 GCF_015228065.2 Penaeus monodon
TATGAAGATCGATTTGATTACCTGGCTCCGATTTCTGCACCTGCTCTCTGCAATTGAGTAGATAATAACCTTCTGAAGTTTATGTATTTATACTCTGTAAAATAATGATTTGAGGTATTACACTTCTGGAAACTTCAAAAACATTCTAAACAATACCCATACCAAGTAGGATACCAATTAACGTCAACTTCAAAGCCTTCTGTATTTTCTTTTCCAGTCGTCATTCTAAGAATACCAGCATCACCGGTTATAAAAGCAATATAGGGCAGCATGACCAGCCTATTCTTAGCATAATTTGTGGGTAAAATCCCTTATTGTGCACTCTATATCTGTTTTACATTGCCAATTCCAAAATTTCGCCTCTTCTTGTGCACTATAATTGGGATTTTCTTTTTATATGTGTGTGCTTTTTGGTATCTGATACTATTTTTATTTTCTTTATGCACTGCAATCAGGATTCTCAAGAAGTGATATATGCACTTTTTTGTGTGTGTGTTTCCACACGTTAAAGTTTTGTGGCTGAAACTTCTCATTCTCGTCTCCAAAACATCTTTTCTTAATGTAGTTTGCACTTGCACTAGGCAATACGAAAATAAAGTAAATCTCTTATAAGTAATACTAACTATTCACTCGTTCTTATGCGA
>NC_051416.1:8974841-8974989 GCF_015228065.2 Penaeus monodon
ATCTCAGCAAAACTCGACAAAGCGATTTTATCAGTGACGCAACACGCACACAATCACCGAGGGGAAAATTTCAATACGCAATCTTGATGAATTTTCAAAAAACGACTGACACGGGGATAGGGCACAATTACACTTGCCGGTTAATTGA
>NC_051416.1:8975331-8975531 GCF_015228065.2 Penaeus monodon
CGAAAAAAACGATATGACAAGGCGACGCTGTGTTATTCTAAGCCCCAGTGTGGGAAGATTTTTAGGCCGTAATTTAGCAATGCTGCGTAAAACAATGTTTTTCTTGGCTTGTTACTAATCTTTAACTCCATGTTCGTAAAAAAAAAAAAAAGTATATTAGAGGTAGGCACATCACATGAATTTTGTCGGTTGGATTAAGG
>NC_051416.1:8975556-8975808 GCF_015228065.2 Penaeus monodon
GTTTTCAGAAACGTCTATTGTACATGCCTCAACAACATAACAACGCATTTACATTACTTAGACCTCAGTATCGATCTTATTACCACCTGATCCCAGTAAGAAGGAACGAAACTGCATCTACTACAATACTGTCATCACACAATTTCCTTCCACAAATACGAGTGGAAAAACTGAGAGCTAATATCTTCATGAATCATCGTTGAAATGGACTGACACTGAAATGCAGTTGTAGCTTGATACCCAAACAACGAG
>NC_051416.1:8975848-8975986 GCF_015228065.2 Penaeus monodon
TATATGACTAGTTAGCATTACGCAGTTCTTGTCTCTTCGGTGGGAACACAATAGTATTCTGCCAATGTAAAGTATCACGGTCGTTTGTCCTGCCATGTTGCAACTTTGGAATTGAATTTTTATGCAGTGGGTGAGCCG
>NC_051416.1:8976607-8976872 GCF_015228065.2 Penaeus monodon
CTTTTTACCATGGTGTCGTACTCAATGTTATTAAATTTTCATAAGTTCTTAATAGACACAGCACTGAAAATGCAAATGAAGTGAAATCTCACTCACGTCAACTAAACAGCAGACTGATAAATGGAGTGAATGGAAGGCACTGTCCAATGCCAGACCTGTTGACCTGGAGAAGTGTTCGGCCGAAGAGCGGAGACAAAGCAGACAAAGGGGGTAGGGGATACGTGGACCTGACTCTGCCAAAAGTTTATCGGTATTGGGTGTCGGA
>NC_051416.1:8977247-8977363 GCF_015228065.2 Penaeus monodon
AGAATAGGGATAATGACTTTTTTACTTATGGAGAAATAGATGCATATACGTGTCTGTGTGAATGTGTTTTTGTCCGATGAAATTCCGTGTAAATCTAACAGCTTAATGTTTTACTT
>NC_051416.1:8977390-8977471 GCF_015228065.2 Penaeus monodon
CATATAGAGTGAAGGGGAAAAAATACTGTTACATGAAACATATTATTTTATCACTATGAATATTTTCCTACTGGTAAAGTG
>NC_051416.1:8977648-8978202 GCF_015228065.2 Penaeus monodon
CAGGAGGACAGAGAGGGAACTGGCGTAATGTCAATATTCTCCATTAATATTCAGTCTATAAAGTATTTTTTCTAATGTCATATGTGAGAGTTGATTTCAATAATATTAAATTCGTTCCTTTCAGCACTAAAGAGAGAGACAATGTGGCGGTAATTAACACGCTGCTCGATATTCTTTTTTTTTTTCAAAAGCTTTAGATAATGTATTGAAAGACAATGGAAAACTAGTCTCATTTTTTTTTTTTTAATCTTTTGTTTTGCATTGTTTGGTTGATTTGTTGTTCAATCTTAATCGTCTGTTCATTTTTTATGTTTTTTATTATCATAATGTTTTTATTATTATGTTTTTTTTATTATTATTGTTTATTTATTTATCTATTTATTTCTTACTTTTTTCTTTGTTGCTTGTAATAATCTAGAAAATATGAATCGATTTATATTACGTTTAACACCAGACACCAAATCTTAAAAATGCCGTTATCATGATAATAATCATACAAAAGATACTGATAACACACGAATTGCCACTCCTCTTTATACATTATCTATAACTTC
>NC_051416.1:8978918-8980660 GCF_015228065.2 Penaeus monodon
GTGTGTGTGTGTATGGATATATATGTGCTGGATATATATGCTATATATACTTTACGCGGAAAACGTAAAGTACATATAGCGGCACAAGGGTAATGCTTCAGTTCTTCGAGCGTTGTTATAAATGAGATGAAAGTTCCCGAAAGGGATAGAGTTCTCGATACATTCATTTTTTTTTTCCTGGCGTTGAGATCCTATCGGAACCTCTTTCAGGAGAAACTAACTTCAGAACTATTTAGCACAAATTGCTGGGTAAATTGGTGAACCTCATGACGACGCTCACGAAAATGAGACTTCAAATGAAGTTACGGAGGGTTCAGTTGCACTGACTCAGGCTAGAGAGTCAATATGGGTGAAGTTGCTTTAAAAATCTGGAGGACGAGAAAGTTATCACAGTAGTCTACAGGAAAATAAAGCATTAGCAAGACAAGGTTCTAGTTAAATGAAGTTACTTTATTATCAGGAAATCACAGTGTTCCATGGTAAATTGCCAACAATCTTAGACCACGGAATATTAAAGTGCCACAGAAGCCACAAAGACTGAATATTATAGTAACCCTGAAAGCACAAAGCGTTGTCGCGGTTATTACATTTTTTTTCTTTTTTGTCTTCTTGCCTTGTTATTTTCGTACATTGCGGTACTTATTTTCTTTTACTTCTTCTGTCGAATCATTTGGACTGATATCTTCATGACCTTCTTCTGTTTCCATGAAGAGGATTAGTGATAATTATTACGAAAATGGCTTTCTTTCGACGTCCTCATAACTACAAAAAATGACACAATTCTCTTTTCGTTTCCCTTATCAAAACCATATGAAATACTGCATGCCACATCTGACATGACACGCAATCTGATAGCTCTTAGAATCCAAGATGAAGACACAAAGCTATTAACCAAATACTAAAATAACCTTACCTTACATTTAACCTTCCTGTTCTCTGTTAATTACGTAGATAAAGTAGCCACTAAACCCTTGAGGATGCAGCTGTAGCCTGGCTTTTAGTAGCCTAGGCAGTCGTGTTGTCACTCAATTTCCGGGAATAAAATATCTATAAAACGAATCTACCGCGAATCCTATGAAGATGGAACGGCCGTTAAAACCTATGGACAAGTAGGAGCACCGTAACCCTTTGGTCATAAAATAAGCAATAAATCTGCAAGTAGTTGGCAAGATAAATAGATAGATGTATAAACGAATAGATAAGTACATGAATAAATGAATAATGGAAATGGATTTTTAAAAATCACTTGTAATAAAATAAATAATAGCGAAGTCAGTTGTTGTATTGAAACAGAAAAGGGGGGGGGGTATATAGTTATCTTAAAATAAACCCTTTAAAACATGTAACCATATGACTATACGATAAAGCTATAAATCTGCACGTACATGAGTTTGTAAAAACAAAATGATAACAACAAAACAAAGCTAAAAATGCATAATGATACCACAATAAACAGTACTAAAATGAAGACATTCAAGAAAAACCCTGAGATACTAATCTTAAAAAGAAGGTGCATGTTCAAAGCGGGTCAAGGGAGTGATACGATGGGTATACATCTTGCAACAAACGCATTAAAGATAACATCACTAGAAGGGGAACTTCACACAGTTACACAAGGAAAGGTCTCTAAAAATCAAAACCAGTATAAAGATACCATTTAAATGTAGCGTTAATATGATAATGGCATGGATATCTGGGGATGGAATAGCTAATTAATGCAGCTCATGCAGTACAATTGTTTC
>NC_051416.1:8980760-8980827 GCF_015228065.2 Penaeus monodon
GGTATATTCTATAAGTACACATACAGTATATCCATGCTTCTTCTATGGAGAAAACCCATCGAAAAAT
>NC_051416.1:8982264-8983104 GCF_015228065.2 Penaeus monodon
TTAACTTACATCTCAACTCTCCATATTACTTTATCTCCAGCACAGCTCTTGCATGGCAGCAGCAACTTTCTATCGTAACCTCCACGCCATGATTCATGGGTGCAGCAACCATTCACCCCCCCCCCCTCAATCATGGCCTCAGAATAACCTCCATACCCCCCTCTCCCCCTGCACCTGACTCACAGCTATCTATCTTGTCAATATCTACCAAAGATTCATCGCTGCAGCATCCCTCTGTCTCCTCTTCTCCCACTGTTTCCGTAACGGGTCATCTCCTCCTTGAATTACAGCTTCAGCATCCCTCTTCTACATCTTCTAGAGTATGGCTATCCTTCCATCCCTTCTATCCCTTCCATCCTCTCGTTGAATCCTTCCACTTCCTCCCCCCCCCTCCTAAGTGTTTCTAATCTCTCCCCCCCCCCATATTCATGATTCCCAGTTCTTGCCTCCCTCTACCTCTCTCCCCTTTACTCACAGCTACAGCATCCCACGATCCTTCCATCTCCTGCCCGTGGCTCACGGCCGCAGAATTCCTAAATCTCTCCCCTGGACAAGAGCCACAACATCCGTCCATCCCTCCATCTCCCGCTCATGACTCCCGTCCGCAGCATCCCTCCATCTCCCGCTCATGACTCCCGTCCGCAGCATCCCTCCATCTCCCGCTCATGACTCCCGTCCGCAGCATCCCTCCATCTCGCTCAGAATCAGCTGATGACCAAAGCTGCCCGGAGCCATTTCGGAATTTCACGGCCATCGCCCCTATTACGGCGGGCAGGCGGCGGAGCAGATCCGCTCGTCGCGGTGACATTTGGTCTTTGGACAGCTATTCGTTTAAACTTG
>NC_051416.1:8984040-8985222 GCF_015228065.2 Penaeus monodon
TTCCCTACACTGCAATTAAATGTTTGCCTATACCTGTGAGCAAGTGCACGCTTTAAATACATAAAAAACGATTGCCATGGAAAGTTCCCTGTTTTGATCTCCATAATTCACTAATTTTCGATTACTCTGATAATCTGGCTTTATAGCGAATCATTCACGAACAAAAAAGATAATCCTAAATCACATGAACATAATTCCACATCATTCACAGTAATAAAAAAACATTAGAATGACAAATCAGTGCTGGCAAAAAAAATAACCAATTAATATATTCGCGCTGTAGTATAATGCAACTCCTGAGGCCTTTGCTCTACTAAGTGCCCCTTGCTAATTGTCTCATATCTCCGCTATGTTTGGGAGTTAATTACATATACAGGGCCTTAGAGAATAATTAGATTAGAACTAATGGCGGACGTAGCAGATGCTATGGTGTGCGATAGCAGTGACTTGATACAAAAGAATAACGCGTTTATCACAGTGTCTCTCGTTCATTATAATTTATGCACGATGGGACTCGTTTTAAAATTAAGTGAGAGCGTTTCTGGGTAATTTAATTTTCCTGTATCTGCATTTCATATGTTGAAAAAAAAGTGTTTTATCAAGAAATTCTTGTTTTATTTTCTATGAATCCTACTAAACAGCTTTATTGTTTTATTTTTCTTATTCTCTACCGAAGAGAATCCTCGCATTTGACGGACATCTTTTAATTCTCGAAACTGCATTTTCGTGCACCTTAATACAAAAGATATCTTCTCAAGGGAAAAATCAGACAAGTAAAATTCAGTGACTTTACCGACACATTTCGAGAGCAGTGTTTCTCTAATCGCTAGAATAAACAGAGGTGTCCATTATGGCTTTATTGTGTTTTCATTGACAATATAATTATGAAGTCAGAAGCTATTGTTTTCTTCGCCCAAGCGGAAGGCGCCCATTTATCAACGGCAGACGTCGTTTCAGAAAAAATTTGGAATCAAGTGAAACCACCGCCAGAAATGGAATCGTGTTTAACATTTACAACAGGCAATCTAACTTTGTACTCTCTATCATTATTTTTCTTCGATATAGTGATTAGTATCAGTAGTGTTATGTTCTCATTGGGAAAACTATTATGTGCTTTGAATTATCGTATTGCAGATAATATCACAACTTTTTAATACATTTTAGTTAGGTACACTGAGAGTG
>NC_051416.1:8985764-8986059 GCF_015228065.2 Penaeus monodon
TAAATATGCTTTATAAGAAACACGAACCCACAATAAAGATAATTTCGGTAATTCAAGCTGGCTTTAAAATGTGTGATCAAAAGTTTGTTTCTGGTACATTTTACCAAAATAGCGAAATTTCCATACTCGTTAATTTCCCAATCAAATATCAGTAATTAATCTAACTCTCTTTCAACAGGGATTTTAATGAATTGTCCATGACTTTTATAACATTTTCATATCATTATCAGGAAATATAAGCTAACTGTGCATTTTTATTCATCAGATCGAATTATTTGGTTTTATTACCCTGCCA
>NC_051416.1:8986333-8986709 GCF_015228065.2 Penaeus monodon
TGACTTACACGCACAGCATATATGTGCACGATTTATGCAAGCTAAGAATGGATCACCGTGGAGCACCGGATACATCAGGCCGAAAAATATATAGCCTGAAGGTTTATCGAGGAACAAGTATCGGAAAGTGGATATACAACAGTGGAGATTTATTTAGTGTTAAAGAAGAGTGAGATTACAAGAAACAGGGGAATTTTTCTTTACTCTTTGTTCCTTGGGTATAGCATATTTTCTGGGGATTATTTATGTTGCTGTAATTGGTAAATTGATTATGTCTGAGTTTGATCTTTAGTGAATCTTAAGTAGGAAGCCGTTCGTTTCTATATGAAATATTTTTGTTGTTCACCGAAACAGGAATAAAATGTTTGGTTTGGCA
>NC_051416.1:8986834-8986930 GCF_015228065.2 Penaeus monodon
ACAAATACACGCATATTTACCCGTTGTTATGCTCTCCTTTCTGCCATAGGATATGGAAATAACAAGAAGTTAATGATTTTCTAAATTTGTGTATCT
>NC_051416.1:8986994-8987177 GCF_015228065.2 Penaeus monodon
GGGGATCTTTTTACCCATGTACCAATCAGTGCTAAAAGATAGCTACATGAAAGAGACCCATTACTGCTTCCCTACGTAATTGCTAGTTAAGTGGGAATCAATCAGAGGGGGATCGGCGTATTACAAGGGAATCATGTAATATTAGAAGCAATAGACAGACCAAATGGATTTTCCTATGTAATG
>NC_051416.1:8988205-8988672 GCF_015228065.2 Penaeus monodon
ATATAATACAAATGTCAAATTTAAAGTTATTCCAAGTACATCGTAACCAAAAAACTGTAAAGACTTTATTGCGCCTTAGACTAGAAAAAAAAAAATGAAAATAATATTATCATTCCTTCATGCAAGCGCATTGGCTAGGAATAGCAGTGTAAATGAAGGTATTGCCATTACGAAACAAAGGTTATTTATAAATTTTGTGTCTCTCATTAACATTACTTTCCTTCTTGACGATCATAATTCTACAGGTGATAATTATTATTCTTGTCACTCGCAGGCTATGAGGTGGCACCCCTCTATTGATATATTCATTGTTGCTATGTTACAGAAACTGTTCCTTACTGTTATTATGACGCATTAAATGTGCAATAGATTTGTCAATTTCTCCAATCACAAACGAAAAAGATAGGATTTCATAGGATATCCCTTTATATATGTAGAATGCAGTTAACTATTTTGTTGTGATATGC
>NC_051416.1:8989575-8990002 GCF_015228065.2 Penaeus monodon
GTCGTTTTCATGTGTATAGGTGTTGATTTTAGTATGGGAATATCATATCCATTAACAAAGAAGAAAATATATGAAGTGACATACCCCTCTATTCAACATAAACGATGTAGCTGTCACTGTAACAATAGATAAAGAAACAAACTGAAAAAACGAAGGGATAAAGTAATAAATAAGAGTGTAAAGTGATTAATAAATAAACAATATAGAATGCCATAAAATATTAATATTGATAATAATACCATGTTTGAGGACAGAAAGCTGATTTCATTCTTCAGTCATCTGATTTAGAACTACCATTCGTATGAGAACTGAAGAGACGAGGACGCTGTTTTAAAAGTCAACAGAAACTTTGATACAAGTGAAGGAAAGTTGTATATATCTTTTGTCTTCTATTTATTGAACTTGTTGGAAATCCAATTTTCCCAGA
>NC_051416.1:8991639-8992440 GCF_015228065.2 Penaeus monodon
TCACACACACACACTGTTTGTTTATGTGTCTGTATTTAATTTTTGCGAGTAGAAAGGTATCTTTTTTCCAAGAACTACAATCCGGCTCGTGATCTCAAACCAAACTGCGAGACATTTAAAAAGAACCCAGAAAATGAAACCAGATTTTATGATTTGATAAAGAGAAAATTGAAAAGCGTGGATTCAAAAATAGCTCAGTCATTAGGGCAGAGGTTTGGCGCAACTCCCTTTTCCCTTTGGGTTAATTTTCGAGTCTAAAATCTGCTCCCTCAAAGTTTTTTTCTCCGGGACATTACTTGGAACGAAATTTCTGGCATGAAAAGATGAAAAGATCTAACACGATGAAAAGATTAAAAGAGAAAGACTACTTCCGACTCTGCAAGAGAGTAGATTTTCTCTTTACTTTAAAAAGAGGAGGAAATGCCTGTAACTCTTTTATTTACACAAGAGAATTTATGATAAAAGGGGTATTTATTTTGCGTTATTAAATTTTAATGTTGTATGACAGTAGTAGTTTGAGCATTTATAACGATAGCTTAAGCCAAAGATTGATTGTGAAGTTATGTGTATTGATATTATTGTGACAGTGGTGATTTTGAAGATGGAGAGAATGATGAGAAGAATGTTGATAATGATTATAATGATACGATAAATAATGGACATCCAAATAATGTGCATAAATTGATAAACGCGATCAATACTTTTACCACTAATTACGATTATGAATCAACTGATAATTACGATGATAATGATGATAGAACAACGGAAATATTACCAATTACAATCATAATACAACCATAC
>NC_051416.1:8992480-8992832 GCF_015228065.2 Penaeus monodon
TCTATCCCTTTTTCCTATTCCCTTTTCATTATTTATCTCTCTCCCTACGTAGAAGAAAATCCCATAACGACGCCTTTGTGCAAAAACCATGAGAAACGACGCCATCAAAACTACATCTCGTCTAATGTATCGGTTCGCCAGCAAGGAGAGGCTTCCATTGTCGAAAAAGTCTTCAGGCTTGCATACACGCCCTATCCCCTTCGACAGCGCCAGAATTGAAACCATTTATCACAGCTGCGGCAGAGATGATGACCGTGTCTACATTCAGCCGCAGAGGCATTACGCAATCCTACGCTCGAGGTTGAGGAACACATCAATACACATCACAACTGCATGAGGAAATTTGATGATT
>NC_051416.1:8993255-8993327 GCF_015228065.2 Penaeus monodon
CAAGCATAAAGATTACGCAGGAAGAATTAGCCATTTCACACGACAGTTCTAAGCTGACGTAAATTTACCAGA
>NC_051416.1:8994794-8995472 GCF_015228065.2 Penaeus monodon
ACTTTATTGTAGCACTTGTATACCCTAATATACACGGCTTGTAATGGGGAAAAGCAGTCTCCCTTATTTTGGAAGTGAATTTCAAGAAATGTTTTTGTAATTTTCCTCTAAGCCTGGGGAAAATTAGAATATAAAATTTTTTTCCCGGTACCAATGAAAAATACAAGAACAAATTGGATGATACAACAAGATTGAATCATGTTTTTTTTAGATATGTTGATTAGATCATGAAAACCCCATGAGTGATCTTATAAATTTAATCGTTTAAAAGATTGCAAATATTGGATTATAAGATCGTAATTAATTCTGAGTACACTATGTGAAATGAATTTGAACATGCAGCAAAAAACATTTTGTGTGTTTAAAATACGTTATTGCGGGGAAAGATATTTCTGTCATTCCATGTTTTTAGCAAGGCGTTTTGACGTGTATTTTTCTAGTGTTTATATATTATTTTTTCTTTTCTTTTTAGTTTTTATTTATTCTCTATTTTTTTTTCTCTTTATTCGATTTTTTTTCTCAGGAAAGTGTTTTGGCTGTACGTTTTGTTCATTTCTCTGTATCCTACTTGGTATTTATTTTTTCTTATTCATTCGTGTTCACAGAATAGTACAATTCACTTCCTGACCTTATTTCTCTTGGCAAAACCGTGGTCAAAAAAGAAAAGAATGTGTTTTT
>NC_051416.1:8995910-8996094 GCF_015228065.2 Penaeus monodon
CCCTCTCCCCCAAACAAAAAAGAATGTACAGTGTAAAAGATTCCCCTTAGCTCTTAGGGGGTTTCCCCACATGCAATCCCCTTCCCTCTTTACTATCATATCTAAGTGATGTTTCAAATGCTCAAAAAATCTTGTTACTAAAAAATATGATATATGTTTTTAATTCATACTATAAGTGATAATA
>NC_051416.1:8996373-8996615 GCF_015228065.2 Penaeus monodon
AACGCAGAATTAAGTCAATACTAGCGGGGACCCTTTCAGCAGAGAGTTTTACGAGCATCGCCCTCAACTTATATTGATGATGGACTTGTGTAAAGCAGAAAACATTTGAAGGAGGGTTGCTAACTCAAGGAAACATCCGCCATCTCCCTTGATTAATATTTGAACGGAGCTTGTTTAACGATTCTTCCTTTGGGAGACAAAACAAGTTTTAGGAGAAGAGGGGTGTTGTGTGTGTGTGAAAT
>NC_051416.1:8997502-8998527 GCF_015228065.2 Penaeus monodon
TATTAATAAAAATTATATATTTTTTTTTTGTATTAAAAAAAACATCGTAAGATAAATGGACCAAAAGGCTTTGCAGGTGACACTGGGAAAAAACAGGACTATGAGGAGCCCCCAATAAAAGGATTTTGAAAAATTACTTGATCAAAAAATAACTAATGATTTAATCAGTGACCAAAAATACTTTTATGATATTAGTACTGCTGTTGGATCCGGGCATGTTACTGAAACTTTAGCAACCCTTCTACCAGGAAAAATGTCTCGATCTCTCACAACTACAAGTAAGATTGAGTAAGTCAACAAATACCAGAATAGCCAATGTGATTCAATATCAAGTCTTCCCAGCGTGAGGGGGCTACAAAATTTTTCATAAAATTGGTAATTTCAACAAACTCCGAAGCAACACAGAAAATTTAAAAACCGGTTTTTCACGAATGTTTTTTTTCGCCCATCAGAAAAATAAAATCACAATGCTCCAGTATATCTTTTAAATTTAAAAAGCTTGCATGGCGTCGGATCAAGAACGCAAGGAGCACAGAAAGAGAACAAATACGCCAGTTCACAAAACCCCAACTGAGTTTCTCAGGTAAAGACTACACTCACATGACTGACTGGAACGAATCTGGAATATCAGAACCTCCTTTGAGAACCCAGATGAAAAAAACGAACAAAAAGTTAAAAATATTCCCTTGTCATACTCAGGCAGTTGAATGACTAATCAAATTACAGAAACATCATCATCTATTTGTGGAGAAGAGACAAGAGATGGATTCATACGAGCAAAACTCAGATCTAGATAAAAAATCCCAAAATTTGAGACGAAAATCGCAGTATGCACAATGAAGTATACCTGTTAGCTTGCAGTGAATAAAAACTAATACTCAGTATGGTCGGGTGGATGGGTCGGGCATGGGTGGAAGCCCAAGTCGTGGTGAGTTATAGGTTTCATTGACCTCAACGGCTTATCTGCAGGTTAATATAATCGTACGTACGTATGCATATAACTACTGCAAAAATAAAATTTACGA
>NC_051416.1:8998737-8999179 GCF_015228065.2 Penaeus monodon
TATGAGTGTGTTCTTCCGAGTTCTCTTTAGTTCTTCTTAAGTAAAAACAAACCTCTATGGCCTTGCTCATAAAAGAGACCGAAACAGCTTTCCTCATTAAGGTAATTGTCTTGTAATCTCAACTTAGACAGTAAAGTGTGTAATGCTCCTCTGAAGGATTCAACGGCAGGCACTTAATCAGATACTCTCATCTTCATCTCGGCCGTATTTTTTGCCTGCAGAGATTTTTCTTTTGATATATTTTTTTTGAAACTGAAGATGCTTAAATTAACTGCATACCGTGTTACAGAGAAGGAGAGACGGCAGAGCAAGAAGCAGCGCGGGAGAGAAGGAGGGGGAAGAAACTGAGAAAAAGAAACAAAGAAAGGAGAAAAAAGCAGATGAAGGAAAGGGAAAGGGAGACTGGGAAAAGGGGGGGAAATTTTTTAATTTAAAAGGGGGG
>NC_051416.1:8999449-8999842 GCF_015228065.2 Penaeus monodon
GTAGGGGTGGATGAAATAGACGTTTAAATTTTCACACGAGATAAAAACAAAAAAATAAACTCACAAGAAAAGTTTACTCGAAGTAAGAACGAGCTTGAGATAATAAAAATAGCAAATGTTCAAAAAGTTGAAAAGGACTTGGAAAAAGAAATGATGAGAAAAAAGACGAAGAGAACAATGATAAAAAGCAAGATAATTATGAATCAACATTCACTCAAAGCATAGTTGGAGAAAACTTACTGTGCATGCAACGTTGCAGAAAAGGATTTTGACGCTCGGAGACAAATATGAATTTTAGGGTATTCAAAAAAATATGTTCAGTACAATGGTTATGCGTTCCATTTTCGACGTTCTCTTAATTTTTTATAAAGCAACCACACACACTTTCTCCAG
>NC_051416.1:9001390-9002094 GCF_015228065.2 Penaeus monodon
GGAAGAAAACATTCGCTTAATGATCCTTTTTTCTTTAGCACAAATTTATTTGAAATATTGTGGAAAACATTAATGCAAATATCTTGTATAAATAATAAAAAATATATATATATAATTACAACATAACTGTAAAGAAGGACAAAGAAGAAATAGGAATAGAATATGTATACAGTACAATATATAAAAAAGTTGATTCAGATATATAGATTTTAAACATACCGGTGTATAAATAAAGGAGAAAGAAAAACATATTACACTATTTACACTGTACCGGGGGTAAAAGAACCCCAAAAGATTGGTATCCCCTTTTAAAAAGGCCAAAAGACTTCGCCATTTTGTTGTATCTTATCAAGTTCCTGTACATATGATAATTATTTGCATATATTACCTCATAAAGCCATGCAGCCAACGAAACTGAAGCGTATGTGGTTCCGAAAATACTTTAAAATAGGTAATAACAAAGACTATTTTCTTCTTGTGCAATATGAATATGTATACTTGATCATCGACACTCCCATAAAACCTGGACTGGTTTTGTGTTTTGTTTCTTTGCAATTCTATATTCTAAATTGAGTTTTGGTGTTTGAGATCCAATCTGTGTGATAGACTCCGAAGGACAGGAGGACGGATGCTAATTTTAGAGAAAAAGTTCGAGAACTCAACCCCATAAAAATCAATTACCTCTTAGACTACTTTAGCTTCTG
>NC_051416.1:9002143-9002263 GCF_015228065.2 Penaeus monodon
CACTGCATCTAGTCATGCGAGAAAATATATTCAATGTAAAATCTTCATTCGTCCTCTAACGTAGTTCGATCATCGGCTCTCTTCTACTATTATAAAGAAAGATATAGAAAATGAAAAAAA
>NC_051416.1:9002343-9003579 GCF_015228065.2 Penaeus monodon
AAAAGCGTGGATTGGAGGAACAAGTTTTTACACAAAATGTTTGCTTTTGTATTAGCTTCTACAAGTTTCTAAGGAGATTTCCCAGAAAACACTTCTCTGTATCAATCAAGGAATGTGGAAAAGAGCTTAAACTCTACTGCTGCGGATATAAAGTGAATATAACGGGGTCACAAAAGAAATGTTAAAAATATTCTCACTTTATTTACACCTCGCACGTATCGTGTTATTCTAAGTCATGTTTGAGTCCTCCGAGTGTTTTTTTTTACCCTTTGATTGACTTTGCATTAGTATTAAAAATAGCCATTTTTGATGAATTAGGGGACACATGGTTTATAGCGAATCGAAAAAGTTCAAAAAACTTTTTTTTACCTCGGTATTTTTCTTTGATTACCCCTAAGAATCATCCTAACTATTTTGGGAACAGAGTTCTGTGGGAAGGTTAAGAGCGATTGCAACCAGATTTTTCAATGTCTACCAATAAGTTTTTATCGTCGTTGCAATAACGTAGCGAGTTATGAAATACATAAATTTCGAGGAAACGGGTTAAAAGCAGGGAAACATCATATCTTTTGTACAGTCAAATGCGCGGGGCTGGAGACCAAATATACGGGTTAGAATCCCCACTAAATTTAAAGTTTAAGAAGAGCATTCATTCGGGGTAAAGGTTTCTATCTGTTAAATCAGCTACACAGTTATTATCATTGCTAACCTATCAAATTATTTTCAGCCATCACCAGCTTGTCCAGTTCTTTATCTTTAGAAGCTTGATCGTACACTGTAGATGGGATGGCATTAATTTGATTCAAAGTGTATCTACACCAAATACATATCTGCTTGATTTTACCTTTATTCTATATCTGGTAAAAATTTTTAGATAAATCCGTATTCCCCAAGTGTAAGGGAATTTAAGTACCCAGTAAAATGAATAAAAGACAGTTATTCCGATATCAAGTTTCGGATATTTATAGTTTGCCAGTATGAATTAGAAAAACGAATGCTTGAAGAGAGAGAAAAAAATGCTATTATGAGTATAACTATTTTCTTAGCAATTTGAACCATTTAAGAATATATATTATGTCTGTGTTTCCCAACCTTATCGTTTTTTATGATATAGCCCGAATCGGTCTGGGGACTGCAAATAATTAAAAAGATAGCAGTCAAAGGGTGGAGCCCGAGAAAAAGTGATGAGCAAAAACGCGAAGAAGGAAAACCAAGGTAAAACAGAAAGGATGGCAT
>NC_051416.1:9003826-9003953 GCF_015228065.2 Penaeus monodon
AACAGATAATGTCACAGTTGATGTCATTAATGGTTTGGCACTATCTGCATGCCCAAGAGACTTCTAGCGAATCCTATTCCTGAATAACGTACATTATCTGGAATGTGAGGTGGAGTATTACATTTTT
>NC_051416.1:9003999-9004071 GCF_015228065.2 Penaeus monodon
TGTGTGTGTGTGTATTTGCATATGTTTGAAAAACGAATGGTGTTAATGTTATGAAAGAAAATATAAGGAAAT
>NC_051416.1:9004275-9004444 GCF_015228065.2 Penaeus monodon
TTTTTTCCTTCTTCCTTCGTAAGCTTACTATCCATATTCTGATATCCTTATCTCCGGTGCAGTTACAGGGTACAGTTTTTATTTCATTTTAATATATTTTACTCTTTTTTAACTTTATTTTTATATGTATTTTTCCGTTACACATTTCGAATTTCCTTAATAACTTGCA
>NC_051416.1:9004476-9004931 GCF_015228065.2 Penaeus monodon
GAATTAGATTTGTCTTTCAAATAATATCTTTCTTTGGCTGTAATATTCAGAAAGAGTGAATGTATTAAATTATCTGTTCATTCTCTCCTCTCACCTGATCTGCTCTTAATTATCCACCTCTGCTTCTCTCATTTCCACTGATATTATTTCCCATTGTCGTGTTCTCTGCAACACCCTTTTTACAATGATTTCTGATCGGGAAGGGAAGGTTGTGAATGAGCTGTCCGACCATATTGAACAAGGGTCCGGATTCATTATCATTCTAGTATAGCTGGACAATTTAAAGTTGTTCATTGTTATTCATAGCAAGAAGCTGGTAGATTTGGAAAAGCGCAAATACTTTCAGTGGGAGTTAGCTAATAGCAGGTTTGGTAAATACGTAGATGCCTGTATAGAGATCCGTGTACTTCAGTTCGTAGAATTAGAAAGTTAATGTAGAGGAAGATTGATGAAAA
>NC_051416.1:9005165-9005602 GCF_015228065.2 Penaeus monodon
AATAATTAATACATTTAGCACACAATTTAACTTTTCAATTTCATAGGATTTTTTAAATAGAAAAATATAGACAGCACTCAAACAGCATTACATGGAATGCACTATCTTTCCAAAATACTTCCATGCACAAGTTAAACACTATGCTGTGCACTGTGTTATAAATTGTACTAGATGAAACCCAAAACTGTGTTTTCCTCTAGGTATAAATATTATATGCTTGGTGATATATTAATTGGATAGTCTATCACTGCATCATATATTCAATATTCTTTTAAGGGCATTAAAGATGAATTGTTAATCTTCAACTGATTTGCAAAATGAATGAATCCGTCTGTCAAAGCAAGACCCAGACTGCTTCATAGGTTAGTCACTATGTCCATCAAAGGCAGAGGCATTCCGATACATAATTGATGATATAGATATTTCAAAAATTAATA
>NC_051416.1:9005815-9005937 GCF_015228065.2 Penaeus monodon
CTGTTCACCCCTTTTTTATACATCATTCAGGGATCCACAAAAACTTCACAACAATAATCATTGGAAACAAACGGCAATGAATGGCATCAAACAATTATAACAAGCTAAAGCAAGTATGCATG
>NC_051416.1:9005969-9006094 GCF_015228065.2 Penaeus monodon
GAGACTCAGCATAGACGCAATTTCAACGGAGATATTGCCCGGCAGAGAGATGTCAGACTGCAATAAAGGATGATGAAAGTATACTATTTTAGGGTTAGAATGAAAGACGGCGAACAAAAGATTAA
>NC_051416.1:9006130-9006308 GCF_015228065.2 Penaeus monodon
GTTGTGACGTATGTCATATTCTACTTAATACCGGGGCACACACATGCCGGAACAAATGCCCCCACACGCATAAAAATGTGTTATAATATATTAATAAATAAATAAATATAAATTGTATATATATTTAATATAATTATAATTATATAATATATATTATAATATATATTAACTTTAAACA
>NC_051416.1:9006410-9006605 GCF_015228065.2 Penaeus monodon
AACCCAAAAATATATATATATATAATATTTTTAATTAAAATATATAAAATTAGTATGCAGTATAAGAAGATAGATAGATAGAAGATAGAAATATAGTAATAGATGATTAGATATAAAGAATTAATGTTCATATATATATAATTTTTATATATATATATATATAATTTTTTAATTATATTATTATTTTATATAATA
>NC_051416.1:9006690-9006772 GCF_015228065.2 Penaeus monodon
TGTATAATATTATTATATATACATTAGTAATATACATACTAAAAAAAACAACTACATACTACATATATATAAATTTTTATTA
>NC_051416.1:9006811-9007071 GCF_015228065.2 Penaeus monodon
TGCCAGAAGCTCAACAATCCGAAACAGCGAACAAGCTCTCAAAAGCAGAAGTGAACCCAACTTAATCCACAAAAATAGAGAGTGTTTAGTCTTTGGATTAGGTACACAATCCGTCTTTTGTGATAAGAGCCAAAAGCCGGAATGAGGGTAAACACTGTACACCACATAAAGGGCAGGGATCATATTGCTAAAATTTCACCGAAGGGAAAAGGTAATCCCTTTACGATACATGGAAGAGGCAAGGTAATGTAAAATAACCC
>NC_051416.1:9008386-9008501 GCF_015228065.2 Penaeus monodon
AGGCCACCCTAGTAGTTTGACTAGGGATTTGCCTTTCCCCCTCCCCTATGGTAGAGGGAAGCTTGGGCTGGTTTCCCCTCTCCCCAGCATGTACAAATGTATCTGACATCGTAAA
>NC_051416.1:9008868-9010017 GCF_015228065.2 Penaeus monodon
AAATATGATAAATAAGACAGACAGAATAAAAAGTAGATATATATGTATGTGTGCGTGTATGTGTATTCACACAGGTGATGTCGCGGAGGACGATTTCAAATAAAATGGAAGGTATTTTGATTAGTACAACCACCAAAATACGCTCTGAGATTTTCCAAAAAACATCATCGGCAGTGTCTTTGACCATGAAATATTAGCCACTCTAGGAAGGCGGAAGAAGTTTACTTTCTTTACAGGAATGAGAGAAAAAAGGAAACACTTTCGGGAACCCCGCTGTCAAACGAAACCCATTTTTACCTAAGTTTTAAAAGTACCGAATGTGATTTTATCAAGGGGCCAAGAAAATAATTATTTTGTACCCATGGGATACCCTAGGGAAATCGGAATAAACAAAAATGTTTTGGTGAAATAGGGATGTAAATGAAAATTAAAAAAAAAAATCGGGGAAAAAAAAATTTTAAAAAATGTTTTGTTTACAGGAGCGGGATGGTCATAAGCAAGTATGTGATCATTGTTAATTTTCCCGTTTTCTGTGTATCACTTTAATGCTACATACATTTTTAGGAAAGTATTACTGGGATTAAAAAGTGTGAATATCTAAATAAATTATATAACTGTATATTATGCTCAAGTCACACATGTTCAATTCTAGGAGAATCTCTTATCAGTTGCAGCGCCTAAGTCCTTCTTTGAAAATCAACGTAACTTTACTTTAATCTTAACTTTCCCTGCTAGTGTAGCCGTCACTTTTTCAGTCACTAACTCGATCTTTTCTCGTCTATAACACTCCTGCGTTTTGGAAGAGAATTTCTAGGTTCTGGCATGTAATTGGTCCCCAAACCCAGACAGAAGAATAGCTATTTAGGTTCTAATAAATGCCCCTATACTTTTATTTAAGAAAAGAGGGAAATCCTTGAATAAAAAATAACACAAAAATAAAAGTGTCGTTAAAAATCCTGTTCCCATTTGTTTAGTGTCGCCCTCTTTTTGCTAAATCCTTTTACGAGCCTACTTTTTATGACAAAAATTTCGATAGTCATCCTGATAAAGTATACTATATACGCGGTTTACCAAAACCCTTTAATTTTTACAGCATCCTTTCATAGAATAACTGGAACGTAGTACTGCAAAACGTTCCGTCATTGAATA
>NC_051416.1:9010226-9010341 GCF_015228065.2 Penaeus monodon
TAATTTTATGTGTGTGTGGGTATATATATTATATATAATATATAATAATGTATAATTTTTAAAATGTGGGTGTGTTGGGGGTGTTAATATTATATATATATAATTATATTAAAAA
>NC_051416.1:9010656-9010760 GCF_015228065.2 Penaeus monodon
GGCTTACCAAAACCTTAATTTTTACAGCATCCTTTCATAGAATAACTGGAACGTAGTACTGCAAAACGTTCCGTCATTGAATATGTATGTAGGGGTATGTATCG
>NC_051416.1:9011538-9011865 GCF_015228065.2 Penaeus monodon
CAACTAAAAAAAAAGTATCGTAAGCAGGTCCACATCCCCCCCCCCCCCCAAGAAAAGAAAAGAAAAGAAAATCTAAATACATTCTGACTTTGGAAATGGCCCCGAATAGAAAACATCCTTTTTTTTCCTTCTTTTGTCGGCGACAGTCGCAGGTATTTACGATTTCAGTTAAAAGAACCTCTCACAGCTTATGGTAGTCATAGTTTCATCCCCAAAATGACACGAAAACTCTGCCTTCAATTTCAGATCACCTAAACAAACCGATGGAGATAGCGAAATGTAAATAGAGAGAAGAAAAACGAATGATACAAGGACATTTTCATATAC
>NC_051416.1:9013060-9013124 GCF_015228065.2 Penaeus monodon
GTCGACATACAAGTAATTAAGAACATTATATGAAACAAAGAGAAGTTCATTAACAATAGATACC
>NC_051416.1:9014177-9014267 GCF_015228065.2 Penaeus monodon
CGAGAGGAACTATAAAATAGCATAACGAAGGAACAGGGAAGAGGGGAAACCGAAATCAGCATGGTAGAAAGTAAGGAGGGACGCAAGATC
>NC_051416.1:9015424-9015856 GCF_015228065.2 Penaeus monodon
TGATAGAGAAAAATGTCTACCGAAAAAGTGGTGAATATCATTGTTGCAGGTTTACTAGCAGACTCTCCACACAAACGCTAACGCACCGACCTGTATATTTACGCATTCTAAAATTGTTTGTGCTTGAAATGCGCCCTTAAAAGAGCCGCTCTGTTTGTCACCATGATACCCGTGACCAGAATGTCAAAATATTTATGATAATGATGTTGGTGATGAATATCTGTGCCATTACTTCCACCGAATCAATTCTCGTTCTGATTGTAGTCAGATTGCTGAGTTTAAGTCCATCAGACCATTAGTCGCCATATATCTCCTGAACATGAGGTTTTGGCCATTGGCATCCAATTCGTCATTTTCAAATACGATGTTTTTCCAGCACTATCTATCATATTTTTCCACGTTCGACGTCGCACATGCAAATTCAACGCATTT
>NC_051416.1:9015940-9016307 GCF_015228065.2 Penaeus monodon
AGTTTGCAGTAAAGAAAGAAAAAATAATAACTTTGAACAATGCATTTTTTCTTTTCTTGTACTATACAACACTTTGATAAATATGCAAGCCTAAATAGTTCATTCTGTACTGGCGCAAATAATTCAGAACGAAAGATTAATACACAGACTACTTTATTAAGTCAGTGCATCAGGCTTGATACTTAATCAGCATGAACAACTTAATGTACAGATACAAAATATTATTCTATAGCCAAAAGCCGTATTCTTGTATATCAATCATCTTTATTACTAGCACTACTAATGCAACAGAACCACTGACAATAGCAAGCAAAAAATATTACTACTACATCTACATTAATGTTGATGTTAATGGCAATAAAACTTA
>NC_051416.1:9016460-9016575 GCF_015228065.2 Penaeus monodon
AGATTGATAAAAATGCATTTTAACTTTTTTCACAGAATGATAAAGCAATATTTTTTAAACTTAAATTATTTCATTTTCACGACTGAATAGGCAATCAAGTTTGATTTCGAAACTG
>NC_051416.1:9016592-9016809 GCF_015228065.2 Penaeus monodon
AATAAATCTCTTTAGGGGAATTTGCTTGCACTATGTATATTTACCTTTTTCATGAGTTTTATTGCCATTACCATCTCTGATGTTATTCATTTGAATCAATATCCATCATTTGCGATAACTAATATTCGAAAAAAAGGGAATAACTACACCACATATTTCGCTGATTTAAATCCTTTTTAGTGTTATGAGGAAAAGCTTTACCAAAATAGTAAAGAAT
>NC_051416.1:9017276-9017432 GCF_015228065.2 Penaeus monodon
ACAACAAAAAATACGTTGGTAACCGTTTCATTTTCTGTCAAATTAAGATACATCATCTGATACCAGCATGGCAAAGATTTCAAGGCTACCGAATGCTGTTATGGTTCATTGTCCCAGTTAGTATGTATAAAGAATACATTTTAGTTCTTTCTTTGT
>NC_051416.1:9018203-9018453 GCF_015228065.2 Penaeus monodon
TCATCACCACCTTCGTTATTAATTATAGTAATGATACCTTACAGTAATATGAATCATTCTTGCTCTCATTATTATCATTACCCTGGTTACCATTACTCCCAATTCCCTTTAATTAATCTTCTTTCTCGCCATTATTAAATACCTGTATCAACAGCTTCTTGTAATTCTTTTTCTTCTTCATTTGTTTCCTTTTATTCAATCACAATTCTTTTTTTTATCCTAAGATGTTATTAATCTTGCGTGAGCGGTC
>NC_051416.1:9018582-9018787 GCF_015228065.2 Penaeus monodon
TATTCATTATTTTTATGTACTTGTTTATCTATTAATTTGTCTTATTTGTTGAAAATTCTTATAAAAATCAACGTCAACTTCCTAAAAACTGAAAAAAATAAGAATAGACATTATACATATTTCATCTTTTCTCCCATAAACAACATGAACCCTCCCTCCATAGGATATTGATGATAAATATAAAAGATATTACCAGCGATCACAG
>NC_051416.1:9018833-9019154 GCF_015228065.2 Penaeus monodon
TTCTTTTTAGATTTACCACCAAATCGATAATCTTTCTTCTCCAACCTTGAAGTTTTCTCTCAAATAACGTCACGTATAAAATATAATTACAGGACAGATTATTTCAGAATGAATAATCCACCAGCACTCGCAAGATAGATTCGGGGAGAAAAAAGTCCTGCAAATTCAAATAACGCTTTGGTCATTCAAGAATCTAATCGATGCAAACTACGTAAATAAGAATTTATCATCAAAGTGTGACTAGAGATTAGGAAGGAGAAAGATTAGAAGGTGAAAAAATAGAATATTACAGGCGAAGATCAAATGAGTACAAGACACACT
>NC_051416.1:9019663-9019879 GCF_015228065.2 Penaeus monodon
TTCACCAGTTACCAGCTAAGCTTGTAACACACATTGCAACATTAGCAATAAGACTACAATTCTCCCGTGTCAAAAGCAAACAATCCCCTCCCACGTCTCTCACCCCCTCCCCACCCCCACCCCTTACAAACACACACAAACGAGCCATGAACAGAAATTGAGCTCACCCTTTCGAATTCCGTATTGCAGCATCAGAGAGTCACTAGGTCTTTTCCT
>NC_051416.1:9020385-9020483 GCF_015228065.2 Penaeus monodon
ACGCGCTCACTCCTTCAGTCTTGTGTCTTTTCTCATTCCTCTTTTTCCCTGATTTTCCTTTCGTTGTGCTATATTTTCTACATTCCTCACTCCTAAAA
>NC_051416.1:9020532-9020738 GCF_015228065.2 Penaeus monodon
AAGGTGATAAGCGGGGCTATGGCCACCTCTTTCCGATAATACTCTGATATGTGTTGTGTTCTTATCAGCTGTAATCACACCCGCAGTCGGGGATGGTGGGTAGCAAGCCAGCGTAAGATTTTCTTCTCGCCTCAACGCCCTACAAAACAGGATTGAATTGCGTTTCTGTGCCTCGCGAAAATGGGGGTTCCGTTCGTAGGACAGGA
>NC_051416.1:9020982-9021516 GCF_015228065.2 Penaeus monodon
TTATATTTGCGGAATAATGTCAGTTTGGCTAGCGTCCACCCTGCCGTGCTATTACCAGAAACTCATTCACATGTCCAATAAAGCAAATGAAAACCAAGAAGTTATATTACATTATATCACCAGATAACGCATTTATTTGAAAGTGAACAGAATGTAACATAACCCCTGCTGAAGAATGGCTCCGGATAAACCGAATGTGCACTAAATCAATGACGAATCTACTGTAATGACTCGAAGTTATTAACATTAATTTTTTTTTTGTAGTTCAAGAGCGCAACCTGAAGAGCGCGAGGCATGGGGGTGAAGATTCGCGAAGGGAGATCATATAAACACAAGATTATTTTACTGATCGATTCCCGGATATGTACTGATGCTGTTTTGTATTTTTTGGTGTGCAAAATGCGTTTACTTCCTAATGTATCTGTTCTAAATAATTGAAAATAGTAATGTTGGTGGAGTCACACTATTATACCAATAATTTCCATATTAGTCCACAATGATAAGAATAAATTTTCAAACGGACATGCGCACGAA
>NC_051416.1:9021651-9021955 GCF_015228065.2 Penaeus monodon
TGTATTTCGATAATCCTTTCGTTCTAATTATGTATAAATCAAACTAACATCCGGCGTTAACGAGCAGCATACGAATAAAGCATACGAATGCTGTATGTTAAGTAATCCTCAGTCATTGCCATAGCCATATGGTCCTGGTACGTAACTAATTATATCTGTTGGGCGGATGTAGGCCCCTAATTTGGACACAAATTTGTCGTGTCCAAAATTTAGCAATGTCACGATTTTTAACTCTGTGGTAGCTCTGAATGGAAAATAATCTTAGTAAGATAAAATGTGCTGCTTAAAACTATCTCTTGTACCA
>NC_051416.1:9022258-9022848 GCF_015228065.2 Penaeus monodon
GATTACCAATGACATACAATAACAGACTGCCTTGATATGACAGTACAGTCATATACGATAAGAATCTTAGGGATGCCCCTCCTCCCATCCCCGGTCCGCCCCTAATGTTGGCATATGGCGTGTGGTTACATCCAATTCTAGCTCATGTATGGTGCGTGGTAGTGTATAATGGCAAGAACAGCTGTGTGTAAGGAAGGCCTCAGTGTAGATAACAGTGCAATATAGATTTAATAGTTTAATAAAGGTGTGTTTGCAACGCTATCTCTTTATGTCATGCATTGTTATTATTTGTCTATAAAGCTTTTGTGAAGATATATAAAATAGTTTCCATAGATTTTGGTTTTATATGTTTTGCTTAGGTTAAACTTTTAAAAACTCTTCGTTATTCTTTAACAATTATTAAACCACATTCTTTAGACACGATATCATTTAGATGTAATAAGAAATTACCATTAAGCCATAGAAGCGAATAGCGAATATCTAAAAACCGCAATGTAACACAAGATATACGAAGCGAAAGTCCATGACGCAACAGTTCTCAGGGTTTCGGACAAGCCAGATTCCTCAGTTCAAAAACGCTAACGATCGAG
>NC_051416.1:9022872-9023173 GCF_015228065.2 Penaeus monodon
GCTAAAGGACTGGAAGAGGAGAGGCGTGAAAGAAAAAGAAAAGTGTGAAAGGAAATGACAAAGGAAATCCTATGACCATAGTAAACAATTTTCATAACGTAATTTCGATACAAAGTCGATGTCACTTTTCCTTCGTGTCATTTACTCAAAATTCCTGCCTCGAATGAATGTTTTGTACGGCTACTGAAGGGTTGTAATTTTCCATACGCATGAAAGGAAGGTATAATTGGCAACATACTGTGGAAGGGAAATATAGCAGAACATTTCTGTCAGATTCCCTGTTTTTGCTCAGGTTCATAAA
>NC_051416.1:9023629-9023733 GCF_015228065.2 Penaeus monodon
TATTTTGAGTTTGTGCATTCATTAAATAACATTTGAAGTTCTATATTCAAAAATGTCTTACGCATAACATCGGAAATGTGACAGTTTTAAAGCCTGTTGTAAAA
>NC_051416.1:9023880-9024612 GCF_015228065.2 Penaeus monodon
AGTTTGAGTCAGTACACTGAGGTTTAAAAGAACAAACCAATCATATCTCGCACCTTTTATTTGTGAAGCGAGGAGACCGACCATACACTATCTTGTGATATGTCATTCGCGACTGCAACTGATAAGAATGCCAGGGACGTTATAGGACTATCAAAAAGAGGTTACAATATCCCGTTTCTGCCCCCCCCCCCCACTCCAAAAAAAGAAAGGTCCTTGCTATGTGTTTGACTTAAAAAAAAAATCACAAAGATAAGAAAATTAAACTGGTATCCCCCTTGTATTAGGCACGTGTCTCTAACTCCCTACCGTTCGTGTCCGTAAGTGGAAAGACTAAAAAAAAAAAAAAGGGTAAAAGACCTAGCAGTGACTATCTGGTGCTGTAATGCGGAAATCGAAAATGTACGTTCAATTTCTGTTCATGGCTCGTTTGTGCGTGTGTGTGGGACCGGGGTAGGGGTTGGGTCGGGGGGGTGGGGGAGAGAAGTTGGTGAGGGAAGTGTGTGGGTGCTGGGGTGGGGTGGGGGTGGAGAGGGTTGGGGAAGGGAGGTACGGGTGGAGTGGAGCAGGTAATTTCTCCTTGGTGTCTGTTTGACACGAAGGAATATAAGCCATATTGCGAATATTGAGCTTTGCAACAAGCTTTGATGGTAACTGTTGATTTTTTCGTCTGGTTGTCTTTGTATGATTTCTTTTGAGCATCTTTGTTTCTCTTTTTATCTTTCTCCGTGTACT
>NC_051416.1:9025003-9025067 GCF_015228065.2 Penaeus monodon
AGCTAATTGCATACCAGAAAGATTTGACAATAATTCATGTTTTTTAATGATCTGCTGCGTAGAC
>NC_051416.1:9025125-9025339 GCF_015228065.2 Penaeus monodon
TGCGTAGATTTAATTATAAAAGTTGAAATAACGATTAGCCAAAGGAAGTTAAGGAGTGACTCGTGTAAACCAAAGTAACCAAATATTTTCAGAAAAGGAGGCCCTGTAAATGTATTTAAACACAGCAGGAGCCAAAAAAAGCTTCTTGGGAAAAAGAGGCTAATGGATCAGACCCGGGCGACTCAACTTTGTTAATTTTGAAAGTGCTTGCGAG
>NC_051416.1:9025394-9025468 GCF_015228065.2 Penaeus monodon
CTCTGGATAATCAATCACAGTTTACTTTGTTACGTGTACGTAAGATGAGGATTATTAATTGCGTTGTAACTTTT
>NC_051416.1:9026180-9026257 GCF_015228065.2 Penaeus monodon
CCTCTAAGGAGGCGTCTGTGTATATTCCAGTCTATCTAACAAAGCCTCTGCCTACCAGTTCTTCAATAATGTGTGTG
>NC_051416.1:9026970-9027556 GCF_015228065.2 Penaeus monodon
CTCACGGAAATTTACTATTTCTTTCCAAGTAAAACCGAAGACATGGCAACCCCCCGCTGCTGCTGATATTTACGTTGACAGCTTTCACAACTAACTTATTTGCATGTAAACTAGCTGAATTAATCCCGGGCCTTAAGCAGGATCCTGTGTTTGTACAGTGTTGGTGGAGATGTTAACAGTCACGGCATACACATCCCTTATGCAGGTGATCATAAAGCTGTAATTACTATGGAGAAAGAATGAGCATATGCACGTGAGATCTAAAACACTCGTGCGCATGACGGAAAGTGTTTGAAATAAAATTCATACACTGGTTCAACAGTAGTTTTGAATGAAAATAAGAGAAACAAACAAATGGCAACAGCATCAGCAAACAAGAAATATCAAAGAAAATATATTTTAACCAACCGTAATTTTAGAGTGTTGGTGAAGATATTATCAGTTATAGCATACGTAATTCTTTTGCACGTAATCATAAGGTTGGAATTACTCTGCACGTGATATAGTATGAGTTAATACACCAGGTGATAAAAAGTGCAAAAAGAAGGAGATTTAAATTTCGACCTCTTGAACATAAGCAATGTCG
>NC_051416.1:9027592-9027877 GCF_015228065.2 Penaeus monodon
GACGCCTGGAGGCTAAAAATAAGAAAATAAACAGTGTTACTCATCTAATATGCTGTACCCATGTCTTTCCCATTAGCTTTACACGTCACTACAATTCAGGTACAATTATATGTGAGTTGCCCTCGTCAATCCCTTATCTTGGCTGCAGTTAGTGGCGAGGCGGCTCAGAGAGGGATTTTGTAGGCGTCTCTAATTGTTAATTAAGCCTGGTTGCATCGCCACGAAAACGTGCAAGGATTTAACATGTTCGTCGGACTGTAGAGGATATTGCGATATGATATCGAG
>NC_051416.1:9030393-9030528 GCF_015228065.2 Penaeus monodon
CTGCAATGCTGAATGTAAAAATAATCATAATAACGATGAAAGGAATGAGATGTCTTGGTAGATGCGTTAAAAAGAAACACCTCATAAAAATCCTGAATCTTAGCCTCTAGAATTTTAATTTCTATCTCGGAGATT
>NC_051416.1:9030734-9030967 GCF_015228065.2 Penaeus monodon
AATGTACAAAGCCCTTTCACATTTCCTTCACAAAGTACCTAACACACAATCGAATATTTACACTTTACGAGGACGGACGAATAGAAAGCTACTGTAAGATGACTCAATCTGTAAACGAAATCAGATTTGGAAACGAGATGAGAACCGTTTTCTTGAGGAAACTGGAGAAGTCTTGGAAAGAGAGAGTTAGCACAAGACCGAGAAAATTGATTGATGACGTGGAATGGCCAAAG
>NC_051416.1:9031013-9031389 GCF_015228065.2 Penaeus monodon
TAGTTTTATGGGTAGGTCTATTTTCAGTCCTCGTGTTTATTCTTATTCTGGGAGGAAGAGTATCTAGTAAAAGGGCGGTTAGACAATGCTTCAGAATCGAGAAAACGCGAAACCATATCTTTTCAACTGTATTCAGAAAACAATTGAACAAGTTGATGATACAAATATATAAATCCTCAGAGTACCATTAAACTTTAGGGAACAATAGTATCTGTAGATAAAATACAGAGATATCTGATGGTGCATTTACGAGAAGTTGCAATGAAGCTCCCGTTTGTGTAAATGATTAGAAAAGTTAAGAGGCTTTGGCTGAGAGTGCAGAAAGTTCATAGTGGAGATGAGGCGATGTCCCCATGAGCGAGGCCATCTTCTGGAG
>NC_051416.1:9031628-9032167 GCF_015228065.2 Penaeus monodon
TCATTTTCGTTTGTTTAGATATAAGGATTACCAATTACCGCCAGCGTTTCTGATATTCAAATACACGGATTCCACAACTACCTTATCCACACGTAAACTAACTGCTCTAATTCAGCATCGAGGGTTTGTTCTTTTTGCCGTTAAATTAAATTCATGACATGTTTATTTCGAGTAATCATAAGACGATAATATCATGCAAAAGACATAAACGCATTTTTCGTTTTATTTCGCTAGTGCACGAGACAGGAATAGTTAACAAAAACCAGAGAAAAACAAATGACAACCACACTCTCTACAATCCTGCTTGTGCCTTCTCAGATTCACAAAGGATGACATTTCAGAACCAGTCATCAATGGGCTGCCCTCTCTCTGGCCAGCCTTAACATAGCGAGGTGAGTTAGACTTTCTGAGTGTTTCTAATTGTTAATTAAGCCTTAGTTACTGCGCTGTCAGGACGTGTGCGGATTCAACATGCTGTATTTCTTAAGTCTGAGTTAGATGCTGTGGCTGCGCGAGTAATGGTTTGATTTCTGTACCTT
>NC_051416.1:9032515-9033023 GCF_015228065.2 Penaeus monodon
GTTGTGCTTTCAGGAAAATGGAGGATGGAGGTATAATAATATGAAACACGATACCTTTGAGGAGGTACCGGGTGGCAACGAGCAACGGTATACGGTTTCTAAATATCCACGTACCATTAGTGAATCCCAGGAAATGCTTTAGATCACTCGTTACTTTCATGAACTGTGAAAACCTTTTTCAGTGATAATTACACATGAGAGTAAGGTATGGTAACATGCTTTTACGACATGGGTTAAAGCATTTTGATGTGTATAATCAATATTTTATGGTTTTAGTAAATCTTCGGTCGCATAACACCTATTTCCTTTCTGCCCTTTGTGACCTGACTGGGTCTTCTTTGCAGTTGCCTTCTCTCTTTTGATATAGTTAACTGATGCAAAGAGGTTTTACATTTAGATTCATGTTTATCCTTCGTGTAATCTTTTGTATTTGCTTTAAAACATTACTCGTTCCATGCAAATTATTCGATGATCCGAGCTAGTACAAATTGTCGCCACTGTCATTAAC
>NC_051416.1:9033085-9033445 GCF_015228065.2 Penaeus monodon
CCAGGCAACATTACCTTGATGATTAATTCACCATCTGCGATATCTCATGCTGCCTTTGTTTTAATCTAGTCAAAGGGAAATTAAATATTTAAATAAATAAAACGTGTCAGCATTTCTTTTTAGATAATCTCCCTAATCCTAAAGATACAGACATAATACTGTAAACCCTCTGATTTGCATTCAGTTACTGAGCCCAAGAGCAACTGAATAGAAAAGACAAAGATGTTTAGCAGTGCATCTACGAGAAGTTGGAGTGAAGACCCTTTGAATAAATTATTAGAAAAGTTTAGAAGACTTGTTTGAATGTGCAGAAAGTTCATGCCGGAGATGGGGCTGTATCCGCTGAGTAAAGACAGAGGA
>NC_051416.1:9033531-9034151 GCF_015228065.2 Penaeus monodon
GGAAACCAACCAACTATGCCATTTCCACGTAACAAGTTTACTAGATTCCAGCAGTCATACGGATGGCCCTGTGCTTATTTTGTTGTTCATAGTGAGGTAATAACCATCACCCAACAGATGATTAGCTAATTTGTTGCAGGGCCTGCCTAAAAAAAATGGAAGACGCACAGAAGGAAAGTCTATTTACCTCCATAAAGATTCAAAATCCAGCCCTTATTACAGCCCAGATAAGATTATCCGAGAATTGACCTTCTCCACCCACCTCTCCCTCTCCTATTCACCAGCATGTTTGCAAGCCCATTAAAAGAGAGAGAGAAAAAAAATGCATGGGTTCTCCTAAATATTAATAATACACGAGGTTCTCAGACTCAAAGCTAATGATAGTGCAGGTATAATTAACTATGAGGTTCCCTTCCCCCCCTCTCCAAATGGCACTGCCCCTTGTCTGAACTGGCACCGCGATTTAGAAAGGAACTTAGTGAATGTTTCTGATTGTTAATTAAGCGTTAGTTGCTTCTCTGAGAGGACGTACGGAAATTATAATATATTGTAAGTCTGATTAGTTGTTACGTTTTGTGAGCAGTAGTTTCATATCCGGACCTAGGCCTATGGTCATTGTT
>NC_051416.1:9034511-9034914 GCF_015228065.2 Penaeus monodon
AAAGGATGACAACGCAAGTACACGCTGTACAATGGCGCCATCTTGAAATATTACAAAAGAACCGAAAATCGCCAAGCGAGACACTGCCACAAAGCTTGAATAATGGAACAGGAATGCTGAGGCCAAAAAGTGTATTTTCCTCATTATTTATCATAATAATTTTAGTTCTGATTATTTACTTATTTATTACGCAGACTTAGTTTTAATAAAAGAAGAAGGGGGGGGGGAAATTACTGCGAATTTATGTAACTTACTAATTATATATATTCAAATACAACGGACGTAGGGTCTATAAAACGTATCAATAATTTTTCTGTTGATATGCCTGCCTGTCAATATATTTCAGTTTTATCTTTTTATAGGACACATATAGTACGACTAATATATTGAACGTTATATTGTA
>NC_051416.1:9035245-9035563 GCF_015228065.2 Penaeus monodon
ACACACATATAATAAACCTCACAAATACACATATCTGAGAAAATGTGTTGTGAAACACCAGCATCCAATAGATGCAGTGTCCTCTTCCCTATAAACAAGGTTGTTGCCACACAGCGTCACCTCAAAGGTTTAGTGTTTCATGTTATCAGGTCCTACCCTTCTTGCTAAATATACGGAACGACTGTTCATCCCTGGTAACTCGTGTTCAATAGCGAACGGGAAGGTTCATTAGGTTGGAGAGAGGTTGTCGCAGGAAGCCAGGGTGAAATCAGTGATTAATGAATACCATGTACTGTTCTTCCCCGTCTTCTCGCAATC
>NC_051416.1:9036234-9036965 GCF_015228065.2 Penaeus monodon
AGGTAAGGTATACAAATGAAGGTATGACACCAAGATTTACACAACCGCAACATGTCACTGAGGCGAAGAAATACAGTATCTTGTAATTCCCACACGTCCATCCAGCCAAGCAATCAAAGCTTAATTAACAACTGCATACACCCAGAAAGTTTCTTCCTTAACGTCCTCGGCATTAATGGCAGTCAAGGCGACAGGTTAGAGTGGCGTGGGGAGTTGCTTGAACTATTAGTAGGATTATTATCTAAGTATCACTGGTTCTTCCTGTTTCTTTGACAATCTACTTTTCTTCGTTTCTTTGACAATCTTCCTCTTTTTCTACGTATTTTAAGAATACTGTAGAACTACCGGTCATGATTTTTGCCATTATAAGGGGACATGTAATTCGAATCATCATATTGCGGTTATTACGTCACTAAATGAAGAAGGTGGTCACTGGAAACATATAAACAAAGCATAGAACTCAAAAGTTGAAACTGGGGGGTTTCAGTACACAAAGAAGTGAGCTTAGAAATGGAAGGGATTCTACGTCCTGCTTATCAAGAAATAAATCAGTATAAATACTTATATCTCGACCATTTGCTTGTATTCTACCGGAAATACATGTCATAAACAAGGGAATGATTTCAGTCTGCAATGAGTAAGCATAATGTGAAAATCATCCAGGACTAAATCAACTGGTCTACATGCAAATAGATCCACTTGCATATCAGAAACAGCGGCTCGGGAAGTAG
>NC_051416.1:9037421-9037698 GCF_015228065.2 Penaeus monodon
CAGAAAATGGTTACACGAACTGAACTTTTTACACATTCATCATTCACATTATAACCCCTTATTCACACAGGTCTGCCTTCGACATTCTAGATATACCATCAACTACCTCAGATTCCATAGCTATTCAGAGGATATTTCCGAAACAGCACATTTCGGATCGTCACCATACGACTTTCCCTGCCCTGTACTAACTCCCTTCTTCCGAGAATTTACCATATCTCACGAGAAAACCTTCTTCAAAACGCATTTCTTTCCAGCAACTTTCCAGGACCGCCGC
>NC_051416.1:9037761-9037902 GCF_015228065.2 Penaeus monodon
TGGATCGTCGGCGATTGTCTCCAGCCTCCGACTTTTGCATCTTATACGAGGAGATGCTTAAGCCAGATGTATTTCTTTACAACAATAAGACAAAGAGTGGAAGGACCCCCCCTAAAAGAAAGAAAAAAAATATATATATAT
>NC_051416.1:9038159-9038246 GCF_015228065.2 Penaeus monodon
AAGAAAGCTTATACATCAATATGCATTTTTCTCCAACCTCCATGTAGCCAGTTGCATTTCTTCCAAGCATTAGAATATGTATGTGTG
>NC_051416.1:9038704-9038987 GCF_015228065.2 Penaeus monodon
GAATTCCGTTCTTCCGAGACATTCGAAGTTCACACAAGAAGATTGTCCTCCTCTCGCTCTCACTGATCCGATCTTGCTCACGGATTGAAACTTCTCGCACAGAAGTCATTTCATCCCCTACTTCCCTCGTGCTGTAAAAAAGCTGATTTTGTGTACTTTGTGACAAGGGAATTAACTAAGTGGCTTTCGGAGCACGAAATGCACTGAGCATCTTTCGTTTCGATAGGGTGATTCGCATTATGTTTATTTAATCCTGAACTTTGAACTTTACGTGAGGGTTCGG
>NC_051416.1:9039928-9040503 GCF_015228065.2 Penaeus monodon
TTGTTTTTGTAGCGTTTGGTTCCTATCTGATGACTCATAGGAACACAACTACCACGTGGAATTATCTACTAGGGTCGTGAATACATAAAAAAGACTACACGTCAGTAATTACAAACAAACTAATGAGCAAGTCGTAACAAGCGAAATTCTTAATAATCAAAAGTCATAACAAACAAAAATCCGAATAAACAAAAGTTATAACAAATAAAGAGGCTATGTTACCCTTATCTTTATTCTGACAAATGCATGTAATATTACAAGAATATTAAGCAGTTGCTTTTTGTACTTTTTGACATCCTAACTTTTTTCCACACATTTACAAGCACAAAGAGATAACATTTTGCCCAAAGGCTTCATTCGAATTAAAATGTAAAATGCCAACCTAATAAAAATGTAAATTGCCGTTGCTTCCAGTCGACTGTATAACCGAGTGACTTAGAGAGGAAAGAGAAAGAACGACGCAACCTATTCCATCAAAGGGAGCAATTGCAAAGGCAAATCGGACTCTGCAATCTGCGGCCAAACGCTGATCGAAGCCAGGGAAGGCTAGGGCAGGTAAAGTATCAGAAAGAAAT
>NC_051416.1:9041284-9042076 GCF_015228065.2 Penaeus monodon
AATATGGATATGAATACATTACTGTGAGTTGCAACGTTCAGCTGATCGGTTTGTTCAGCTTTCCTAAGGAGGAGTGGCGCCTGAATAAACAAATATGGTAATTCTGAATCGAAGAACCTTCATTCCAGCACACCCAAACAACATCCCTTACCATTGTTAAGACTTGAAATCATGTCACAACGACCCATTAATAAGATACACATCAGAAAATCAAATACAAATAATGAAATGATGCAACAATAAAAAAAAAAAAATGCTCAATTACAGAAAGCCTATGAGATCTGTTAAGGCGACAGCTGAATGAGAATAGACCATAATGACCTCCTTCAGACCGTATCCTTGGGCTGCTGAGACCATAATGGGAGCAGGATGATCCGGCGTCCTCGCTAGGATGCACTTAACGAGGGATGCAGACAGCTGACGGAGCGCAGAGTGCAGGGATGGTGCTCTGTGCGTTTTGACTTCATTTCAACCACTCAGTATTATCATCATATATTATTATTGTCTTTATTTCGTCTATGACTTGCGTGATAGAGCCGGTGTTATTGTCATACACTCGCTTTATGTATATTACTGTTCATGGCAGGTACAGTTGTATTCAGTCATGAACACTAATGAATGAAAGAGTCAATTTTCTTTTTTCTTTGCTTTATGCTCCCAGAGCGAAGTTGAATCTTTACTTAGCTGCATTGTTTATACTTTTGTGAAAGTGCAAATTTATGCACGCTTAAAATTCAGCGAACACAAAGGAATGCGTGTTCACTCTCTCGCCACACTTTATCTCTTCGTAAC
>NC_051416.1:9042893-9043247 GCF_015228065.2 Penaeus monodon
ATGTTATCTATAGTTTTCTTTTTATTCAATATCGCTATTCATAGGTCATTCACTAAAATCTTGTAGCAAGATTTCTCTCTCTTAGTCGTGAAAGCTTGTTAGAGATTTTTTGTTTCTTTGCGTTAGATTCAAGAGCGTAGCTGAAGCCTTTCTGAGCTGCGTTGTTTATATATTTATAAATATGCAAATTTATGCTTGTTTAAAGTTCAGCAGACACAAAGGAGTGCGTGTTCACTCTCTCAGCAAACTTTTACTTCTGGTTTGGCTTTGCTTCACTTCATAAATATTTTTTCTAGGGTGTGTTCTCTTTAGTTGTTTATTCATCTATGTCTGTCTGCCTCTTTGTATGTTCAA
>NC_051416.1:9043471-9043574 GCF_015228065.2 Penaeus monodon
TCTTTTTCTTCCTCTTTATGCCTCTCTACCTTCCCCTTCTCCCATCGTTTACTCCACGTCTCTCTTCCTTCTCATTGCTCTATCTTCCTCTTTTGGTATAATA
>NC_051416.1:9043660-9043745 GCF_015228065.2 Penaeus monodon
GTGTCTACTAAATAGTCGTTATTAATAATAAAAGCGAAGTATCATCTTTTCTCCTTATAAAGGAAAACTAATCAGCCTATCGTAA
>NC_051416.1:9043772-9044322 GCF_015228065.2 Penaeus monodon
GTTGGTTCCTCATTTGAGTGCTCTTGGGGTCACTTCTAGAGAGCAACATGCGGCTATTTCCCTTCACGCCCTCAACTTAACCCCAGCTGATGCCAGTCCTTGTTTATAGATGAGTCGACTGGGAGGGGCCTGTCCGGGTGAAACCTCGGGAGCTTGAAATTGTTTTAGAAATTTATTGCTGGGCTATGTTAACTGTTATAAATATCCCTTGTGATATTACTTCAACACGTTCATTTGCCGGTGAGTTTCGCCTTCTGTTTCCATGTCAGAAATATCGTGCCAGAAAAAAAGGAAACTTATTCAAGAGAATTAGAATGAATATGAATATGCCTGAAGTCATCAACATTATATTGTGGTAAAATGAAAATAAGACGATGGCCTTTTTTGTATGAAGTACAGTGAGAAATAATCTAGGGAACCTAATCTTAT
Source organism: Penaeus monodon (assembly GCF_015228065.2). Classification (NCBI taxonomy): domain Eukaryota; kingdom Metazoa; phylum Arthropoda; class Malacostraca; order Decapoda; family Penaeidae; genus Penaeus; species Penaeus monodon. The sequence continues at coordinate 9,044,202 of NC_051416.1, forward strand.
GTTTTATTTCTGTAATGGTATGTCTTCGTCTAGTATTTTCTGTAGCTGTTTGTGACGAAGCAGAGAGACAGAGAGAAAATAGGAGGAAATGGAAAAGAAAGAGAAATATGATAAGTATTGG
>NC_051416.1:9044463-9044940 GCF_015228065.2 Penaeus monodon
GAAATGCAGCCAGAGTGCGCAAGACACAGCCACAGCACCGTCTCTTTTTCGGTTGGTAAGATTACTCGTTAAGTACATCCTAGCGAGGACACTAGGTCATCCTGCTTGCATTATGGTCCCACCAGCCCAAGGATACAGTCTCTAAGAGGTCATTATGGTCTCTTCTCATTCAGCTGTCGCCTTAACACATTTCAAAGGCCTCTTTCTTTGGCTTCTTGTGAGATGTTGCGTCACCTCCCTTTCCTGGCTTTACCTCGTCCTTTACGCCTGTTCCTCTTGAAACAGAGGAGATTGTGATGTGTGACCTGTGTTAAGCGTGCCATGACCTTGCATCAAATTTTGGTATTGATTATGACGTGCGTATTTCAGGAAGTAATTAGTGCAGGCAAAGCAAAGTAAAATCAAAGGAGGAAAATTGAGGTTCGTGGATTTGCTGGAGGCAATAACTCAGTCAGGGACAGCTTTGTTAAACATGTA
>NC_051416.1:9044980-9045048 GCF_015228065.2 Penaeus monodon
CGTGCATGCACATGTGCTTGCATGCGTACACGCATACATAAATATACACACATAATGGGAAGTGATTT
>NC_051416.1:9045487-9045852 GCF_015228065.2 Penaeus monodon
CGGCGAATAAAGATGCATGCGTGTCGTTCAATCAAGGGATTCTTTCTGACACTTCACCTGCCCCGAACTCTCCTCGCAGCCTTTGGTCACAGAAAGCCGGTCGTGTCTCGCCCCTGTGGGATCCGAATGCTGTTCCTTATTGTCTCCGTCCGTAAGAGTCCTTTTTCTTTTCCTTCCACCGTCGCCTTTGATCTTTCAGCTCACCATGTAATGCACTAAACTGGAGTAAAGGAGGATCAGATTCTCTTTCGACGTACGGATTTTCCTGTATTCGGAATTGCTCTTGAGAGATGATGAGACAAATCTTTCAGTTTAAATACTTACTAGAGGTGGATTATTCGGCGATCTAAGGGAGGTTGATTTCG
>NC_051416.1:9045885-9045996 GCF_015228065.2 Penaeus monodon
TACTCGAGTGAACGATGAGGTTTTTTTCCTCACCATTTCATAGATAAAATACAATTACTTTGATATTATCTGATTCACTTGTTTCACAAATCTCCCCTGCTTTCCCATCTT
>NC_051416.1:9046304-9046371 GCF_015228065.2 Penaeus monodon
GTAACAGTCACTTATTTCAAATAAAGACGCTTTTCAATATGACAGTCACCGTAAAACTGGCGCTGTT
>NC_051416.1:9046894-9047357 GCF_015228065.2 Penaeus monodon
CTGCCAGCCAGATGTATGGTATCAGTTCCACAATTGCTATCTAGATGAGTCTGTATTTAGATACACCTTCACAATATTCTTGCTGCTGTTGGGCGTAAAAGAGCCTTTTGGGCTAAACATAGAGTCGGGGCAGGAATCGATAAGTGAAGCATTTATTCTATGGCGAATTTTCATGAAGCTGATCCTTCCAAACGTGCTAATGGTAGCAACATACTGAAGGAGGGGCTGGACCTCCAGAGACCCAGACCCATTTCAAAGTTCTTCCTTAACCTGAGCGACAGGTTGCAAGAGAGGTTGCAAGAGAGATGATGGCATAAATGTCCAATTAAAGCGCTTGATGCCAACCTGCCAATCTCAGTATGTGATACTCCGTTTTGGTCTATTCTAGCTCTGGTTTCCCTGTTTTAGGCTTTCCCATTGTCATGTACCCCGCCTCGTCTTATCACAGGATATCCAGGATGCG
>NC_051416.1:9047550-9047725 GCF_015228065.2 Penaeus monodon
GCTCACACAAGGCGATTTGTTCTGCATACTGTAGGCCATCCCCAATATGAAGTATGCTTGATTAGTCTTCTATCCTATGTTCATGCTGCATTCATATCATTCTAGCATTCTATGTTTCATTAGTAATCGGTCTTTATCCCAGCACATGATATCCAGTAATTTATCATACTAAGCG
>NC_051416.1:9048095-9048507 GCF_015228065.2 Penaeus monodon
GCGATACCCCTCTTCGGTCTAACCCAGTATAGGGAGCTTCCTGGGTATCATGCGCTTATATTAATCTAAAAGTTATCGTATCAGATCCTGTTCCCGAAGAGAAGCTCATAGATGTTTCTTGGTTTTCTAGTAATCATCATCAACTAGGCAAGACCATAAATGTATTACGAGACTTTTCCCATTTACTCGGTCTGAGTCATTTATCTAAGCTCAGAAAAAAATTATCAATGTTTCAGACTAAAACTCATTATTTTTTTAACTTTTGGCACGCAAGGAGAGTAAAACAAATATATCTTAAGCCCCATTACAGAAATAAATGTCTTACTCCTTGACTGATTGAGTATAGCGAAGTGTACAGTATATATTATTTTCTTTGTCACCAGAGGGAATGTCTTCGCATAAAAAATATTTT
>NC_051416.1:9049410-9049630 GCF_015228065.2 Penaeus monodon
TTCTCTGATGGATTCACTGGTATTAGTACTAATATACATATCCATCTAGACCCTTCTCTGGCGCTGTAAAAGTTACCCGGGGCTTTGTGATCTCCCCTGTCCTATTTGCGATTTTTTTATCAGTGGCTTTTCGCTCAAATCCATTTTTGTTCGTGAATCCTCAGTTCCCTTTACCTCTCTTTTGAGTCATAGCAACGAGCGAGTAAGACCCCCCCCCCCC
>NC_051416.1:9049656-9050101 GCF_015228065.2 Penaeus monodon
CATCTGTATCCTTTCCTGCACACGAATTTTCAACTACGGTATTGCAAACCTTGGAGATTTCAACCACATTAAAGAAGTCTAGCCAGAGAGGTTAAAATCTTATTGTTTTTCAGAAGGAAAATTTGAACGCAACTGAAACTTGAAAGGACTACAACGCTTTTAGTATTTCAGCAGAAGATGAATACATTATAGGTAGCAGGTCAGGGATTACTGCGGAAATATCGTCTCTCACCTGCCCTTATCAAAAAAAATTCACTCCTTTTTTTTTCAAAAGTATAATAAATAAGCTGTCTCCATTTTGGCAACTATATATTTTAGCCTTCCCTTTTTTCTTATCAAAATATACCTTCGATATCTCCTCAACCATCCTTATCATAAAGTTGCTTTATACAGTAAACTACATTTCCTTCAACTCTCTATACATAAATACTAAAAGTATCCTCGC
>NC_051416.1:9050127-9050456 GCF_015228065.2 Penaeus monodon
TATCTTCGTCATATCCTGTTCTTTCTTAACAAGATCCAAACAAGATATAAAGTTGCTACCTCTTCTGCTTCTCTTATTGCTCTCAAAAGAGGAGAGAAATAAAGTCTTTTCTCCATGAAAGCAAGAAAAAAAAAGGTCTACCATTGATTCTCTCGCTGAGGTTTCCTTGTCAGATTTGCGTACTGTTTCGTGGTCTCTCTTTCATAAACCGCTTCATCGCAATTGGGAACAAACTTCTTGCCTTTTCCTTCCCGGACAAATGTTGGGAGACTTCATCTTGCCTTTTTATTATATAACAAAAGACACATTAAGACTTTCCTCAACGTGAA
>NC_051416.1:9051395-9051564 GCF_015228065.2 Penaeus monodon
AATCCCTGGAAAATGATCTCATATTTTCCCTTTAGAACGGCTGATCACTGCTCGTTACCTAAACACAGGAGGCTTTATGAGCTGCTCTGATATGCCTCCCGTGTGGGAATTTGTCACTCTCAGGGATAATTATGCTGTGATATCTGGTGTTGCTTCTTATTTTTTTTTA
>NC_051416.1:9052584-9052719 GCF_015228065.2 Penaeus monodon
TCTCTCTTTCCTTGCATACCCCCCACCCCCCACCCCGCCACATGCAAAAAAAAATAAAACAAGTAATGAATATGGCCATTTTCCTTTTAGTGTGTGATATTTTCCCTCTGCAGAGCCTTACAGCAGCTGCCGGTT
>NC_051416.1:9053678-9053955 GCF_015228065.2 Penaeus monodon
TCCGGGAAGGAGGAAACAGTCGAGGGGGAAACCCATGAAAGATTCACATCCTTGGAAAAGCTGTCGTGACTGACACTGCTTTTAAAACGATGGCCTGGATTATCTGTAATGTACCGTGGCGACGCGAACGGTGGGAGAGGGACAAGCGACGCCCTCAGGGGGACTTAAACCCCTATCCTGACAGGAAAGGACAAAACCACTAAACCACAAGACACATTAAGCCAATTTCTGACTAGGATGTGTAATAGCTCTATAGAAATTAGGGAACTAGTTAAGC
>NC_051416.1:9054001-9054199 GCF_015228065.2 Penaeus monodon
CGGTGTGGACTTTTGAGTTTAGTGCAGTTTTCTCCAGCTGCTGTCTTGTCGGGGTGTGTCCGATTCCTGAGCTAGGAATGCATCACATATCAATATCAATAAAAGATTACGTTATTTCAGATTACGGGGAAAAGGTTACAACAGCCGTCTCATTTCGAAAAATATTGAAATGTTTATCTTCTACTTACGAATTAAAGG
>NC_051416.1:9054350-9054540 GCF_015228065.2 Penaeus monodon
TAATGAAATGAAGGAATATTTTGAAACTGCTGCTCTTGCTCCCACTAAACCAAATTTATGTTTACGCTAAATACATAAGCGTTTCCAAGCAATATCATTCATTCAATAATTTTGGATATTACATGAGGTTTCCTTGTACAGTGTATTGTAAAACTATAGTGTTAGTAGGTATGGTAAGCATAGTGTTTAT
>NC_051416.1:9054897-9055069 GCF_015228065.2 Penaeus monodon
AAGGCCTTAGCAACAAGCCAGCGCCATGTACGGTGCTTCAAAGTAATTACATTGATGATAGCTGTGTCAGATACGTTTTTTTCCCATATACATCTGTTGATATCTTATTTTTAGGATATTTTAACGTATTTATGAATACGTAGTATTGATTTCTTCAAAGTTACATGATTTA
>NC_051416.1:9055563-9055817 GCF_015228065.2 Penaeus monodon
ATAATCAGTTCATTATGTAATCTACGTAAGTTCATTTCAGGCAAGATTTACTTAAACACTACGTTAGGAATTCCATATGATATAAAAAGGAAAAGTTCAAACATGAAATTAGTGCTGAACAACAGAGAAATAGATAATGTTTGAATATCTCAACGATTAGTGAGTTCGTACACTATATCGTAAACCAGTTATAGCACTATATAAAACATCTTCCCAAGTGGTGCATCATCAGTGACAACGTAACTCAGAGAAAG
>NC_051416.1:9055858-9056526 GCF_015228065.2 Penaeus monodon
CTCTCCATCTCCCCCCGAATGCTTCACTTTTATCTTATCTATGCCGTGACCATTTGTACTTAGCTTTATGCTATAAAAGGTACATCATCAAGGTAGTCAGTGCCACCACCCGTATCAGAAAACATATACACTGTAATAGACCTATGCTGGAGTACAATACATACAAGGAGCTTGTGCCTAATATGTTTGAATCTCATACTCCATACTTGAAAATTATTATTCCTGTATAAATTACCTTCTAAATGCTGATCTGGGAAAGCATCTCCACATAACGTGGATTCTGTTACATAATTTCTGTTGCTGCTGATTCTGTGATGATTTTTGTTTTCATCTGCATCTAATTTCAATGCCGCCTTCCACTATGTGATTCTGCAAAATATATCACTTATATTAATACAGATGCATTTGATTGTAGCAGTATAAAACATGAAGTTTTGTGCTTCATAGCAGCATTTGTGCCAAACCAGATATAAATGCATTATTTACTATGTTTACACTCCTGTCAGCCGTGAAACTTCATTAACTTGTGTTTTTGTAATCGACATGCAACATGAAACTGCGTTATTTAACCTAATAAAGTCCATGTATCGAATAAGAATACCAAATATCCGCTTTGATCGACCACTTACCTTTCATTATCCTTGGGAAATTTGTGATTGGCATCAGGC
>NC_051416.1:9056840-9056989 GCF_015228065.2 Penaeus monodon
TGAATGTCTTGAAAATCACTCTGGCTCAAAATATATCAAAGAAAACGTATCTTGATTTGCGGATCACCCATAATTGGCGCAATATTTGAAGTATGCAGTGTAAAGGAAAACGAATAGGGAGACAGTGAAGCAAAGGGGGGGGGGATGGG
>NC_051416.1:9057476-9058348 GCF_015228065.2 Penaeus monodon
AATGTACGTGTACTGTGTTTGTATGAAACCTAGATATAGATCCAGAGACCAAATTCAAAATTCAATGTGAGACCAGATATCAGTGCTGCTTCTCTCTCGGGAAAAGATGATCGTGTCTTATCAAAGGAGGTCCATTGAGTGAAAGGCGAAGTGGCAGAATTATGAAAGGTACAGCGGGTTTATGCGGACAGTATAAGTGATGATCTATATGTAGTGGAGTGGTGGCCAAACATCTGATCACTGCCAGCTGTTTGTCGAACGCGGTCTTCCCCTAAATGCTAACTGGCATCAGCAAATTGGGATAACAGACACCTCAGCTTGAGAAACTACCTTATTTTATATGTTCGTACTATCTTCTGCTTTTTGGGGTATTTGTAATAACGCATAATTATCAAGACTGTGATATAGTAGACTCCTAAATAAGCATATTTGAAAGCTTTGGTTCAGTCGTTTTATGTCAGATAGCTAATGCAGGATTAGTTCATTTCCTGGAACAAAATCTCCAGTAATATTACGGAATGTTTAAGGATATACTGATTACCTCTACTGAGAATCCTATGATGTTGCATGTTCCTTATATTACTTAATAGATGAGCATATCAGAAATTAGATTACATGCGCATAAAGTAGTGACGAAAATACAACAGTAACAATTTAGGAAAGGTAATGCAAATTACAGTCAGAGTGTTAAAATCAGGTAGATTATTGCGTTCGCTAATGAGCATGATAGTAATCAGCTGGTCAGTACGGGGTTGTCAGGTCCCGCCTTTTCGAGAGAAGACTGACTTCTACTTTGTCCCTTAAAGTACAATAGTTCCGTTTTGTTTAAAGGCAAATTATAATATATATTTTGTAAGTTCTGAAAATATTCG
>NC_051416.1:9059252-9059331 GCF_015228065.2 Penaeus monodon
ATCATCTTGAATCTTTCGTTTTCTTTACTGATAATAAGTTGATAGCGAAGTAAGTTTTATGGTTTTGTAATATGCTAGA
>NC_051416.1:9059690-9059772 GCF_015228065.2 Penaeus monodon
TAAAAAAAAACAAAAAAACAGGATACTCGGGATGGATGACTGGCCCTTTGAGCCTGGCCAGGGAACTCAACTTGCCTCTCAC
>NC_051416.1:9061193-9061689 GCF_015228065.2 Penaeus monodon
GAACACGCACACGAACATAGATCTGTACCTATACACAGATACACAGAATGTACATTACCGTCATAGGGGTTTGTGTGTAGGTACATCATGCTCCATTGGCCACATTTTTCACAAGCCTAGTCGTTCCAGAGCTAATAATTTCGTTGGTCCAGCCATATACATTCCACTCACTCTGTACAAACATAAATTGCATGACTTTTATATGTACATTGCGACAAATAATATTTAATTCTTGTCATTTCCATAATTGACAGGGGGAACTTATTAGTAGAATATGCCATGCTAATTTGCTAATTTCATGATAATAACCGTGATAATAACATTACCAATGATAGAGTTAGAAATTATAATGTCAATAATGATGCGGTGGTTTTCATGATAATATTTCCGAGTTGATCACCATCTTCATTTTCTTCGTTTTATTTAATTCCTTTATCATTTTTCTCTTTGCCTGGCCTTCATCTTCACCTTTGTTGTCATTATAATACACTTTGGC
>NC_051416.1:9062248-9062545 GCF_015228065.2 Penaeus monodon
CTAAGATGGTCAATTTTGTTACACGCAGGAATTCAGGCTCAGCCAAGTTATAAATGACCTTACCGCATACATTACAGGATGACCTACGGCACATATTGCTATCATTAGTCACAGATGGAGAGCATTTGTGGTCCCTGTATAGAATAATTATGTTTCCCTATATCCGCGTGCGCCATCTACCTTTTCATTCGTCGACAAATTCAATTATTTATTTCATTATTCTCTTATCTATATTTCTCTTTTTGTTTCTCTCTCTCTTTCTGTTTTTCTTTATATCTTTTTCTTTCTTTCTTTCTT
>NC_051416.1:9062654-9062998 GCF_015228065.2 Penaeus monodon
GTCATTTTTCTTCTCCTCTCATCTTTCGATCATCATGCTTTCTCAATCTCTCGCTGCTCCTTCCTTCATCTTGGTTCTTCTCTGTCATTGTTTTTTTTCCTTTCTCTCATTTTGAGTTTCGAGATAATTGCATTTTAACTTCAATCAACGTCTGTGCTCAGAAGCAACTCCATTCACACGGCTCTGCCTTTGTCAATTGTATTTTTCCTCCCAGTTACTGGATTGCGACGTTCTTAACGAAGACTAAGGCTATGATAACATCCAATTCATGTGAACATTACACCACCGCACACATTCCGTATTCACCCATATGATCGATAACACACACGATCAACATGAATATA
>NC_051416.1:9063166-9065217 GCF_015228065.2 Penaeus monodon
CTATCATTCAACACAAGAATTGGCTTATAACTCCTCTCCAAAGAAAACATCAGGTAAAGGAGTAGCTCGGAACCTGCGCCAGAATTGTCTCTCGGGATGAAGTAATCAACAATTCAGACTGAGAGAAGAAAATCGTTCACATGAATTAACATCTCCCAACCGATTCCAAAACTAAATAAAAGACTCAGAACCTTGGCTTCATACGACATTTGATACTTAATTCACCCGATAAATAATGATATAACGACACAGGCGGCAGTTCTCAAGAAATAAACACGGGGATATTCACACTTCCAGAAGTAACATCTTCTATAACATAATCATACAAAGAATCTGACTTCCTGCTTATAAACTCAAGGGGTTAATTGTTAGTCAAACCAACTTAAGCTCAGTAAACATAATTGGATTTCTCCTCCTATGTAATCCTAAAGACAGAGGATGTTATTTATAAAGAAAGAATAATAAAATGTGGACATATACTTTAACCCAAATACTTGGCTCATTCATATTATACATTTAGGTAAGCCGTTTGTAAACTCGCTAGATATGAAAGGAAGTCCGGCCAACTATGGTATGTACTTATAATAAAGTGTCCAATTGAACAGAAATTTGTGATATATGTAATCTTAAGACAAGCTTGGGAAAGTGAATCTGCTAAAGAATACAAACTTATTGCTAAAACTCCAATTAAATGTTTTAATATTGTTCCAGTCAGTACACCTACCACAAGCCTAAAACCATGACACATAAATATTTCAGCCCCTCAGTTTACATTATCAATTAATCAAAACTAATTGACCGAAGTAATGAAAGTAGCCCATGAGGATTACATCAGTGAACCAGAGTAAATGGAAGATATCATGAAATCAATTTGGACGAAATATCTGATAAGTAATTGACACAAAACTAACATGAGAAATACTGTTTACACTCATTCCATCTGGCACGATAGTGTTATGTCATGAAGACGCTGAGCTTATTAAATACAAAAAGAGGCTCACCTCGTATTTACCATAATAAGACTGAAATATACTGATACCCGATGGGGCACCCTGAGACTATGCTCTGGATAAAACTAAAATATTTCCCATGTTTGTGTAAGTGATACTCCATCGTCAACATCGCTATCAGTGAACTAAGTAGGTGACAGCTATTTCACATCTCAAACTAATAGAAAATCTTCAAACGTAAATTAATTAAATCTCCTATCAACACTCTAATCGGTATGATTATGACTGAGCCCTAACTCACATGCTCCCAAGGAAAGTATACGTTTACATTGTGTTTTTGTCGCGAAATGTTATACTTTCGTATTGCTATTCTTTTTTTGTAATTAGGTTTTTAACAAACAGCATCGGGATCATGAGAAGGGTCTAGGAATAGTATAACATACCTAGTAGGACGACCACCTATCAATAGTCGATATTTGTATTGGTCTAGTCGAGCATTTGATCATAAGCTCCCAAGGCATTCAACGTACATCCCTTTGCAATTTCTGAAATATGTTTAGCATGATGCAGGGACGTCGCCTTGTAATGATTATGCAAGGCAATAATCATGATCGTCGGGTACAAATTGCTTGGTTTAATCTACTGCATACACCTTTATTACAAGAAGGATATTATAACCTTATAATCAAATCCGCTTGCTTGAGTGTTAAGTTATGAGTCACCTTTTCTTAGTCACACTTTTGCAATATCTGATTCCACGTGCATGTTTTTTTTTCCAAGTATCATTAGCTATTATGAGCAACAAAACTCATGTGTGTTCTCAGAAGAGTTGTTAACAACCCACATCTTCTTTCCTCGTCAGCTTTTGCAATCTCTTCATCAGTTTTTACATTTATATTTATTAAAGCTGGTGCTTCTATTTTTGGCCATATTCATTTCTCTTCTGTCGTAAACTCAATGGGTAATATCGTCTGAACACAGTAAATTAGCCAAAAGTTTGGATAATGAGCCTGAAAATTTTCTTTAACTTCGACTTGTCAAAACCCATTGGGGATTAACTGTATAGTCAAATGATTCACGGATTGCTCAGTTGCCAAACGT
>NC_051416.1:9065452-9066285 GCF_015228065.2 Penaeus monodon
AAGCTTTCTGTATCATCTGCAAATTTGACATACAACTTCATGTGATTTGGTACCTCTCCAACCTGCACTTTGAGTAAGATGCTCGTAGAAAATACTTTATATTATGCAAGTTTGATCGAACCCGTTACATAATTCTTTGATCGAAGTGTTCCTTAACAACCCAAAACCCGACGCTGCTGAATAACCAATTTCTCTCCGTATTTAAAGGTATCATTTCCTCATTGCTTTGAATCTCCCTTCTGATTGCATACCCGACCTAATGCACACCATCCTGATTCTGACATTGAGAGTTGCAGACAGCTGATCAAATACCACCAATACTCAGAGTTTTAGGAGCTTTACCCGGAATATAATTCAAATGACGTAATTAATTTTTTTCCCAAGGTCATCACAGTGGAGCTAATGCTGATTAAAAGAAATTAAATATGGCGGCGGTAATACGCTAAAAATTGAACATAGTGTAAAGCGTAGCAACATCAGCGTCTAACCTGCAACACGAGTTACAAAAGACGAAGATTAAAAGAAGTAAAAGACCTTGCTATTCCCAACAGATGCTGCTGATAAGCCTCATGGGATGGCAACTCTCGGCCGGAAATCAGTTCCATGGTTAACTTCGTTTTATAAGAAATCGGCATTACTTTTTCACACGAGGTTGTATTCCTGGTGCTGGAGGTGTAAACATGTATAAACCTGGAATCACACTTTCACCCATAGCTACAAATGCCAAGTTACAAGATTAACTGGGCCCTGAGAGACTGCAGTAATTTTTTTTAACAGAATTACAACCATGACGTTGGAACTGTGACATCCATTCGGGAGGACAGGGCATACAT
>NC_051416.1:9067055-9067547 GCF_015228065.2 Penaeus monodon
CTCTTCTGAATATGGTAGTAGGATGTACCGTTATACCGAATGTACACGTTAAATGAACAAAAATAAACATCACAAAATTGAAGAAGTATTAAAATTCTGCTGAAGCGATATGTTAGAATGCAAAACCGCAGCTCAGAATTACCAAGAGTCATTCCCATTCCCGCTTTACAAAGCATAACCTATAAATAACTATTCCGCCTTTAACAGGAACGGACCAAAATGGGAATAATGTATTCTTGTTGCATCTCCTCCCTCGGTGGTGAACCTTAGCCTCAAGCACCTCGCTGTAAAAGGGGTTCTCTCTCGGAGTCTCTTGTTGAAGCGCCGAGGCTATTTCGAATACGAATTCGTAAAGAAAACAATAAAAAAGGGGAAGAAAAATGAAAAGTGAAAAAAGATCATCCACGTGTACACTCCAACCACACAACACGTTCAATTTTTCTGTGTCTGTTTAGCAGCTGACGCACACAACAGTTCGGTCAGGCAATAGGT
>NC_051416.1:9067993-9068220 GCF_015228065.2 Penaeus monodon
TCCCTCTTCCCTCTTTCTCCTTCTGCAGCTCCTCCATGCACGATGCCCGAAGCAGCACTTGGTATTCCATAGACGCCTTTGTAGGGGAGGATCGTAGGTAACCGAGGAGCCAATAAGCTCAGGGCGTGGGAAGAAGTGGTCTTTGGGACGCAGAAGTGGCGACGTAGAAGAAGTGGCTTACGTGGGGAAGTGCGTATACTGTGCTTTTGAAATGTAAAGATGTTCAC
>NC_051416.1:9068385-9068694 GCF_015228065.2 Penaeus monodon
GTGAAAGGGACTGGTATATAAACAAAAAATCGTTTTACAGTCCGTTCCTAAGATTTTTCATTTACCTGTAATATCGCCCACCAAACGTAGATAAAAAAGTAAATAAAAATAAAATGGTAAAATAAATAAAAATGGAACCAGCTGAGTGACGAAAGTGATGCCACATCCGTATATTCCTTTTTGGTAGCATTACTGAAATCTTGCGTGCTTAGTACTTTGGTCCGTAGTGGGCTTCCATTGTAATAGGATTTAAGAGAAGATAGCCGATTTACATGTTACCGGACTTGTTGAGAACAGGGCCAGGGGATG
>NC_051416.1:9070550-9070713 GCF_015228065.2 Penaeus monodon
TCGGAAGTCGTGGCCGTCTCAGTAAGTCCTGTCAGCAGGACTTTTTACCTGATTTCAACCTCGACGCACACCCTCCTGTTACCGGAAACCTAGGCTCTGTTAATTGCAGCAGGTGTTATGTGCTATTGCCCCGGCCCTAGTTTGTTTCTCTCCTCTTCATCCC
>NC_051416.1:9070901-9071264 GCF_015228065.2 Penaeus monodon
GTGCGGGAAGTGAAAGAAAGATAAAGTAAATATATAATTTAAATACAGATACCAGCAGATTACTAGATGGTTAAATAGATATATAAGCAGACGCATATATAACTTGAGGTAGAGAGGGAACCACTTTTCAGATTTTGTTTACAGGGTATAATAATAACAGTAAGTCTCGAAAAGTTCACTGTTTATCGTCCTTTTTTATATCACAGGTTGGCTTGGCTTCGGTCAGATAGCGATTGCAGAGCCGATGTTATCAGAGCGGATTCCGTGCATGCAGCAGTCTGCGCCAGGTGATGGAGGCAATCGCTTTGGCCAATCGATGCTGTTTCAGTTAAGCTGAGTGATTTGGCTGGGAATGATTCGATT
>NC_051416.1:9072029-9072778 GCF_015228065.2 Penaeus monodon
TTTAATTAGACAGTATTTTTTTATGCAAGACTTCTTATTTGTTTAGCATTGAAACTAATTAACGTATACCACGCTAACTTAACTAATCAACGAAGTCAAATGAACAGATTAGAGCACTCTAAAATCCATCTATGCGTTTTATTTTAAGTAAATCCACCGGTATCAAATATCTAGTGAAATTATTGAAATTAAATTGAAAGTTACATTTTTTTTAACTTCATAAAACCGGCAAAAATATTCAGAATCTGTGTTAACTTTATCCGGTTTCCAGTCGAATTAAAGATTCAAGTAAGGGGATGGGTAGGGTAATATCTTGCCTGATATAATTCCATGGGCCTTTTGGTGACTCAATGCCAAGGATAACCGTCTCACAACACTTTAGGAGAAATTTAAAGTGTTTGAAACATACTTTTTATGTATTTTTACTCAGTGTCGGTGGCTTGTTCTCTTTAAATTGCGTGAACTGCGCCTCACTCAAATACGTCTGGATATAAAGAAATATCGTTATTCTTAGCATAATTTCATCGTTCGCATCAGCAAACGTTTTTCTCGGGCACTTATCACAGAGCAATGGTGCCACTCCTTAAGCTTAACTCCATATATCAAATGATATCTTCAACCAATAGATAAGGCTCACGGCTTGTCGTTCATGTCTTTTGCGATGCACTGCGTCAGAGCCAGAAATTCAGTACAAAAGGAACAACTAGAGGAGGTTAGGATGAATCCAAGTAGAAGAATAAGAAGAGATT
>NC_051416.1:9073081-9073634 GCF_015228065.2 Penaeus monodon
AGAAGAGAAAATTGTTAGAAAAAAAAGTTATGCACGCTGCCCTCAGCCATTGAATCGAAGATAAGAAATACAAATATTTTTTTCATATTGAGAGAATGATTAAGTTAAAAGTTGTTTTCTCTACGGTAAGTTTCGATATCAAATTACAGTAACTTTCTTTTCTACAATATGATTATTTTCATTTTATCTTATTTGCCAATATATGTACAGAAAGTGTTTAATCGTTAATTATTCCTCTGTAAATATTATCAGTGACATTGCCATTGATTACACCATTTCTGGCAGGACTTCGCCGTAACAACGCCATCCTTTACAGGGTATAAGATGGAGTTTTATTCACCAGTCCTCATCATGCATAACTTTTGAGAAGCACAGAGCGGAGAGCTGACATCCCGCTGATGAAATAGAAACTAGGGATTGGGCAACTGCTGGTAGAGCTGGAGTACGAGGCAGGAAATGATGAAACTTTAAACGTCTTTTCTCAGTTGTAAGTTTTCAACATTCTTGTCATTATATCCTCCTATCTATTATTGTTTGTTTATCATACCCCCTC
>NC_051416.1:9073720-9074428 GCF_015228065.2 Penaeus monodon
TTGTGATTCTGGTGCCATTGTATTAATATGCTGCAGACAGTGGTTATCTTTTGTACTGTTGTAGCTCATTTTCAAAGTAAGTTTTTTGTTCACCTCTTAAAATAGGGAATGTTTTTGTTTAATTGTGTTTTACCCAATTATTTTATTTATAGCAGTGGGTATAACATATAAAAAAAAATATCCCTATCTCTCAGTTATGAACCTCAGCGTTGGCCTGATAAGTTATCCAGTAAGTTCATTTCTCGATAGAATTCCCATTGGCTTATAAAGAATGCTTTTAATTCTCTCGCATTTTGCATACCCCTCTCCTTAACTATTTGATCCTTGTCAAGTGTGTAAAATGGCTCCTTTTCCTTTTTTTCCAGAATCAAACTTAAATTGAGCACTGATGGTGTGGAGGGGACTGTTTTTGTAACGCTTGAACCAGTGTTTTATGATTAAAGTGTCAGTTTTATCGAAAGCCTTATCTCTCTCTCTATAACCTATCAGTTTCCTGCACTGTCTATCATAAAAGGAACTAAAAGTGAACTTAAAATATATCTACGAATCAAAACTTCATAGTTTGTAATCATACTTAAACTTTATAAGAAGCCCAATTACCCAATTATTAGCCAAAAGAGTTGGAAAATTTTTCTTTTTAGCTGAAACAATAACTTTTTTTTTGTAATATATATCGTGAAAAAAAATATATATATATTATTTGGTGTA
>NC_051416.1:9075223-9075440 GCF_015228065.2 Penaeus monodon
CACACACACACAAATTAACTCCACCAAAATAACACAAAGCAACATTCACGGTCTCGCTCGCCCCTATCATGGGAGGCAGCAGCGCACCCTCTATGTGATGAGGCAGACACACCCTACTGTCCATTGTGCCCGTAATAACCCTACGTATTACACTACGCATCGCCTATGATGGGCTAGTTTGTAATGTATTTGAAATTGATAGCACATTTAGTGTCCA
>NC_051416.1:9075711-9076308 GCF_015228065.2 Penaeus monodon
CAGCCAGTCAGTAATTCTATCAATCTTTCTAAGAACACATATATTAGTATGAAACTAATATATTTTTGAAAAATAAATTGCTTAACCCACACTATATGACGGGAATCGAGTGTCAAGCATTCTGGTTCTGAACACTAAATTAGTATTCGACAACTGAATGAGACGAAACAAAAGCTATGCAGTAAGCCATCTCTTCAAAATGACAGAAATTACACTTTTTACAGTGATTCATTTGTATTAAAGTTTAAGAAGAAATAGAAGACGATAAGTACATGAATATATAAACATACGTAAAGAGTTTACTGTGGAAGAAAGATCTTAAAAGCAATTTTCTAATTAATTCACTACGGAATGTGAGAAGCAGCATGAAAAGATTATTTAAATAAATCAATCTGAAGCCAATATTCTTTAGAGAAGTGTTCTACAGCTTTTATGTGATCCTACATATGAAAGAAACAGATAACTCTGTTTATAAAGCAGTTCTTTACTTAATTTTGTAGGTCAGGAATACTTGGTAAACGAGCTCACTTAATGAAGTTCGTTGCAGACTGCAAGAGAATGGAGGGAGCAGGTGTGAGAAAAAGAAGAAAAGAGTAT
>NC_051416.1:9076819-9077133 GCF_015228065.2 Penaeus monodon
ACGAAAATGCCCAAAGAACAAATATCAATGCACCGGAATGTTGTTAAACACACAATAAAGAAGAGAGAAAAACCTTCAACGAAATACTTTACGAAATAGCCCCAAAGATTACTTAGGAAATGAAACCTTTATCCTGGCTAATCACGGCGGTAGATACGTTAGGCCAAGAGGCTCTAAGAGTGATCACCTAAAGGCTCTTCTCCTCTCACCTGTTTTCTATTTTGCCCATTCTTTTTTCCATACATTTTTCTTAATTTCGAAATGTTATGTTTTGATCTGTATCTCGGTATGGCTAATTGTGTAATCTAACTGAC
>NC_051416.1:9077334-9077402 GCF_015228065.2 Penaeus monodon
TCATTTTCATCTACATCTTGACATTTTAACCCTAAACTATTAGAGACTTGAAGCTTCATTAACTATTG
>NC_051416.1:9080010-9080252 GCF_015228065.2 Penaeus monodon
TCTACGCTTTATAAGCTGACCTCATCCTATCTCTCTTGTCTATACTCCCCTTTCATCGTCAGTTTCTGCTTAATAATGATACTATAATATTACATTGATTTAACTCTGCCATGGTAAATGCATTTTCCGTGTAACAGTTTCCATCAACTAAAAAAAGAGGAAATATAATTATCAAAAAAGTTTAATGATCGTGAATATTTTTTAAAAAAATCAAGTATATTTTAAAACCTCTCACCTTATCT
>NC_051416.1:9080897-9081248 GCF_015228065.2 Penaeus monodon
TTTCCTCCCTTTTGGTTACAAAAAGCAGTCTTCTGTCAAATTCAAGTACAGTTTTGACCAGTTAAAAGTTGAGATTGGTAATAAATTCTTTGATAGTGTTTTATCCCTACATTTCCTTTCATAAAGAATTATTACAAAGGCGGGGAGGAAGCACATCCATAAAGACTATATTATTTAAAGAAGGTTATGAGCAGAGGATCACCAGTGCATTGTATAGTAAAGCTGATTTGCCGATTCTCATATTCGTTCAGAAAAAAAAAAATCTATTATAATAATAATAGGTAACATTATGTTTATTATCTATTCCTAATTTTATCATCATTATGATAATTATCATCATTATGTTGTCTC
>NC_051416.1:9081282-9081672 GCF_015228065.2 Penaeus monodon
CTGGCGTGATCTTAGTGTTCATCATAATGGTACACAGACTAATCGTTATCTTGGCACGGAACTACTGATGTTCTTCGATGTTCTGTATTCTCGTATAGAAACCCTCTTCTAGGATATTGCTAGGATGACAGGCCGCTTAAAATCGTCGAGGGGCTGTAATAGTTCGCTTTGGATGTCACGGGCTTGACTTATCAATATAACCATTCTATTATCAATTTCGAGCGTGATCCTACCTTCGTCTACCTGTTGTACCAACCAAAGGATTATGATATTGTATTGTATTGTATTGAGTGCAATAGACTATGTTAAATTCATAGAGTAGGTTAAGGAAAATAGTGTTTGTGTTCTTCCCAATAATCTATTATGTTGGGCATGTATATGGACAGTGAA
>NC_051416.1:9081939-9082258 GCF_015228065.2 Penaeus monodon
CTTTTTCGATATTTCTCTTCAGAAACCATTCTATCATCATCAGTCCCATCACAAACTGATAAGATTCGACCCTATTTCATTCCCAAACCAATTTACGATTTGCTTCACAAACGTGGAGGAATGCAACGGATGAGATGCTTGGAAGAAATCTCAAGATTGTATCCAGAAATGAGTTTAAGAGGATAGATTTTTTTTTATTTTTTATATCTCCTCTAATTTTGAAGCATAATGAGAAAGTATTGACACACTGAGATACGTTGGAGGATTTACGTGGAAATGCGTTTGTTTGCGATTGTGTCTAACTGTGGTGAAGATTATT
>NC_051416.1:9082424-9082845 GCF_015228065.2 Penaeus monodon
AAGGTTATCTGTGTATGAATATGTATGTTTATATGAATATATCCATTTACTTTTGTCCATAAACAAAAGTAAATGCATTGTACTGTACCCAACCAGACGCCTAATTCAGTCATTAATTCGCATTAAACAAAAAAGGAAAAAAATTCCCTGCATATATAATAACCAGAAACATATGCCTCCTGTATGTATGTTTCCACTTAAGTTATTACATGGAAATTTGATTAACTAAGTTAAGAGGGCGTGTTCATTATTTTTATGCTATGAAATTATATCTAGTGCACGGAGAGGATTACAGGATAATTCTCTCTTATGAGCTTTTGCCTTGGGGTCACGTGGGAAGTTGTTGCAAAATGTTTCTTTGGTTACACGTTGATGTGGAAATCCATTCTACTCATTAGATTATTTGTAGAAAGAGCCCTGC
>NC_051416.1:9083287-9083478 GCF_015228065.2 Penaeus monodon
ACTACAAATTTTGTTGCCCGAAAGGCGGTCCTGCCTCGCCGGCAGAGGCACAGGCGGGCTCAGCCAAAGAGGGCGTCTCGCCAGCGCCGGATCCAGTGCCGCCTGGGGAAGGGCGTGACCTGGGAGCCCTCGAGGGCGGCCAGCAGATGGCTGCCCATCTTGGCCACGTCGTAGGTCGCGGCCCATGGGTT
>NC_051416.1:9083515-9083675 GCF_015228065.2 Penaeus monodon
CACCTGCCGCAGCTGGTCCCGTCCGTCTGCTTGTGTACACGCTCGAAGCGGACCCGTGCGTCGCCGTGCAGGAAGTACACGTCGTCGTGCAACGAGTCGTACACCACCACCTCCTGGGGCCTGCTGACGAACACGTTGGGGATGGTGAGCCAGTGGCTTC
>NC_051416.1:9084045-9084123 GCF_015228065.2 Penaeus monodon
CCTTGTGAGGATGAAGGAATGCTAGCAAAACCTTCAAATTACCGGAAGTTTGGCCTGTTTTTTTTTTTTTACTACAGG
>NC_051416.1:9084526-9084737 GCF_015228065.2 Penaeus monodon
TACAAAACTCCCAACACACTTTCTGTTTACCTTCTTCTTACTATTATTAGAATCCTCTTCGGTTTTGTCAACAGAGCTCGAGATGTTCGTAGTCTTCGACCTCATGTTTTTGTTGCTGGCGTGTTGGTTATCAAGCGAATTTTTCGTTGAACAAAATAAACAAGCTTTTGTAGTTGGCTGGAAGTTGGCAAGAACATTTCTTGAAAACCTC
>NC_051416.1:9085219-9085408 GCF_015228065.2 Penaeus monodon
TGAAATAAAGCAAAACTAAAGTAGATGTTTTAACGATGGTTACATTAATCTCTTGCAAGTGATTTATGAGATCCACAACTTTCCCTTGTCAAGAAACTATACCGCATCCAATCTCAGTAAAGAGAAAACTGGCAACTCAGCCCAGTCTTAATAGGACCCCGATTAGCCAAATCTCTTCTGGATATAAGA
>NC_051416.1:9085442-9085796 GCF_015228065.2 Penaeus monodon
GCTGGTGATGACTGCAGTAAATTTCCATAGTTAATAAAATAAATATTTATGTAAGGTTTTAAAATGTGTAAAACGTATGGAATGTATTAATTGTCAGTGTATGACAATAACAAAAGCTCTTGCGTAGTACTTGAGTTGCCAATTAACCTTTTCTGAAGTAGAAAGCAGTATAGCAATCTTAATGCATATAAGAATATCATGTTTTTCTCCCTGATGTAAAAAGGCATGGAGGCTTTGGAGAACAGTTCCTTATCCTAGCCATGCTGCTGATATTATTCGAGAGCTAAAAATAAGTTATCAAGTAAGACGTTCCTTATTTTCTATGAAGTTAACCAATTTGAAGGTTTTAGGGGT
>NC_051416.1:9085846-9086205 GCF_015228065.2 Penaeus monodon
ATATCTTAATAAAACATTATTCATTACTATTTCATGCATGTAATAATAATAACATATTTTTTCTCTTTTTTCGAGAAACATAAATCATAATGATAAAGTTTATCAGATATATTCATTTTGGAAAAAATGACATGAAACTGGTTAATTTATACAATGCTTTCCGGCTCTGATGTGTGTGCAAATGTGTTTTTCATAAAATTTAATGTTTAGTCTTTTCCGTAACGTTGAAAGCGAGGAAGTCCAATCAACATTCAGAATTTTACGGCTACACACCGGATTGAATTGATTAAAATATATGAATGTTGATCCACAGTATCTAGGGTGTTTGCCAAGAACGATGGCGGTTCAACATCAGACTT
>NC_051416.1:9086225-9086302 GCF_015228065.2 Penaeus monodon
TCTTCATCTTGCTCTACTAATAACGCCCCGCCCTCTCTGTGTGTATATATTTGTATCAGCATTGGCTCTTATTCTTA
>NC_051416.1:9086598-9086723 GCF_015228065.2 Penaeus monodon
CCCTTTGTGTTTCCCCACACTCCCCTCTCCTTGTTCTTTACGTGCACAAACTACTTTTGTTGTATTTCAGCCTGAAATCATTAGGAGAGGGTAACTGAGGGAAACCAAGACCTTAACTTCGACTA
>NC_051416.1:9086757-9087620 GCF_015228065.2 Penaeus monodon
ACTCGGATAAAGGCTGCCAGCAGTAACTAACCAAGGGATTATCTTGACTTACGGTTGAAGGGTTAAAGAACGAAGTACATTACATGCAAGAAGGAAAGGGTTTAATGAGCATAGACGTCAAGACACAATATTTTCTTCGTGTACCAAACCGAAGGTGAGTGGGAAGGAAAAATCGTAACTGCTACTCAGCAAGATCACCTCAAGGTAAATGTGAGTGATTTACAGGAGATAAGGTAGGGGAAGATGCGAGAGTATAAAAAAAAATATGTAAAGATTAATAACTTTGTTTATAGAATAACAAAACTGGAGTACTAATGAAATGATTACACCGTAGTAATATGACAGTCTTTATCCGCATCTTTTCTATGCTTTCACTGCAAACCATTAGTATATATCTTTGTTTTTATTACTATTACTTTTTTTTATTATCCTCATTATCAAAATTATCAGTATCGATAAACATATAATTAATGACTATTCCATTAACAACAACGCAACCACAGCGTTAACTGTCATAAAGCCAACATCGCAAACATCATTATCATCGGAATCTATATAGCATCAATATCATAACGTCATTATAGCCAGGATAACAACGATAAATATGAGAAGGGAATTAATACCACCGGCCTTCCCTCCCCAATTTACATATAAAGCAGCTGAACCGAGTCTCCGCTGTGATATATTGTGCCGTCACATCCCCCATCCCTCTTCCTCACTTCCTTTATTGCCACGAGAAATCCGACATTAATAAAAAGAAGTTTGGCGAAGGTGATATCAGCTGTGTGGAGGGTCTGAAGTGAGACAGGGTCACGGGAGAGGCTTGGCTGTGCTGCAGCTCGATATCGTGTTGTGGGAGAAGT
>NC_051416.1:9087752-9087826 GCF_015228065.2 Penaeus monodon
CATAATAATAATGACGTAATGTCACGGGAGAGGCTTGGCTGTGCTGCAGCTCGATATCGTGTTGTGGGAGAAGT
>NC_051416.1:9094078-9094756 GCF_015228065.2 Penaeus monodon
CATTTAATATTTGAAAGTAACGCAGATAAATAGATTAAATCACTCTCTTTAAACACCGATAACTTACTTCCGCTTAGAGCCAATCAGAACCATATTCCAGTTAATCAAACTACATTATCGGATGAGTAGTCGACCTAACGGGATTCTTGTATCCTGTATCCACATTCTGCAAAGTCTGCTAAAAACGTCTCAACCTTTTATTTCAGCTGCTGATGTCTAAGGCTTGGGTTGAAAGGACGTGCTACTCCTACTGACACTGTAATGTGTTCTCGTCGAAAATGCCAGTGCCGATGCGTTTCTTTTAATGTTGTGTTACTGTACTGCGGGTTTTTTTCACATTTTCCCCTCTTTCTCCTTTATTTCCTTTATATTTATTTATTCTTTATTCATCATCATCATCTCTTCTCGTTTTATCTTACACAACATATGAATTCATTTCTGTTAAAGGAACAACGAACTTTAAAACCGATCTCCACACAAAATGAAATATCTAATACAGAGTGTAATGCTACTGTTCGCCGGGCAATATTTAAAAACAAAACAACACAAACAAAGGCAACTTTAAGAACAATCGACCCTCGCCGTGCTCTGATCTGCTAACGAAACTGTGTACAATTTTCTGTTGACTATTGTTGGGGTTATACATGAATATATGATAACAACACCGAAGTAAAATCT
>NC_051416.1:9095542-9095658 GCF_015228065.2 Penaeus monodon
TAAGAAATAATTCCTTAACAGACATCTAAATAGACAGTGCTTCACAGTTGCTCCTTGGATAATCTGCTTAACTCTGCGTTAACAAAATGCCCTGATTGACATATACGTATACATAT
>NC_051416.1:9095892-9096299 GCF_015228065.2 Penaeus monodon
AGTGCACAAACACATAAAGGACATTAAAGAAGTAGGCAGGAGCTCAACAGCACGGCATAAAACAAGGGAATTTTGACAGGCAAAGCACCTGCGCAGGAAGCGTCGTCTAACTAAGCAGCTGCATTGCAGATTAGTCTGTCTGCAATCTATATTAAGAATTTTCACATGGCGAAGGAATGCACATCCATCTGCGCATAGTTAACCTTAATACATCTCCTAGATTTGTGAAGGAATCAGTATATTCTCACGTCACGTTTTCGAAGTTTCGAAGTGATTTAATAGAAATCTAAATTTTGAAACTTATGTAAGGGGGGGGGGGGGGTAAAATGGCAATAGAAGGAGGGGGGAGACATTCCATTATCTTTCGCTAACTGCTTGGTTTTGAAAAATAACCTGGAAACGGAATT
>NC_051416.1:9096438-9097107 GCF_015228065.2 Penaeus monodon
TTCATAACTTCAAAAGCAAACTTTATCTCAGCTTTAAATCATCTTTTTACTTTCTCTATATTTCAAAATTAAGAAATTGGCTCGGATTTCTGATCTTCCATTTTTTTGACATTGAAAACACGAGCACGGAAAAGATTCACCGGTCTGTAAAAGTTTCCCCTGAATATTTGCAGTTTCCTCTAAAGAAACTATTGGTAGCCACATAAAACTGGCAGAGAAGAAAGGAGACACACCTAAAGCAAAGAGGGAGGAGTCGGAGGCACGCCAGGACGCCACGCTGTGACCTTTTCTATTCTATCTGAGTGTTTTTTACCCTTTGACTTTTGTAATGGCTATACTACGACAGCGGACACATGTGAGTGACCTTGGGGTTAATGCTATAAGATGAAGAGAATTGTGTTGGTTCATGGATACCTGCTTAGTAAAATACGAGAAGTAACCGTTTTTTTTTTTTTTACTTTATGATTACTTATAGTTAATATTTAGTAGATGATAGTCTTGTTACAGAGACCATTTGAAATAGCAAAGAATATATGATCCAACAACGTGTTATATGATTATCAATAAGTAACCGAGTATTGCTGATCAGCGTCTGTTAATGTACCTCTGTTTTTGTACTTACATCGATAAATACTAACAGATCAAAATTTTTTGTTTGTTTACTCCAAG
>NC_051416.1:9097295-9097389 GCF_015228065.2 Penaeus monodon
AAAAATGTCAAGGAGATATGTGAAACAAGGCGAGATCTTCCCGTAGAGTATGTTACGGTCTGAACTAATCGACATTATGTATGTGAACGAGAGG
>NC_051416.1:9097499-9098005 GCF_015228065.2 Penaeus monodon
ACGCAAGTAATAAACTTGAAACCGGATTCATAATTAGAAAAACAAGGATCAACTCAACACAGTCATTTGGAATTTTATGTCCGAGGAAATCCAGGTAATCAGATATCAAGATCAGGCCCTGAGGTGCAATGATCCCTCTTTAAGCCTCTCCCGATAGCGTCGCATTTTATCTCTCATAAAATATTCTCACGGGAAATTATTTTATATGTCAGTGTTATCTGTCTTTTCGCGAAAATGAGTCGAGGCGGGAGAATGAAAATGAGTAAGGGGGAGTGATGAGAAATGCCGCGAAACCCAAACTTTTTAACACAGAATAATAAGTATAGTGTATGCACCATAATTGGTTTGAGAATGTATCTAAACTAACACGGCATAACAATATCATATATGTGATATAATCAAGATGCATTTCACAAATTATAGCTATGATCAGGCTTATTTTTATATATTTTCGTCACCGTTTTCTTTTTGTCAGTTATTCTTCACACAATGAATATATTCGAGAT
>NC_051416.1:9098320-9098537 GCF_015228065.2 Penaeus monodon
AAGGTGACCGAGATATGTAGCTTCTATGAGTTTTCCGCGTGGTATTAAAAACGTCCTAATTACGCCTTAATTGCCAAACTACGCACGAAAAAATGTCTTTGTAGGCTTCTAAAGGCGAGCGGCAATAAAAGGAGTGTACCACATGTTGAGGAGTGGGGGGAGAGGCCGGAGTGCACAGGCCGGAATGTATGTGTGTGATGAGGCAGGCTTCTGATTG
>NC_051416.1:9098695-9098802 GCF_015228065.2 Penaeus monodon
TTGCTAAGTCGAATGCAATAATGCTGGTATAAATACATACAGGCTAACGTCCTTGTCACATCAGTAATAAAATTCAATAATGGGGACAATATCTCATTCATGATTAC
>NC_051416.1:9099422-9099601 GCF_015228065.2 Penaeus monodon
AATCTAAAATGCGTGAGTGAACGGAACCAAGATGAGCACAAATCAAACATCATCAGAGAATTAATTAGGAAAATATCGATGAAAAGATTAGGAACGTGTTAGACATAGTTCAAGGTGAATCGCGTGGCACCTTTCCTTTTTATGTTTTCAACCTCGACCATAACGATCACCATAACCAC
>NC_051416.1:9100727-9100970 GCF_015228065.2 Penaeus monodon
ATTACAAGCGGTGTAAGTAACGGCGTCTGTCGGTCTATACTAGATCTTGAAAGAATAAAACATTAATTTGAAATATTTGCTATTCGAGAGAGATGAGCTGCTACGCATATTATGTAATCATTCACAAACAAGATGTGAAAAAGAATGATGTGTATGGGATCTGTATCCTCGAAAAAAAAAAAAAAATCTTACGAGCTCTGACAGTCGTGTAACTCTCTTGCTTCACCCCTCCCCCCTCTCTTA
>NC_051416.1:9101001-9101893 GCF_015228065.2 Penaeus monodon
CCTGTCTTCTCTACCCTACTCTCTTTCCTTCATTATCTCCATCGAACTCTGATTAAAGAGTCTTGACTTTGCTTCATTTCTTCCTTAAAGCCTCTACTGATTCCCCATAATTGAACCATATACATATACAAACGTTATCATCTCCAGGTTGTATCATAACGTGGATAATGTCCAGCTCGAATAATATCCATGAGGACGTAAGGGATATGTTCGTGGAGGAACAGTGTTTTCTAATAGGATACGTAAACGTTAAAGTACCGTGCATTCTAAACTGCGGGAGGATGCTATAGGGTGGGCAGATCCATTCCAATCCGAATCTTATCCTAGCTGAGTCTGCTGAGAGGGGCTGACCGAGACATTGCGATTGCATGCTAGTGCTCTACCGATAACTAATTTGATGCAATGCAACATGCATATATATACATACTACACATATATAATCTGAACCCTCACCGTGGATTGCAAAAAGCAGAAGAGTTTACAGAACGCGAGACAAATTGGGTAGACTAGTTGAGTAGCGAATTTAGGAATATGAAATATCTCCAGTGTCAAGATGTTGCAGAAGCACCGAGCATCTCTCTTTGCGCTTCCTTGCATACGTTGAAAAGAGGGCTTGCAATAAGAGGCTGAAAGTTTAAGGAATCAAGAGAACGGTCTTGTCTTAAGAGGCGAGTGACGGGTGCTTGCCTTTGTGAGTCTGCCAGTGTGTATGAGGTTGTGAGTCTCTGCGTGTTGGTGTGTGAGAGTGTTTCATAATGAGGAGAACGGCATTTTAATGGGAATTGCAGGAATATAAGTTTAGCTGCCTAAAACTGTGCCACTAATGTTGCGCGGGTGCAAGAACATATACACATAATTATGAATTGAAAAATGAATATATACATATATACAT
>NC_051416.1:9102189-9102363 GCF_015228065.2 Penaeus monodon
GAGAAAATGTTGACTCTAATATTTTCGACGATTAATAGCCTACCTGCGCTCGTTTGTTCGGGAGTGAGATGCCTCTGGGGGGCCAAGAGTGCCTCCCCCGAGGAGACCCTCTTGGAGGACCACTCGACCGAACTTTCCGTCGAAGCGCAGACTTCGTCGTCCGTCAGCGACCAA
>NC_051416.1:9102419-9103944 GCF_015228065.2 Penaeus monodon
CCGGAGGACGATGCAGTATTCGTGGCCCAGATGCAAAAGTTGATGAACTCCGTCGCGAAGGACAAGCAGAAGCCCAAGAGGCCAGCATGCGATGCCCCGGCCCGCGGCGCGGACCGTCGCTGACCCCAACGTCAGCCTGTCCCTCTACGTCGCAGAGAAGGACCGCCGGCGCTTCTTCCAGAAGGCCGCGAAGGCCGAGGAGAAGTTCGGCGTGAAGCTGGTCAGGCCTCCTCCCGGCAACCTCGTGGCGCCCTTCTTGGTGAGAGGAGGATTCCGCCCGCGCCTACATCGAGCACATGGAGCTCTTCGTTCACGGTAGTAGAAGACCTTGCGGATGCCATCGGCATCCCAGGGGCCCCTTGCAGCCCCTGCTAAAGGGCCCAAGCAGGCCCCCGGCATCTGGCTTCGGAGTCTTTCGCATCGTCGGCAAGGCGAAGGACCACCGCAGATGCCCCAGACTTTCGAGGAAAATCCAGCGGAACTTCGCAGCCTACAGAGGGCCCTCCCCCGCCATCGCGCCCGAGCACAAAGGCAAGGCCATCGGCAAGAAAGGCGACCGCCTCAGGTACATCCACGAGAAGTACAACGTACGCGTCACCGTTCCCAAGGACGAGTCGTCCATACTATCTCGGGCAAGCCGAAAGTGTGCGCGACCCCCATAAAGGGAGCTAGAGGAGCTCGTGCAGCAAGGACGTGCCCAAGCAGCACGTGTTTCTCCCGGTGAATATCCTTCCCGAAGACCTCGGCGTCGCCATCGGAAAGGGCGGAAGCCAATCCTCCAAGGTCCAGGAGGAGTTCGGGGTCAAGCTCTACACAGATGCAACAAACCCCCTCAGAGCCGCTGGTGGTCGCAGGGCCTCTGGAAGAAGCCAGAAGGCCGGGCCTACATCGAGCAGCATGTTGCCAAGAGGCACGTCTTAATGAGGAGCGTGCCAAGAAGCAGCGCCGCCGAGAGGAGGTGATGGGACCTTCCCCGTCAACGTCGAGTGCCACCAGATCGGCAGAATCATTCGATAGGGCGGTTTCCGTATCGGGTTACATCGCCAAGAGGTACAGCGTCAAGATCCAGCTCCCTGAGCTGAACAGGAAAGGCAGCGCGGTCTTGGTCGCGGGCCTGAAGGAGGACGCCCAGGTTCCCGCCGCCGCGCTCGAGCTCATGGCCAACCGCAAGCTGTTGCCCGAGCACATCCTGGTGCCGCTCCGGATCAGTCGCGAGGACAACCTCATCGTGCTCGGCCCCGAGGGCTGCAGGGCCGCCAGGATCGAGCGGGAATTCGGCGTCAGGCTTGTAAGGCATCAGCATGCCCCTGATGGTCGAGGGCGGCGTCGAGGCCGTGACTAGTGCTGTGGCCTTCGTCGAGGAGATGGTCTCCGACCGGCTTCTGGCCCTGAAGGAGGGCAACGCCCGTCGCAATTGATGAACGCCCAGGCCGCTGCAGTTCGGTTCACGCCGCGCTGACCACGCCCACTGCGGGACCACAAGAAACGGAGATGCGCGGTCTAAGAGACTAGCCTTCCTCACGTC
>NC_051416.1:9104599-9105273 GCF_015228065.2 Penaeus monodon
AAAAAAAGAGAAGTCAGCATCGGCCAGGAGTAATCATTATAATCGGGGCATTTTCCCCCCCTCCCCCCCCTGTGAAAGACATAGGGGGTTGCTCGATACCTTTTTTAATTAAGGAGAAAATCAGCTGTCCGTAAATCAGGGACAAGAATTCTAAAGAAAGTGAAGACAGAGGGAAAAAAAATCTGGAGAGAAAATAAATTCTTTTGATTTTTACCAAAATAATTTGAGAATAGGTAATTCGCATGATATGGCTATCCTTTCTTCGTAAGCATATTCTCTGTTATAGTAAAAAGAAGAGAATACTAATAATTTTAACGAAAGTTACAGAACAAAGGGTTAGAAAACCGAGGAAGAGGAAGAACGAAAAACACTAAAAACACGTACATTGTAATTATGTACATTTGTACATAATTACAACAGTTATAAAATTAAATAAGCTGAATATGGATGCATTTTTCCCATCCTCAAGAGTTGTCTGCCACCCTTGCATATGTTGCGTTTCAAATAACCATTAATCATAGAACTTCAAATAGCTAATACAATTTGCATTATAAACCCCTCCAAATTAGTGATAAAGTTGTGAAATACAGATCAGAGTGATTTCATGTTAATTTGAAATACACGTTCATTGGAAATTTGACTTTAATATAATCATATTCTTCATATGAACTTAA
>NC_051416.1:9105836-9106027 GCF_015228065.2 Penaeus monodon
AACGAAAAAAAAGGCAATCGGATAAACACACACCTTGACTTTTACAAAATCTAACCTCTGGACTGCACCCGGGCCCAACTTTCCACTTCACTGATTTTTATTGTCGAGCACATATAGGAAAATGTCTTGGTAGTCAGCCAGATGGTTTTTTGTCGCAATATTCGTTTACTGAGTGACCGGTAAAAATTCCC
>NC_051416.1:9106202-9106618 GCF_015228065.2 Penaeus monodon
TAATAACTAACATCACATAATATATCTGGCCCAAATTATACGTAAAAAGGTCTGCCAGCGTTTTGTGTTATTATTACTATTAAAATTTTTTGTTGATGCCAATAAAAAAACACTAAAACCTTAACGAGGTAAACATTTAGCAATGTTGAAAATAAGAAGAAATAGGATGGATGTTTTTATTATCTTTTATACTTTAAAGATTGGATGTAGAGTATTCAACAGGAAAGGAGGAAAAACTTTCTTACAGGGAATGCTTATAAAGAAATTCTGAATGCAATATATAAAACCTTTGCTTTTACTAAAAAAAGCAATTATCCTTAACATTTCAATTTTTATGATATTGATTCGCCGAAGACATTTGAAATAAAAAAGCTCTCTTCATTCACTTTCATTAAATGATAAAAAAAAAATTGTAG
>NC_051416.1:9107537-9107978 GCF_015228065.2 Penaeus monodon
TCTTAATTTTCCTGATCTTACCATTCAGCAAGCTACATGAAATATGCATTCACAAGAAGAATTAATAGTACAAGAATATTATATACAATTAGTACAAGAATATTAGGACAAGAATATTATGAGCTTGTTATGTATGCTCTTGCTGTGTATGAACACTGATGAATAATTTTCCTCTTGTAATTTATTTCCGTGTCCTCTTACTCTATCTTTGCCCTTGGTATTTGTGGACATGCATTGTCACCCTCAATTCTAACCTCTTTGTCTTCATCCTGTGAACGAATAACAGTGGTGTTTCTAAGTCAATTCTTCATCATGGAGATACAAAATACTAACGACGTGTTATAACGAGTATAAGTAAATATATACAAGGTGATGAAGTGAGGAAGTAGGATTCTTTGATTACCTGAGTTTATGGAATCCGTTTTATGGCGTGTCATACGA
>NC_051416.1:9108414-9108694 GCF_015228065.2 Penaeus monodon
TATCATCCGAGTTGCAGTAATGATCAGTACCAACATGTCTCATATGAAACATTTTTACGAACGTCATACATTCCTGGCACGAGAGATATGGTTCTGCATAACAGTAGCGTATATGACAAATTTCACAAATTTTCCCGGAATGTCATGTCATTCTTTCTTTTTTTGCATCTCATTCTCCATGATGCATGCTCATATACGATATAAATTCTTTTGTGAATGCATGTTTCATGTAGCCAGTTGAATGGTAACATTAGAAAAATTAAGACAGATTGTTGAGAGG
>NC_051416.1:9108862-9108935 GCF_015228065.2 Penaeus monodon
GTTACCCTCGTCTACACGCGAACGTACACCCACACGTGTACACGCGTACCCCCTCCCCCTCCCACAAACACAC
>NC_051416.1:9109470-9109571 GCF_015228065.2 Penaeus monodon
GGAAAGTGCCACGCGATTCACCTTGAACTATTGTCTAACACGTTCCTAATCTTTTCATACGATATTTTCCTAATTAAATTCTCTGATGATGTTTGACTTGT
>NC_051416.1:9110739-9110857 GCF_015228065.2 Penaeus monodon
GATAAGAAATAATTCCTTAACAGACATCTAAATAGACAGTGCTTCACAGTTGCTCCTTGGATAATCTGCTTAACTCTGCGTTAACAAAATGCCCTGATTGACATATACGTATACATAT
>NC_051416.1:9115950-9116045 GCF_015228065.2 Penaeus monodon
AATAATTCCTTAAACAAACAACTAATAGACAATGGTTCACAGTCTCTCCTTGGATAATCTGCTTAACTCTACGCTCACAAAATGCCCTGTTTGAC
>NC_051416.1:9116084-9117326 GCF_015228065.2 Penaeus monodon
CTGCTACGTCATTGACCGGGGAAGGTTAAGAAAGTTTCCCAATTTTTAGCCTACTGAATATAAGATCTTAATCAAAGGGTTTTTCACCTTACCCTTTACTCAGGATTTGTCTGTATCATTGCCAAAAAGCTATTTTAGTATTCTTAAACTTTTCGATGTATTTTCATATATATTACTAGAGCTTGAAAACTGAATGTGTTACTTTAAATATATACTTAGTTTTTCTTTCATTATGTTCTGTCATGGCATAATATTATTGCCATTTAAAAACATGACCCAAAATAATAATTTGTAAATAGTAATACATTCTATTATTAAAAAAAAACAAACATCAAGCATACGAACGGGGTCACCGTAGTGTATATGGGAAACATTTTTTCCTCGTTACCATGGTTACGAACCAGGGATTCTGTCACCTGATCGACTATATTTGCTTGCTTGGATGATTTGAGATCTTTCAAGGCCATCCTAATATCAACCAATAAAATGTATTTTAGTAAAGTTGAAATTAAATAAAAGAACCAGAGGTTCTTAACGCATGGATTACCACCGCCTAGAACATTGCCAGCACGCAAATTGGTAATATTTTCACGGTAGTGAAATATTTCTCTACGGTTTAGAATCTACAGATTATTATTATTTAGTCATTTTTTTAATGGCATTTATATTCTTTTTGGTGTTCAGAATCAAGTTTTATTACGTAGTATGCTTTAAATATAAAGATTAAGAACTGACTGTCTCAGTTTGGCTTGCAAATAACCTGATGATATTACAGCGTTGGCATTCAGTAAGCTATTTTCACACAGTATAGTAAGCAAAAATAAATATTTTTTAGTCCAACTTTTCAGTGAATGTTAACACTGCAGCAATGGAAATGACCAAATTATTACAGCTATTTCTGAATACAGGTTTATATATGTACCTGTCTAACAGATATTAGGAGAAAGTGTTTCAAGAGGAACAGGCGCAAAGGACGAGGAAAAGCCAGGAAAGGGAGGTGACGCAACATCTCACAAGAAGCCAAAGAACCTCTCAAGAAAGAGGCCTTTGAAATGTGTTAAGGCGACAGCTGAATGAGAAGAGACCATAATGACCACTTAGAGACTGTATCCTTGGGCTGGTGGGACCATAATGCAAGCAGGATGACCTAGTGTCCTCGCTAGGATGTACTTAACGAGTAATCTTACCAACCGAAAAAGAGACGGTGCTGTGGCTGTGTCTTGCGCACTCTGGCTGCATTTC
>NC_051416.1:9117421-9117972 GCF_015228065.2 Penaeus monodon
CCAATACTTATCATATTTCTCTTTCTTTTCCATTTCCTCCTATTCTCTCTCTGTCTTTCTGCTTCGTCACAAACAGCTACAGAAAATACTAGACGAAGACATACCATTACAGAAATAAAAAATAAGATTAGGTTCCCTAGATTATTTCTCACTTTACTTCATACAAAAAAAGCCATCGTCTTATTTTCATTTTACCACAATATAATGTTGATGACTTCAGGCATATTCATATTCATTCTAATTCTCTTAAATAAGTTTCCTTTTTTTTCTGGCACGATATTTCTGACATGGAAACAGAAGGCGAAACTCACCGGCAAATGAACGTGTTGAAGTAATATCACAAGGGATATTTATAACAGTTAACATAGCCCAGCAATAAATTTCTAATACAATTTCAAGCTCCCGAGGTTTCGCCCGGACAGGCCCCTCCCAGTCGACTCATCTATAAACAAGGACTGGCATCAGCTGGGGTTAAGTTGAAGGCGTGAAGGGAAATAGCCGTATGTTGCTCTCTAGAAGTGACCCCAAGAGCACTCAAATGAGGAACCAAC
>NC_051416.1:9117999-9118182 GCF_015228065.2 Penaeus monodon
TTACGATAGGCTGATTAGTTTTCCTTTATAAGGTGAAAAGATGATACTTCACTTTTATTATTAATAACGACTATTTAGTAGACACAAGGAAGAGAGAAGATATAAGTGTAAAGAAAGGAACATATGTAGTTAAAGAGAAAAGAAAGAAAGAAAATGCAGAAGAAGAAAGAATATTATACCAAA
>NC_051416.1:9118355-9119190 GCF_015228065.2 Penaeus monodon
TTTGGTGAGAGATAGAGAGGGAAACTGTGCCACAGACGAACGTGGAACTAACATATAAGAGAGAGAAGGGATAATTCCAAAAACAATAAGAAGAGGAAACAAACCAAAATAACTTGGGGAGGAGTAACGAAAGGCAGAGCATATCAACAACTACAACATCAATTATTTGGCATCAAAAGGGACACCGAAACAAGAGAGAATCGTCTTCATCAGATCAAGGCTTGGACATGGTTTAGGCTTGTGTCCATTAAACCTTTTGTTTTGTAAAGGGGAGAGGCATTGGCACAGAGGATTTGGCAAGGGAAAAAGGGTCGGGATAGGGAGTGGGGTTCAGGGTTCTCCATGGACTGTAACTTGATTTATTTGTAACTTATTTATTATTTTTAGAAATCATTTCGAAAGTAAGAAAGAAACAAGGATCATGGACATTGTAATTCGATGTTATGAATGTTTATTCTTATGATTAACTTTGAAAATAACAAAGAAACTAAGAACCCTAAACGATATGTAACTCGAAATCATAACCAATGATATCCGGTCTTTTCCAAACCCAAAACATGATTTTGTTTTTTAAGCAAACACAGACACCAAACATTTTTTCAAACATTTCATCTTTTATATTGATGATTATCCTCGTCCCTATTAGCCCTCCACTGTTACAGGTTGAATTGACAGATGTGACGAGAAAAATTACCATGAAATTGTCCATACCGTAATTGCTCAGATGAAGTAATGAAGGTAAATGTTCAATAATTGTTCACGGATGTTACGTCGATACAGCAATCAGCAGATAGCTATATAAATGTTAGCCTATGATGCCGGTGGAAATCTGCAA
>NC_051416.1:9119794-9120123 GCF_015228065.2 Penaeus monodon
TAAGAATCTAGTAAATAAAAAAGAAAGGGAAAATATCTCAGTGAAAGAAAATCAACAAAATGTAAAACCATATGCAAATGAATATAAAAGTGCTTTGGGTTTCACGCCTCGGAATAACTTCAAGGAAAATACTTGACTCAGGCAGAATATTGCAATGGAACCTCAGTGCTGTTGATCCTCTCGAGTTCCTCCTCACAAAGGGTTTTATTTCCTCGGCTTCGTCAGCTCCCTTACGACTTCCCGTAAAAGAGTTGGTATGGGCGCCTACTCGCAGCTGCGCCTATATCAGCCTTCCTCTCTTTCATTCACTCTCTAACTCTCCCTCTCGG
>NC_051416.1:9120942-9121768 GCF_015228065.2 Penaeus monodon
CCCCTCTGCTCTATGCAGATTATTGATGCCATTATATAAACATGATTATATCTTCAAACTCCGAATAGCAGTCCATGGTAAAGAGAAACCTTATAGGACGCTGATAGAGCTTCTGTGTTTAACTGACATGTGTAAATGTAGAGTGTAAAGGAAGGAGCTTCAGTAATCTCTGTGAGGCATGAGATGAAAGGGTTGGCGAAATTACGGGCGTAGAGAAAGGGATCCTGTAATTTCATTTCAAAAGGAGGGTTGCTCTATCTCTATTACGAACCGAGGGAAAGCGGCTGATTTATGAACTGTGTGGAGAGTTTTCACAATTCCACGCGTAATGAAAATAAAGCAAGTGGCAAGGGTACGCTTAGAATGAAACAACGGAGTGGAGAGAAAGAGAAAATGAGTGGCAAGGTATGGCAAGGGCAGCTAGATAAGAGAGAGGAGCACGTTGGACTTGTGTAAACGGTTACTTTGGTCAAATAAAAGATAATGGAATGCTTTTTGTTTTTGATGATTATCTCGTCCGAAATTGACATCCGAAACTAAAGGTAAAGCATCCATACGTTATTATCTCCGACCATGATCTTTGTCTTAATCATTGTTTACGATTCACAAAATAAGTTCATTATTTGATTATGGTGAAGACAGAGATGACCTTTATTTACATAAATGATAAAGTCTCCGGGTAGTTTTGTGTCTATAGACTGAAAAAAATAGAATGATTCGAAATGTCATGTGGTACGTTACTAATGTGTGTGCCATGTCTAACTCAAAATGTTTAAATTTACTAATTTCACCTAGTAACAAATGTTAGTAGACCAATTCTCATTTG
>NC_051416.1:9123378-9123889 GCF_015228065.2 Penaeus monodon
TTCTATTTCCCCACCACAGTGCACAAACAACATAAAAGGACTTAAAGAAGTAGGCAGGAGCTCACAGCAGGGAAAAAAAACAAGGAATTTTGACGGGCAAACACCTGCGCAGGAAGCGTCGCCCTTAACTAAGCAGCTGCATTGCAGATTAGTCTGTCTGCAATCTATATTAAGAATTTTCACATGGCGAAGGATCACATCCATCTGCGCATATTTTAAACCCTTAATACATCTCCTGGATTTTGAAGGAATCAGTATATTCTCACGTCCTTTTCGAAGTTTCGAAGTGATTTATAGAAATCAAAATTTTGAAACTTATGAAAGGGGGGGGGGGGGGTAAAATGGAAATAGAAGGAGGGGGGACTTCCATTATCTTTCGCAAACCTGCTTGGTTTTGAAAAAAAACCCCTGGAAACGGAATTAAGAAAGCCCATTATAAGTTTGTGCGAATAGTCTTTCGAATCCCTCCAAAATTCGTTCGAATCCGAATTAAAAGGTCTCTGCCCGCCTT
>NC_051416.1:9123934-9124712 GCF_015228065.2 Penaeus monodon
TTCATACTTAAAAAGCAAACTTTATCTCAGCTTTAAATCATCTTTTACTTTCTCTATATTTAAAAATTTAAGAAATTGGCTCGGATTTCTGATCTTCCATTTTTTTGACATTAAAAACCACGAGCACGGAAAAGATTCACCGGTCTGTAAAAGTTTCCCCTGAATATTTGCATTTCCCCCTAAAAAAACTATTGGTACCCCACATAAAACTGGCAGAGAAGAAAGAGACACACCTAAAGCAAAGAGGGAGGAGTCGGAGCACGCCAGGACGCCACGCTGTGACCTTTTCTATTCTATCTGAGTGTTTTTTACCCTTTGACTTTTGTAATGGCTATACTACGACAGCGGACACATGTGAGGGGACCTTGGGGTTAATGCTATAAGATGAAGAGAATTGGGGTTGGTTCATGATACCTGCTTAGTAAAATACGAAAGTAACCTTTTTTTTTTTTTTTTACTTTATGATTACTTATATTTAAATATTTAGTAGATGATAGTCTTGTTACAGAGACCATTTGAAATAGCAAAAAATATATATCCAACACGTGTTTATATGATTATCATAAGTAACCGAGTATTGCTGATCACGTCTGTTAATGTACCTCTGTTTTTGTACTTACATCGATAAATATTTAACAGATCAAATTTTTTGTTTTTTTTTACTCCAATACCTATATGTATACATGTATGCTTACAAATACCACAGCATTCTCCGTTAACACACCCCGCACATAGTTCCCTCGTTTACACGCACAACTGCACATAGTTATCCTTGTTT
>NC_051416.1:9124786-9124876 GCF_015228065.2 Penaeus monodon
AAAAATGTCAAGGAGATATGTGAACAAGGCGAGATCTTCCGTAGAGTATGTTTTCGGTCTGAACTAATCGCATTATGTATTGAACGAGAG
>NC_051416.1:9124980-9125507 GCF_015228065.2 Penaeus monodon
ACGCAAGTAATAAAATTGAAAAACCCGGGTTCATAATTAGAAAACAAGGATCAACTCAACACAGTCTTTGGAATTTTTATGTCCGAGGAAATCCAGGTATCAGATATCAAAATCAGGCCCTGAGTGCAATGATCCCTCTTTAAGCCTCCTCCCGATAGCGTCGCATTTTATCTCTCATAAAATATTCTCACGGGAAAATTATTTTATATGTCAGTGTTATCTGTCTTTTCGCGAAAAAAGAGTCGAGGCGGAGAATGAAAATGAGTAAGGGGGAGTGATGAGAAATCCGCGAAACCCAACTTTTTAACACAGAATAATAAGTATAGTGTATGCACCATAATTGGGTTTTAGAATGTACTAAACTAACACGGCATAACAAAATCATATATTTGATATAATCAAGATGCCATTTCACAAATTATAGCTATGATCAGGCTTATTTTTATATATTTTCGTCAAACCCTTTTCTTTTGTCAGTTATTCTTCACACAATGAATAATTCGGATCGTGTGTAGCTGCAACTGTCC
>NC_051416.1:9125823-9126046 GCF_015228065.2 Penaeus monodon
TACTTCTATGAGTTTTCCGCGTGGTATTAAAAACGTCCTAATTACGCTTAATTGCCAAACACGCACGAAAAATGTCCTTTGTAGGCTTCTAAAGGCGAGCGGGATAAAAGGAGTGTACCACATGTTGAGGAGTGGGGGGAGAGGCCGGAGTGCACAGGCCGAATGTATGTGTGTGATGAGCCAGGCTTCTGATTGCAGATGTATAGAACAAGTACATCAATAT
>NC_051416.1:9126143-9126273 GCF_015228065.2 Penaeus monodon
CCACAACACTTCATTCCCCAATATATTGCTAAGTCGAATGCAATAAGCTGGTATAAATTTCATACAGGCTAACGTCCTTGTCACATCAGTAAAAAAATTCAATAATGGGGGCAATATTCATTCATGATAC
>NC_051416.1:9126989-9127417 GCF_015228065.2 Penaeus monodon
TTCTATTTCCCCACCAGCAGTGCACAAAACAACATAAAAGGACATTAAAGAAGTAGGCAGGAGCTCAACAGCACGGCATAAAACAAGGGAATTTTGACAGGCAAAGCACCTGCGCAGGAAGCGTCGTCTAACTAAGCAGCTGCATTGCAGATTAGTCTGTCTGCAATCTATATTAAGAATTTTCACATGGCGAAGGAATGCACATCCATCTGCGCATAGTTAACCTTAATACATCTCCTAGATTTGTGAAGGAATCAGTATATTCTCACGTCACGTTTTCGAAGTTTCGAAGTGATTTAATAGAAATCTAAATTTTGAAACTTATGTAAGGGGGGGGGGGGGGTAAAATGGCAATAGAAGGAGGGGGGGGACATTCCATTATCTTTCGCTAACTGCTTGGTTTTGAAAAATAACCTGGAAACGGAATT
>NC_051416.1:9127556-9128334 GCF_015228065.2 Penaeus monodon
TTCATAACTTCAAAAGCAAACTTTATCTCAGCTTTAAATCATCTTTTTACTTTCTCTATATTTCAAAATTAAGAAATTGGCTCGGATTTCTGATCTTCCATTTTTTTGACATTGAAAACACGAGCACGGAAAAGATTCACCGGTCTGTAAAAGTTTCCCCTGAATATTTGCAGTTTCCTCTAAAGAAACTATTGGTAGCCACATAAAACTGGCAGAGAAGAAAGGAGACACACCTAAAGCAAAGAGGGAGGAGTCGGAGGCACGCCAGGACGCCACGCTGTGACCTTTTCTATTCTATCTGAGTGTTTTTTACCCTTTGACTTTTGTAATGGCTATACTACGACAGCGGACACATGTGAGTGACCTTGGGGTTAATGCTATAAGATGAAGAGAATTGTGTTGGTTCATGGATACCTGCTTAGTAAAATACGAGAAGTAACCGTTTTTTTTTTTTTTTACTTTATGATTACTTATAGTTAATATTTAGTAGATGATAGTCTTGTTACAGAGACCATTTGAAATAGCAAAGAATATATGATCCAACACGTGTTATATGATTATCATAAGTAACCGAGTATTGCTGATCACGTCTGTTAATGTACCTCTGTTTTTGTACTTACATCGATAAATACTAACAGATCAAATTTTTTGTTTTTTTTACTCCAAGTACCTATATGTATACATGTATGCTTACAAATAACCACAGCATTCTCGTTAACACACACCCGCACATAGTTACCCTCGTTTACACGCACAACTGCACATAGTTATCCTTGTT
>NC_051416.1:9128374-9128504 GCF_015228065.2 Penaeus monodon
AGGTCCCGCCCACCACCCCCGACACATACACACACAAAAAATGTCAAGGAGATATGTGAAACAAGGCGAGATCTTCCCGTAGAGTATTTTTACGGTCTGAACTAATCGACATTATGTATGTGAACGAGAG
>NC_051416.1:9128615-9129122 GCF_015228065.2 Penaeus monodon
ACGCAAGTAATAAACTTGAAACCGGATTCATAATTAGAAAAACAAGGATCAACTCAACACAGTCATTTGGAATTTTATGTCCGAGGAAATCCAGGTAATCAGATATCAAGATCAGGCCTGAGGAGCAATGATCCCTCTTTAAGCCTCTCCCGATAGCGTCGCATTTTATCTCTCATAAAATATTCTCACGGGAAATTATTTTATATGTCAGTGTTATCTGTCTTTTCGCGAAAATGAGTCGAGGCGGGAGAATGAAAATGAGTAAGGGGGAGTGATGAGAATGCCGCGAAACCCAAACTTTTTTAACACAGAATAATAAGTATAGTGTATGCACCATAATTGGTTTGAGAATGTATCTAAACTAACACGGCATAACAATATCATATATGTGATATAATCAAGATGCATTTCACAAATTATAGCTATGATCAGGCTTATTTTTATATATTTTTCGTCACCGTTTTCTTTTTGTCAGTTTATTCTTCACACAATGAATATATTCGAGAT
>NC_051416.1:9129464-9129681 GCF_015228065.2 Penaeus monodon
AAGGTGACCGAGATATGTAGCTTCTATGAGTTTTCCGCGTGGTATTAAAAACGTCCTAATTACGCCTTAATTGCCAAACTACGCACGAAAAAATGTCTTTGTAGGCTTCTAAAGGCGAGCGGCAATAAAAGGAGTGTACCACATGTTGAGGAGTGGGGGGAGAGGCCGGAGTGCACAGGCCGGAATGTATGTGTGTGATGAGGCAGGCTTCTGATTG
>NC_051416.1:9129839-9129946 GCF_015228065.2 Penaeus monodon
TTGCTAAGTCGAATGCAATAATGCTGGTATAAATACATACAGGCTAACGTCCTTGTCACATCAGTAATAAAATTCAATAATGGGGACAATATCTCATTCATGATTAC
>NC_051416.1:9130524-9130717 GCF_015228065.2 Penaeus monodon
AATCTAAAATGCGTGATGAACGGAACCAAGATGATGCACAAGTCAAAATCATCAAGAATTTAAATTATGGAAAATATCGTATAAAGATTAGGAACGTGTTAGACAACAGTTCAAGGTGAATCCGCGTGGCACTTTCCTTTTTTGTTTGTTTGTTTTTGTTAGCCTTTTTGATGCGATTCACTTATACTCCAAT
>NC_051416.1:9131169-9131234 GCF_015228065.2 Penaeus monodon
TGTTTTGGATGGGGGGGGGTACGCTGTACACGTGTGGGTGTACGTTCGCGTGTAACGAGGGTAAC
>NC_051416.1:9131424-9131702 GCF_015228065.2 Penaeus monodon
CGCATATCTTCCACTCAAACAATTCTGTCTTATTTTTCTAATGTTACCCTTCAACTGGCTACAGAAACATGCATTTCCAAAGCATTTATATCATATGACATGCACATGGAGAAAAGAGATCAAAAAAAGAAGAATGACATGACATTCCGGGAAAATTTGTGAAATTTGTCCATATCGCTACTGTTTTTCAGAACCTTCTCTCGTGCCAGGAATGTATGACGTTCGTAAAATGTTTCATATGAACATGTTGGTCTGATCATTACTGCACTCGGGTGATA
>NC_051416.1:9132208-9132642 GCF_015228065.2 Penaeus monodon
TTTTCCACAAACACACACACGGATGTATGACACCCATAAAACGATTCCATAACTCAGGTATCAAAGAATCCTACTTCCTCACTCATCACCTTGTATATATTTACTTATACTCTTAAACACTTCGTTAGTTATTTTGTATCTCATATAAGAATTTGACTTAGAACCCACTGTTATTCGTTCACAGGATGAAGACAAAGAGGTTAGAAGTGAGGTGTGACAATGCATGTCCACAAATACCAAGGGCAAAGATAGATTTAAAAGGACAACGAATTAAATTACAGAGGAAAATTTATTCATTATGTTCATACACAGCAAGAGCATACATAACAAGCTCATAATATTCTTGTCCTAATATTCTTGTACTAATTGTATATAATATTCTTGTACTATTAATTCTTCTTGTGAATGCATATTTCATGTAGCTTGCTGAATGG
>NC_051416.1:9133455-9133920 GCF_015228065.2 Penaeus monodon
CATGTATATAATATTCTTATACTAATTCTACAATTTTTTTTTTATCATTTAATGAAAGTGAAATGAAGAGAGCTATTTATTTCAAATGTCTTCGGCGAATCAATATCATAACAAAATGTGTATGTTAAGGAATAATTTGCTTTTTTTTAGTAAGAGCAGGTTGATATATTGCATTCAGAATTACTTTATAAGCATTCCCTGTAAGAAAGTTATCCTCCTTTCCTGTTGATACTCTACATCCAATCTTTAAAGTATAAAAGATAAATAAAACATCTCATCCTATTTCTTCTTATTTTCAACATTGCTACTGTTACTCTCGTTAAGGTTTTAGTGTTTTTTTATTGGCATCAACAAAAATTATAATAGTAATAATAACACAAAACGCTGCAGACCTTTTTACGTATAATTTGGTCCAGATATATTATGTTGATGTTAGTTAGTTATTCTCTAATCATTCTTTCACCG
>NC_051416.1:9134069-9134261 GCF_015228065.2 Penaeus monodon
TGGCAATTTTTACCGGTCACTCAGTAAACGAATATTGCGACAAAATACATCTGGCTGACTACCAAGAACATTTTCCTATATGTGCTCGACAATAAAAATCAGTGAAGTGGAAAGTTGGCCCAGGGTGCAGTCCAGAGGTTAGATTTTGTAATAGATCAAGGTGTGTGTTTATCCGATTGCCTTTTTTTCGTT
>NC_051416.1:9134799-9135477 GCF_015228065.2 Penaeus monodon
TTAAGTTCATATGAAGAAATATGATTATATTAAAGTCAATTTCCAATGAACGTGTATTTCAAATTAACATGAAATCACTCTGATCTGTATTTCACAACTTTATCACTAATTCGGAGGGGTTTATAATGCAAATTGTATTAGCTAATTTGGAAGTTCTATGATTGAATGGTTATTTGAAACGCAACATATGCAAGGGTGGCAGACGAACTCTTGAGGATGGGGAATAATGCATCCATATTCAGCTTATTTAATTTTATAACTGTTGTAATTATGTACGAAATGTACATAATTACAATGTACGTGTGTTTTAGTGTTTTTCGTTCTTCCTCTTCCTCGGTTTTCTAACCCTTTGTTCTGTAACTTTCGTTAAAATTATTAGTTATTCTCTTCTTTTTACTATAAACAGAGAATATGCTTACGAAGAAAGGATAGCCATATCATGCGAATTACCTATTCTCAAAATTATTTTGGTAAAAATCAAAAGAATTCATTTTCTCTCCAGGATTTTTCCCTCTGTCTTCACTTTCTTTAGAATTCTTGTCCCTGATTTACGGACAGCTGATTACTCCTTAATTAAAAAGGTATCGAGCAACCTCTATGTCTTTCACAGGGGGGGAGGGGGGAAAATGCCCCGAATTATAATGATTACTCCTGGCCGATGCTGACTTCTCTTTCTTT
>NC_051416.1:9136176-9137700 GCF_015228065.2 Penaeus monodon
GACGTGAGGAAGGCTAGTCTCTTAGACCGCGCATCTCCGTTTCTTGTGGTCCCGCAGTGGGCGTGGTCAGCGCGGCGTGAACCGAACTGCAGCGGCCTGGGCGTTCATCAATTGCGACGGGCGTTGCCCTCCTTCAGGGCCAGAAGCCGGTCGGAGACCATCTCCTCGACGAAGGCCACAGCACTAGTCACGGCCTCGACGCCGCCCTCGACCATCAGGGGCATGCTGATGCCTTACAAGCCTGACGCCGAATTCCCGCTCGATCCTGGCGGCCCTGCAGCCCTCGGGGCCGAGCACGATGAGGTTGTCCTCGCGACTGATCCGGAGCGGCACCAGGATGTGCTCGGGCAACAGCTTGCGGTTGGCCATGAGCTCGAGCGCGGCGGCGGGAACCTGGGCGTCCTCCTTCAGGCCCGCGACCAAGACCGCGCTGCCTTTCCTGTTCAGCTCAGGGAGCTGGATCTTGACGCTGTACCTCTTGGCGATGTAACTGATACGGAAACCGCCCTATCGATGATTCTGCCGATCTGGTGGCACTCGACGTTGACGGGGAAGGTCCCCATCACCTCCTCTCGGCGGCGCTGCTTCTTGGCACGCTCCTCATTAAGACGGTGCCTCTTGGCAACATGCTGCTCGATGTAGGCCACGGCCTTCTGGGCTTCTTCCAGAGGCCCTGCGACCACCAGCGGGCTCTGAGGGTGTTTGTTGCATCTGGTGTAGAGCTTGACCCCGAACTCCTCCTGGACCTTGGAGGATTGGCTTCCGCCCTTTCCGATGGCGACGCCGAGGTCTTCGGGAAGGATATTCACCGGGAGAAACACGTGCTGCTTGGGCACGTCTTGCTGCACGAGCTCCTCTAGCTCCTTGATGGCGTCGCGCACACTTTCGGACTTGCCCGAGATAGTAATGGACGACTCGTCCTTGGGAACGGTGACGCGTACGTTGTACTTCTCGTGGATGTACCTGAGGCGGTCGCCTTTCTTGCCGATGGCCTTGCCTTTGTGCTCGGGC
Source organism: Penaeus monodon (assembly GCF_015228065.2). Classification (NCBI taxonomy): domain Eukaryota; kingdom Metazoa; phylum Arthropoda; class Malacostraca; order Decapoda; family Penaeidae; genus Penaeus; species Penaeus monodon. The sequence continues at coordinate 9,137,188 of NC_051416.1, forward strand.
GCGATGGCGGGGGAGGCCGTCTGTAGGCTGCGAAGTTGCCGCTGGATTTCCTCGAACGTCTGGAGCATCTGCGTGCGGTCCTTCGCCTTGCCGACGAGTGCGAAAGACTCCGAAGCCAGATGCCGGGGGCCTGCTTGGCCTTCAGCAGGGGCTGCAAGGCCACTGGGATGCCGATGGGCATCCGCAAGGTCTTACTACCGTGAACGAAGAGCTCCATGTGCTCGATGTAGGCGCGGGCGGAATCCTCCTCTCACCAAGAAGGGCGCCACGAGGTTGCCGGGAGGAGGCCTGACCAGCTTCACGCCGAACTTCTCCTCGGCCTTCGCGGCCTTCTGGAAGAAGCGCCGGCGGTCCTTCTCTGCGACGTAGAGGGACAGGCTGACGTTGGCGTCAGCGACGGTCCGCGCCGCGGGCCGGGGCATCGCATGCTGCCTCTTGGGCTTCTGCTTGTCCTTCGCGACGGAGTTCATCAACTTTTGCATCTGGGCCACGAATACTGCATCGTCCTCCGGG
>NC_051416.1:9137756-9137901 GCF_015228065.2 Penaeus monodon
TTGGTCGCTGACCGACGACGAAGTCTGCGCTTCGACGGAAAGTTCGGTCGAGTGGTCCTCCAAGAGGGTCTCCTCGGGGGAGGCACTCTTGGCCCCCCAGAGGCATCTCACTCCCGAACAAACGAGCGCAGGTAGGCTATTAATC
>NC_051416.1:9138276-9139108 GCF_015228065.2 Penaeus monodon
ACATTAGTGGCACAGTTTTAGGCAGCTAAACTTATATTCCTGCAAATTCCCATTAAAATGCCGTTCTCCTCATTATGAAACACTCTCACACACCAACACGCAGAGACTCACAACCTCATACACACTGGCAGACTCACAAAGGCAAGCACCCCGTCACTCGCCTCTTAAGACAAGACCGTTCTCTTGATTCCTTAAACTTTCAGCCTCTTATTGCAAGCCCTCTTTTCAACGTATGCAAGGAAGCGCAAAGAGAGATGCTCGGTGCTTCTGCAACATCTTGACACTGGAGATATTTCATATTCCTAAATTCGCTACTCAACTAGTCTACCCAATTTGTCTCGCGTTCTGTAAACTCTTCTGCTTTTTGCAAATCCACGGTGAGGGTTCAGATTATATATGTGTAGGTATGTATATATATGCATGTTGCATTGCATCAAATTAGTTATCGGTAGAGCACTAGCATGCAATCGCAATGTCTCGGTCAGCCCCTCTCAGCAGACTCAGCTAGGATAAGATTCGGATTGGAATGGATCTGCCCACCCTATAGCATCCTCCCGCAGTTTAGAATGCACGGTACTTTAACGTTTACGTATCCTATTAGAACACATGTTCCTCCACGAACATATCCCTTACGTCCTCATGGATATTATTCGAGCTGGACATTATCCACGTTATGATACAACCTGGAGATGATAACGTTTGTATATGTATATGGTTCAATTTATGGGGAATCAGTAGAGGCTTTAAGGAAGAAATGAAGCAAAGTCAAGACTCTTTAATCAGAGTTCGAATGGAGATAATGAAGGAAAGAGAGTAGGGTAGAGAAGACAGG
>NC_051416.1:9139139-9139384 GCF_015228065.2 Penaeus monodon
TAAGAGAGGGGGGAGGGGTGAAGCAAGAGAGTTACACGACTGTCAGAGCTCGTAAGATTTTTTTTTTTTTTTCGAGGATACAGATCCCATACACAATCATTCTTTTCACATCTTGTTTGTGAATGATTACATAATATGCGTAGCAGCTCATCTCTCTCGAATAGCAAATATTTCAAATTAATGTTTTATTCTTTCAAGATCTAGTATAGACCGACAGACGGCCGTTACTTACACCGCTTGTAATA
>NC_051416.1:9147743-9147891 GCF_015228065.2 Penaeus monodon
ACTTATTGTATTTTTTATGTTGTGTGATCTTGGGGAAAAACGCGCCGGGGCCCGGGGTCGAACCCCCGAATAGTTTCGTCGTGACTCTTGATGCAGTCTTAAAGGTTTATGTTTGAGCCCCGTGGGCCAGCAGAAATTAATTTTTGGG
>NC_051416.1:9148048-9148154 GCF_015228065.2 Penaeus monodon
CACGTATAATGAAACCCTCCTAAGAAAACTAAAAAGTGCACCCACAAGAAAAATAGCAAATGTTTTGAGTACTAAAAGAAAATTTAGAATGCTTCATGGAGGTGGT
>NC_051416.1:9148214-9148301 GCF_015228065.2 Penaeus monodon
CCTACTCATCCCCCAGTCTTCGTGACGTCCAGGTCACAGATTACGGGCCATTCAGTCTCAGTCTTCGGACTCCATGGGCACAATTAT
>NC_051416.1:9148408-9148617 GCF_015228065.2 Penaeus monodon
GTCTCAGGCTCCCGGGGGCCTTTGAGAAACGAGAACAGAACTAGCTTGATCCTTTGTCATGGAAGGTAAACGTGACCCCATTCAGAGCTCAGCCCCCTCTAGTAAAAGCTTGCAATAGCCTCGCTTACCTATTTTCCAAAATTTTCTTACCCATTAGGCAAAATTTTTTAATTTAATTTAAACTTTGGCTTCAATTCGCCAATTGGGAA
>NC_051416.1:9148730-9148845 GCF_015228065.2 Penaeus monodon
TCAACAGCATTTAACTACAATTCAAGAATCATTCTTTCATGTTTCCCAGTCCTGTTAATCATAGTCAATTATATCCACCAAAAAAATCGGTAGGTTCATGTTTTAGCCGCCGTAG
>NC_051416.1:9151515-9151955 GCF_015228065.2 Penaeus monodon
CATGGGAAGCGGCTGAAATTGGAAGCCAGGGGTTTCTTTGTAACTTTCAACAACTTCCGAGACCGGAAATTAGATCCACGATGAGACGGCCTTGAAAAGCATGTTCACACTACACCATCTTATCATAAGCAGAAATATGTATGGTGGTATTTTTTATGGATTATTTCTCACAAACAATACTGAAATTTGTGTCGAGAATTTATTGACTGATTACTCTTTCGAATTCTTTTTACACTTCAGTATAAAGAAGAATAGCAAATGCTAAGAGTTAATACTTAAAAAATTTGCGGCCTCCCCAAGTTCTTGCTACAGAAAAAGCTTATGAAAATAGTGGTTTTCCTCTTGCCCTTCATAGACAGAAAAGTAAAATATTTCAATTTATTTGAAATCAACATTAATTCCAGTGGTAGCATTTATACTAAGTTATATGTCTATCACAT
>NC_051416.1:9152363-9152825 GCF_015228065.2 Penaeus monodon
TGAGAATAGCGTAATGATGGGCTGTAAACAAGTAAACAATGTGATAGACATATAACTTAGTATAAATGCTACCACTGGAATTAATGTTGATTTCAAATAAATTGAAATATTTTACTTTTCTGTCTATGAAGGGCAAGAGGAAAACCACTATTTTCATAAGCTTTGTATTCTGTAGAAGAAATTTGGCGGGCTGCAATTTTTAAGTTTTAAACTCTTACTTTCGCTTTTCTTTTTTTATATAAAGTGTAAAAAAATTCGAAGAGTAATCGTCAAAAAATTCTCGACAAATTTCATATTGTTTGTGAGAAATAAACCATAAAAATACCCCATACATTTTCTCTTATGATAAAATGGTGTGGTGAACATGCTTTTCAAGGCCGTCCATCGTGGATTTAAATTTTCCGTCTCGATTGTTGAAAGTTACAAAGAAACCCCTGGCTTCCAATTTCAGCCGCTTCCCAT
>NC_051416.1:9153688-9153760 GCF_015228065.2 Penaeus monodon
TTTTTTTTTTCTTTTTTTATGGTCCTCTCTATTTCCCGCCTGCTTGGGGTGCTTGGTGTAAAATTATTTAAA
>NC_051416.1:9155289-9155360 GCF_015228065.2 Penaeus monodon
AAAAAACCACACACGCCACACACACACATACCCCACCCACCCTGCGCACGCATACACCCCCAAAAAAAACC
>NC_051416.1:9155757-9155868 GCF_015228065.2 Penaeus monodon
CAGGGCGGCTAAAAATGACCTACCGTTTTTTTTGGGGGATTAATTGACTATGTTAACAGGACGGGGAAACATAAAAAATATTCTTAAATTGTTTAAATCTTTTGTGAAACT
>NC_051416.1:9156017-9156176 GCF_015228065.2 Penaeus monodon
TTTGCCAAAGGGGTGAAAATTTTGGGGAAATGGGAAGCAGGCTATTGCATGCTATACGTAGAGGCGGCTGAGCTCTGTAATGGGTCAGTTTCCCTTTCCATGACAAAGGATCAGAGCTATTCTGTTCTCTGTTTCTGCAAGGCCCCCCGGACCTGAGAC
>NC_051416.1:9156424-9156535 GCF_015228065.2 Penaeus monodon
ACCACCTCCATGAAGCATTCTAAATTTTCTTTTAGTACTCAAAACATTTGCTATGTTTCTATGTGGGTGCTACTTTTTCTATGTTTTCTTAGGACGGTTCATTATACGTGT
>NC_051416.1:9161333-9161400 GCF_015228065.2 Penaeus monodon
AAAAGCTTTCATTCACTGCCGTTTTGATGATGAGATTCCACTCAGACATGGCCTCTCTCAATTCTTC
>NC_051416.1:9163045-9163323 GCF_015228065.2 Penaeus monodon
ACATTTATATAGACTGATAACAAAAGAGTCTCATTTTTAAGGGTGATCGATAAATAGACAGGTTTGTTTGTTTGTTCATATATCTACCTTTTTTCTCTCTTTTTTCCCTCTTTCCATTACCCTATTTCAAAAACAACAAAAAATTTATTCACTGCATTTTTCAATATACTAGCTCATATTCAATAATCAAGACAAAAGAAAGGGTAAACAGTAAGCTTTGCCAAAGGTTCATCAGGTGATTGTGATATGAGGAACGGTCAGAACATCCGCGCGCGCGC
>NC_051416.1:9164779-9165107 GCF_015228065.2 Penaeus monodon
TTTTGAAGCCAAATCTCCTGGAATCGCACAGGGGAAAAGCGGCTGAAATTGGAAGCCGGGGGTTTTTTCTTTGTACTTTCAACAACTCCAGATCGGAAATTAGATCGCGATGAGATGACCTTGAAAAGCGAATTCTGTTGAGTCGGGGCTCGAAATGTCTCTCCCCTGTCTGTCTCTTTTTTTTTTCTCTTTTCCTTTTTTCCCCTCTCTCGGTATTCCCCCTCCCTCTGTTCCGCCTCACTTTGTCTATCTGTCTATGTGTCTATTTTTCTATGTCTCTTTATTGTCGTTCTCCATCGTTTTAAATCAATTTCTTTGCTGTTTGCAT
>NC_051416.1:9165256-9165369 GCF_015228065.2 Penaeus monodon
TTCCCTTTTACTCTCTAAACTTTAATGTCGATATTTGTTCACTGAGTTACGTTTTATATTGCAATCAACAAATATGGAAAAAAGAATTATCCCCTGATGTGAAAAATTGTATG
>NC_051416.1:9166805-9166999 GCF_015228065.2 Penaeus monodon
ACCCAAAGCAAAATATATTTCCTTCATCCCCCGCCCGCTGAACCCTGTGTTTCCGTCGCTGAGAGTCTTCATCAAGCTCACGTTGACGGCGGTTTCACACTTCATAAGCCGAGGCAGCCTGACTTTGACTCTAAAAAAAATCAAACACACGGGGCCGATCATATTCCTCCTTTTTAGGATCTGTGCCGGGGTGC
>NC_051416.1:9167616-9167869 GCF_015228065.2 Penaeus monodon
GCAGCCCGTGCACAGATCCTAAAAGGAGCGATATATTGATCGGCTCCGATGTGCTTGCAGTGTGAGAGTCAAAGTCAGGCTGCCTCGGCTTATGAAGTGTGAAAACCCCCGTCCAAAGTGGGGCTTGTGAAGACCCCTCCCGCGGGCGGAAACACAGGGTTTTTAGCGGGCGGGGATTTAAAGGAAAAAAATATTTTGCTTTGGGTGTTTGGGAAAACATTTAAACCCAAAAAACACACACAAACAAAACCCC
>NC_051416.1:9168010-9168089 GCF_015228065.2 Penaeus monodon
ATTTTGCATATGTATAAATATATAAAATGCATTATATTACCTTCCCAAAACTGTCTCTCTTTTCTCTCTTATTTTCATG
>NC_051416.1:9169305-9169415 GCF_015228065.2 Penaeus monodon
ATTTTTCACATCATGGGATAACTTCTTTTTTACCATATTTGTTGATTGCAATATCAACGTAACATCAGTGAACAAATATCTGACATTAAAGTATTAGAGAGTGAAAGGAA
>NC_051416.1:9169518-9169846 GCF_015228065.2 Penaeus monodon
GATGCAAACAGACAAAGAAATTGAGTTAACGATGGAGAACGACAATAAAGAGACATAGACAAATAGACACATAGACAGATAGACAAAGTGAGCGCGGAACAGACGGAGGGAGGGAAGTACCGAGAGACGGAAAAAGGAAAAGAGAAAGAGAAAGAGACAGAGACAGAGAGAGACATTTCGAGCTCCGACGTCGACAGAATTCGCTTTTCAAGGTCATCTCATCGTCGATCTAATTTCCGATCTCGGAAGTTGTTGAAAGTTACAAAGAAACCCCTGGCTTCCAATTTCAGCCGCTTCCCATGTGCGATTCCAGGAGAGTAGGCTTCAA
>NC_051416.1:9170480-9170630 GCF_015228065.2 Penaeus monodon
ACATCTGATACTTTATTGATTGCAGCTTTATGAAAATGCAGGATAATTTTGTTTACATGGTATAAGGGGAAAAAAGAAGAAAAAAAGTAGTATTGCAACACACGCATTATCGATCACCTTAAAATGAACCTTGTTATCATCATAATGTAC
>NC_051416.1:9170980-9171149 GCF_015228065.2 Penaeus monodon
TGATAAATGCTGATGTAAAGATAAGGTAATAATGTATAATTAAATATTTGGTTGTTCAGTGTTATCATGTTTCCGATAATTAACATAATTTCTTGTGTTTGTAAGAACGTTTATAACTAATCTTGCACTGCATTTTCGAATATCTTTTGTTTGCTCTGTTGGAAAACGT
>NC_051416.1:9171166-9171566 GCF_015228065.2 Penaeus monodon
TGTACCTGCACCTGAGGCGAAATAATCATCCTAACGATCCAAATTTAGATGTTTATGAAGGCAATAAACTGACATTTACCGTAACTGAACGATATGGAATTTATGAAAAGAATGCATCTACTGAAAGAATCATTACTCAGTATCTCTTGGCAATAAATCTAGACGAGAAAACTTTTCAATTTAACTTTCAAGAAAACGCATCGAAAATTGTAAAAGTGAAGATATTCTTCCGGAAGAACAAACTCTTAGTTAACTTCCCCGACTCGCTGTTGAACAATTTTGACAATACTTTCTAAACCCTTGTTCATGTAGTCATGAATACCACGCATGCATTGCGGGTATGCTTCTCAGCATCTACTTTTTAAAAATATTTTTTTCCATTTTTTTTCTACGAACGTCA
>NC_051416.1:9172635-9173106 GCF_015228065.2 Penaeus monodon
ATCAATTCATTCATCCAACAGCTTTAATTGGAAATGGTCTAGGAAATTTGAAAATCACTGCGCTAGAATCTAAGGGGAAAATAACAAGTTAATACACAATAGCAGATACTACTTACTAAATTTAAGTTTCCCCATCGCGCTGACGTCATTGCATTATTCAAGTTCAGACAAAGGCGATAATATAAAGTAATTCTACCCGAATCTGGTACTGCTGGGGACGCACACATCCCCCCAATTATAGGACAGAGATTGAGCCAGGGTCAAATCAGCAGTTGAGGAAAGCTGATGATGACGACCGGGATTATACCTGTATGTAGGGGATCGCTAGAGGTTACTCTTATGGCTGTCATTAAGGTAAAGAGAGGATTTGTCGGGGGAAAGGGTATGCATATTTGTTGCCCCTTTTGGCCTTGAAGGTGCGGTGATTCTGATTCTGTTTTTGTTGTATGTTAGTTTTTTATAGTTCTTTCG
>NC_051416.1:9173416-9173701 GCF_015228065.2 Penaeus monodon
ATATACCAAGACGAGGGGTAAAAAGGGGGGTTTATCACTGCCCCTTTGCTCTAACAACAGTAAAAGACTCAGTCTGGCGTTTAAAAACATTTTCCAAATTTTAAACAAGAAAATTCACCTTTTATATATGCGTACAATATAGGGGAAAGCAGAGGTTTATACTTAAAATTTTTGATTACACATGCCGAAAAACGGTTTCCCCCTTCCCCCCGCCCCCAACGTTATTTCCCTTTTGTCTTTAGTCAACACTTATCGTAATACATCGTGTTGCCTGACTTGTGACGT
>NC_051416.1:9173868-9174751 GCF_015228065.2 Penaeus monodon
GTCATACATACAGCTCAATTCACTGCAGTCTTGTAATCACTTTCCCTCTCACTCTTGTCTTTCATTCACTATTTCCCTCTTGCCCTTCTATCGATAATCACTTTCTCTAACTTATATTCTTAACTTTATTTCTGTCATACGCTCATTTTCTTTCTTTTGTTGATTCTTCACCATCTTTACTCCACAGTATGTCTTACGCCATATTCTTCTTAGCCATCTCTGTCTCACTTACCACCTTAGGTGTTAACTTCTTGTAGTCTTATCCTCTTCTTTCATCCCCTTTCTTATCCAATTTCGTTATCACCAGCTTATTTTTCCTCCTACTTTCCTAGACTTTCTTTTTCTACCTCTTTTTTCCCCTGTTTTCTTTGTCTCGTCCAGCCAATACAGCGAAAACCAACTGTTCCAGCTACCTCATCATTGTCTAGTCGTCCAGCTAATTATCACCTCCTACTCCCTCGACCCGACCCCGCGCTGGTCTCATCTGCCCCTTGGATTTCACGCAATAGTTATCCATTCTTAAAATCTACCATCTGATCTCCGGTTCCTGAAGCCTGAAGCCTGCCACCACTTCGCAGTCTCTAATCTCTTTCAGATTTCATCCCTTTCACGGAATACAGAATAACGCACCTGTGTATATCTTCCTGCATTCCTTTATGCCTCCCTGTGATCCACCTTCTGAAAATAGGTTTTCTATACTATAGAAACATCTAAAAATCCAATTTTCTTCTCCGCACAACATTCCTTTTCTTCCGTTGCCTCCGGACATTCCTTTCCTTTCTTCATCTGTTCCTTCGCCTGACAGTTTCCAGTATACTTTGTAAAGTCTCATCAAAAGAAAAAATACCATTACACCCAAGACCTGTAGTACCTTAATTCCAAG
>NC_051416.1:9174847-9175354 GCF_015228065.2 Penaeus monodon
CATCTCCCCCCTCTCTCCCTCTATCTCATCATTAGTGTGACACAGTCATTATGCTTGATACCCCTAGCAACACATCTCTTCCCCATATTTCTGGGCTTGAGACCCGCCACTGGTTTATATAAATCGTAGTCTATATTCGTTGCAACGTATAGAGTCTAAAAAATAAATAGATATCTTTTCATGAACAATAGAGTTGGACCTAATAAGCTTCTCCTATTTCCCATAATTAATCTATACGACTTCTAAATATTGCATGCTGTGATAGACATTCTCCATGATGATATTTTGATATCATTATTTGAATTACGACAGCACATTGGATCGGAAAGCCAATTATTTTAATCTAGGGTATTAGCATGCAAATAACAACGGCGTTATCTATTCCTCTGTGCAAGCATTCAGTCTGGTTGGACTAATTATCAGTCATAAGTAAAAAGCAAAAAGAAAATGATTTAGCAACGAACTAAAATTTACTTCATTTTGACTAAATTAATATATATGATATAT
>NC_051416.1:9175878-9176141 GCF_015228065.2 Penaeus monodon
GTCACTGCCTCAACTTTCAGCCTAATTTCATGGACCACAATTAAGCCACTAATTATGTTACTCGAAGGCTACTGAAGCGTTTATCAAATTGTTGACCTCGCGGGCAGAAACTTCTGGTTTATGAGGTGATGTAATTAGAGCCAAAATGCAATTTCCAATTTGACAGCGCGTTTTTTTTTTTTTTTGGGGGGGGGGAATTAGTATTTCGTCTCTCGGAATCGTGTGTTTATTTCATTTCGATTAATCTTTGAGCCGGTCCGAAA
>NC_051416.1:9178339-9178761 GCF_015228065.2 Penaeus monodon
GGATTTATGCAAAATTCTTTCTCCCTTTCAATTAGATTATATACTATCATGAAACACATTTACAACACTCATTTAATATCATGAAACACATTTATAACACTCATCTACTACCTTACACAAGAATCTATAGGAAAAACTCACAAAACACAAATTTACATTCATCAAGTTAAATGTAAGATCTTGGACAACTGGGCAAAGGCAGACACAAGCAAGTATTGCCCTGGAAGAGGAGAGATAACAGAGATAACAAGTGTAATTACTCCTTGGACTTTCAGGGAGCAAGTGGCCGGTTAACTGAGATCTTAGGTCTGCAAGCGCCTGTCCCTAAGGAGACGGGGGAGGATCTTGCCTTGGAAATGACAAAAGGTATTTTCCTCTTCTCGTTTCTGTTTGAGGAGGATGCTGGAGAGATGATGCGGTAG
>NC_051416.1:9179296-9179497 GCF_015228065.2 Penaeus monodon
CTCCAATAAATCATACGTACAAAGAAGCTTGCATGTATCTAAAGATAGACAGATACATAGGTAAATGAATAGGAAACGAGCACCTGATTCTTTTACCGATGTGTTTAAGGGATGACCACGCTATTACCACTCATTAATGTCATTGAATTAAAAGCAGGGCGCAGTGACTCTTAATCTATGAAGCTCGTATTTGACATGTAC
>NC_051416.1:9180546-9180793 GCF_015228065.2 Penaeus monodon
ATCTATTCAAGATCTATTCAATTCATTAGTCAAGAAAATTGAAGAATTAAGATTATACGTAAATGTGAGCAAAACCAAATTAATGAATGTTAAAAAAGGCTATCAGACAGAGTATAACTCAATTCATTTACGATTCCAAAAAAATAGAGTTACTACCGCAAGAAATGCTGCTGTCTCATTTACAAACATTTGCAAAGACAAAAAACGAAAAGAGACTTCAATCAAAGGTGTTTCCCATTGCTAGTTA
>NC_051416.1:9180885-9180998 GCF_015228065.2 Penaeus monodon
ACACAGTTGGGTATTAGGTATTATACCTTGATATCTAAGAATTGACAGGAATGAGCGTAATTCAGTTTGTTAGAATGGCACATGATCGTTTCTTCTGGAGGAGATCTGTTTCG
>NC_051416.1:9181312-9181417 GCF_015228065.2 Penaeus monodon
CACACATGTGTGAGCGTGTGTGCTCTTACTGAGACCTGCAGTGTCTGCAAATTATGAGAGGATAGAAAGGACCATACAAAATGTATAATATTTCAAACGAAATGA
>NC_051416.1:9181506-9181626 GCF_015228065.2 Penaeus monodon
TCTTAAGTGGGAGTTTGGGTTTTGTTTACTTTCCTTTATCAAGAACAACTTCTAAACCCACATCAAGTTGTTTGATAAATGAATGTGGATTTCATTAAGCCTGAGGCGTGGTCATTAGCA
>NC_051416.1:9181663-9181825 GCF_015228065.2 Penaeus monodon
CATTAATTATAACAGCAACCGTTTCTGCATGTTTATCTCTGCATGGATTGGTCTTTATAATATCCTGCATACTGTGTTCGGCGCATGGTATTATTTTGCTTCATATTTACGTATTATAAGACTTCATTGATTCATTACCGTTTCATTGCTCATATATGAGCC
>NC_051416.1:9182202-9182685 GCF_015228065.2 Penaeus monodon
CTCACATATGTAATAAACAATACAGAAAAAAATCAAAACAAGCACCAAAGAAACCACTAAAGCATGACAAGAAAATGATAAAAAAAAACAAGAAAGCTAACAACAAACCAAAACACTTAGAAGAAGAAGAAGAAGAAGAAAGAAAAAAAAAAACAAGGATAACCTACTAACTCGACCACCAAAAAGATAGCTGCACAAGCAAGGTAGGGGAGTGAAAGAGCAATTGATATTCCCGAAGCGTGGCAGACGTCAAATCCACAGCATTCAACTTCAAAACCACCTCGTTGACAGCTTTTTGATTCGGGACAAACAATTTCCCCCAATTGGATTCACAAGTTTGTCTTCCTACGTGATCCAGGAATGCCTACAACTTTTCGAAAGAGGAAATTCACCCATACCTCGCTGGAAATAAGTGATGGACTGCCTGACATATATCCTTAATGTTACGTGTTAGAATATACAGGGGGTGTTGCCGGGTTTTCC
>NC_051416.1:9183311-9183654 GCF_015228065.2 Penaeus monodon
CAAGAAAGACTCACAAAACTAGAGAATTCTGGAATCAACATAATCAAAAAAAAAATCATTACCGTAATATATTACTATTGCACATTGCATATCTACCGAATGGTTGATAATGCTGAATGGCCTAGACCTCCATCGTTATCCTGTATGTGTTAATACAACAAGAGCGATAGATTGATGGATGCAATAGATCAATTAGGAATTAAGGTAAGACCCTGGGGATTTGTTCCTCTGCTCTGTATGCAAATTAGCTGGCCGTGAAAGCTGCTGTTATCCTGCATCTCGATCCTCCCTTGCCATCTCTCTCTTTTCCCTCTCTTTTCTATATCTTTCGTTATTATACTCG
>NC_051416.1:9183845-9183989 GCF_015228065.2 Penaeus monodon
TTTCAGTTCTTTGATGGAGTTTAAGTTTTGATCTTTTTCACCATTTCATTTTTCTATTTCTGATTCCCCTCGGCCCTCGCTTTTCCTTATTTTTTTTCTACTTTTCCCCTCTTCGATTTTTTGAAGCTCTAAAAGTAACATATA
>NC_051416.1:9184266-9184613 GCF_015228065.2 Penaeus monodon
ACCTACCCCTTTCCATTCCATCTTCCTTCCCCTATCTCTTCATCTCATTTCAACTGTCTTTCACCTACATGTCTCCCGCTTGCACACAATCATCTACCCACGCTCTCGTCCAACAGTCTACACGCACACAATCACCTTAAAAGAATCTGTATTGCAAGACCTTGCCTTTGACACTCCAGATGTTAAAGCACCTTAGAAACAGCCATGACAAGGGAAACACACACATACTATTCCTGGGAGGTTTCCACCAGAGAGGATCACCTTCTGTGGGAGTTTTCATCGAGGGATTTTTTTAAAACTCTCTTTGCGAGGTTTAATCTCTCTGTCACTGTATGTCTGTCTGTCTG
>NC_051416.1:9184935-9185067 GCF_015228065.2 Penaeus monodon
CTGTTTCCCTCACATGTGGGCCTGTTTACTGCTGCGCGTGATCTCTATTTTTTAAGCGTGAATGTTTATTATCCTAATACTCTCGTGTTGATTATCTAAAATAATTTTGGTTCAACAGGCAGGCTTGTATAA
>NC_051416.1:9186599-9186876 GCF_015228065.2 Penaeus monodon
GGAAATTTCATCTTGGCCTCTACTTTTATCTGTTATATATATCTATCGTATTTTTATTTTCCTTTTGTTTACAGTATATGCGGAGGTATAGATGGATTTATCATACCAAACCATACGAAATCTATTTTTCATACATTATATTGATACGTTTGAAATAGAATAACATAAATGCTTGTTTGTTCACCCGGAACTTGTGTAATTTACAGAAAAAGGAGTTATCTAGAAAATAAAAACACGAAATCGCATATTTCATATCATTTATGCAAATGAATATTAA
>NC_051416.1:9187679-9187914 GCF_015228065.2 Penaeus monodon
TAATTTCTCCATATGTTTAAACATAATAGCGCCTTATACATCATATTTCATGTTTGGATTCTCTATTTTTTTTTTATATACATTAAAGACGAATTATCGGTGACCTGTGATATGTTGAGGTCTATCTTCCTATATGATGGTGGTGGACATGCTGAAACAAGGAGGAATTGGAATTTAGAAAGAAAGAGAGAAATTTCCCTCCTGTCAGTATATTGCTAAGCCCTGGCCCTTTTTT
>NC_051416.1:9188037-9188214 GCF_015228065.2 Penaeus monodon
GATTAAGTAAAATTTGAATAACGATACATTGTTCTTATTATAGAAAATGAGTACTCCCACTATCTGACTTCCTTTTCTAGTTATTTTGTCTTTGAAAATGAAATGATAGTAAATATATATTCAAATTTAATAGACATCCTAGCAAAGTAGTCTATTCACTGAAGCCCCATACCCCGT
>NC_051416.1:9188277-9189028 GCF_015228065.2 Penaeus monodon
CCAAACCATTAGAACCATTTAAAAGTAAGATTATATTAATAAACCCATGAAAATCATAAATGCCTCCAATCTTTTCCTTGCGACGAATTATATATAACGTGGCCAGTCCATCAACAAAACATAGTTTCTAAATATATCAGAGCTTAGCAAGGTAATTAGCTACACATCCCCCCCACCCAAAAAAAAAAAATCCTCTGTTTGCCTTTGAAGACTTGCTTGATCCTGGAAGCACAGCACTGCGCTTTCACGAGTGGGTATAAGATGAATTGGTGTGTAACCGACGATAAAGAGGATAAGAATCTTTCGCCATTTATAATATATCAGCGTAGGAGGCATCATATGTATTTCGATACGTAGGAAGGCAGTTTGATTTGCTTTATGACTGTTTGTCGTTCATTTGATAGTTTTAGTGTTATTGTTGTCGTAAAAATAACAATAATGATTATGATTTTATAATTTTGCTAATTTCTAAATGCTTTCTCCTGCATTTAGTCGGCCTCTTAATCTATCTGTCATCTTCTCGTATTGACTTATCTGCAGTCGTTCTCCATATATGCTTCTTTTTATAACTTTTATGTAGTGTCTTTCACTCCTGACTGCTCTCCTCTCCATGTTCCCTCTCTCCAGTCTCTCAAGATTATTTCTGTTATTGGTTTTCTCTGATGTTCTTTGCACAATTCTGAAACACCCAATGTGCATGGGTAGTATTTAGCAAGTTACTCAGTCTGCCGGTAATCTGCCAGTAGGTATA
>NC_051416.1:9189934-9190296 GCF_015228065.2 Penaeus monodon
TTTAGCTATCGGTAAGGATTTCGGAACACATTCTTTATATATACTTGATAACCGACTTATTAACAAGTCATTCAGTTTTCTTCACTGAGAGACTATTTCAATTTATCATACGGGAAGTTGTTCCTTTTGCATACATAGCGGAAATACATGAGCTCATTAGCGGTGAATTCCTACTGTTGCATTTGTAACTTGTCTGAAAATATGCTATCTGATTATATTTTTGTCTTATACTTCCAACATGCTTTCACTTACTGATGTAGTTAGGAGTGAGTATAAGATATTTGACGGCTATCATTCTTTAAATACTGTTGTATTTCTTATTAGTTTTACTTCATCATCTTCCAGTGTTACCTTACAACCAG
>NC_051416.1:9190950-9191444 GCF_015228065.2 Penaeus monodon
GAGAAATGGTACGGCGGAGACTATATACCAGTATCTCCTCCCTGAACAATTCGGAACTGGAGAACCAAAATACCCTAATACTCAGTCAGACGCAATTACGTGACCAGCCTCACCGCTTTCATACAGAAGCGAAAATACATCCCCCCCAAAAAAACACGTTATCCTTTACGTCGATGCATTATGAATGACCCAATATTCTTAACCTGTTTGTTTGCCGGTAACGTCCCAAATTAGGCTCTGCGCCCACTCTTGTTAGTGTAGCGTTGAGGAGGTTGAGGCTTCAAAGGAAGACTTTTCCCTCCCTCGCTAATTACTTACCTGGCTTTGAAGCCTCGAAAAGCCTCCTTTTGTTGATGGATTGCACACGACATCTAGGATTCGTAGAGAAAAAAGAAGTTAGATTTGAATAACCTCAAGAATCGGACGAAATTGGAAACTTTGAAATATTCTTTTTGTTATTGTCTTTGTTTTAGAGACTATTAACCGATATCTGA
>NC_051416.1:9191475-9191609 GCF_015228065.2 Penaeus monodon
TGTGTGTGTAGATAAGGTCCAATAGCAAGATAGTGAAGTGGGAGGGTAGTAGAGAGAACAGAAGATTAAGGGATTTTTTTTTAATGAAAAAGTTAATGTGAAACAAAACAGAACTCTCAAGTGAGACTGATGCA
>NC_051416.1:9191763-9191971 GCF_015228065.2 Penaeus monodon
GCTCGCTGGCTCTCCCTGGTTTGCAATCCGTAGTTAATGCCGCCCTCTTCTGGATAATTTCCATCTAAATTACACAATTAACCAGTGAGAGAACTCATAAATGGTATCGTACCAGAGAATAAAAAAAATCCCTTGTACTAGGAAATAGCATATAGAAACTACATTGTTGAGAACTGATCAATTGTGCGCAAAAGTAAAGGTCTGTTAA
>NC_051416.1:9192559-9192977 GCF_015228065.2 Penaeus monodon
CTTAGTTCAGATATCTAAGCACCTTGGCATATGTTTATCCAGGTATTAATTTCTTTATTTTTCTGTTTAATTAATCATCTATTCATTCATTCATTCACTCCTCCATTCATCTATTTCTTTCAGTCTATCAGTGAGAATGTTATCATGTTGAGTAAATGTGTATGCATAAGTTTGTTTTTTTTGACAATGTATCTTCCTTCTCATTACTAATTGTTAAAAATGTTTTTTTTTTCTTTTTTCGCATTTAAACAGAATCCATTGCTTCACAATTAGCTCCATTTAGTGGTAATAAACACACTAATGCCTTTTCTCCAATAGTCAACCAATTCTTATCTTTAGAAGTCTTATCATAATACTGATAACACCGATGAAGTCACTTCCCCAAAGACATCAAAATCAAATTAAAAGATTAGTCACT
>NC_051416.1:9193239-9193480 GCF_015228065.2 Penaeus monodon
TCCCCTCCCCCCCTCCCCAGAAAATATATACATAATTATCAAACAACAACCAATCAATAACAGAACCCCAGAAAACAAGGAAAACCCCCGTTTTTGCCTCACATCGCGACTGGCGGTATTAAGTGGAAAATCGAGTAAAGGTAAAAGGCCGAAAGAGGACGGTGAAGAGGCACTAACCGAGGAGCTTGGAGGCATCGGGGCGCCATTGCTGCCCTTCCTCTCGCGGGGAAACGGAATTAAC
>NC_051416.1:9193504-9193569 GCF_015228065.2 Penaeus monodon
GTGAAGGGAAGTAGGGGAGGGGGGGGGTAGGAATAAAGGTGGGGTGGCGGAGGTAGAAGGAGATA
>NC_051416.1:9193603-9193668 GCF_015228065.2 Penaeus monodon
CGAGAAGGCATTGCTTCCCTTCCTCTCGGGGGAAACGGAATTAATGTTTTCTTGTTTTTTTTTTA
>NC_051416.1:9194264-9194410 GCF_015228065.2 Penaeus monodon
GGAAAGGGAAGAAGGGTGGAGCGAAGGATGTGGAGGAAGGATGGACGGAAAAAGGCGGAGAATAAAGGAAACGAAGAAGGAGGAAGAGAACAAAGATGTGATGGGAGATAACTTCATTGGTTACTTTTCTCATGAAGGAAACGTGA
>NC_051416.1:9194493-9194579 GCF_015228065.2 Penaeus monodon
TATGATAGAGAAATTCGTATGTATTTTTTTTATTGGGAAAGTGATTATTATTATCTTGTCGGGGGGGGGGGGGGGGCAGATATCTG
>NC_051416.1:9194651-9194732 GCF_015228065.2 Penaeus monodon
ATGGGGGAGGGAGAGAATGCAGTAGAAAATACGAGGAACTATAGTGAGAAAGGATAAGGAAGGGGTAAATGTTCCCCCCCC
>NC_051416.1:9194839-9195107 GCF_015228065.2 Penaeus monodon
GCTATTTATCTATCTATTTCTATCCTTCTTTCTTTCTTCGTTACAGTGGCCAGAGATGACATTGGTAATTTTCCACAATAACTTCGCATAACAGATTGCTTTTCTAATCGATGGATTCCTCTCATCTTCTAGTACACTTATATATAGAAATTATGCCTCGGGAGCCACCAAACGCCCTCATTCTCCGGCCCGATAGCAGGGGAAGGGGCAAGGAAGATACCAGGGAAATAACATCATGAAGATACCTCACTGTACTGCTGAATGCACT
>NC_051416.1:9195677-9196307 GCF_015228065.2 Penaeus monodon
CAAAGGTGAGATGAAGAGAGACTAAGGAGGGTGTAGGATAGAGATGTATCAGTAAAGATGGATTAGTCTCACTTGAGAGTTCTGTTTTTGTTTCACATTAACTTTTTCATAAAAAAATACTTTAATCTTCTTTTCTCTCTACTACCCTCCCACTTTACTATCTTGCTCACGGAGCTTATCTACACACACAAAAAAAGAAATTAACAAACACAACATTTAATTAACACAGCGCATCATCTCTGGGTCTTATTTGCTTTTAAACAGATCTGCATCCATTCCCGGAATAATAAGATACCCGAGTGGAACCCTTCCTATTGCACAGCATCCAGATTTAAATAAACTGCTTTTAGATCCATTTCTCTGTGAATAACGCTTCGGTCCGCTTTGTTGTGATACTCTGTTGCTTCGGTCTTAACGAGCTGTACGGAGAATGGCGCAGGAAAGCGAGCATGAATTCTTTATTATACTATCGTTCGGTGCAAACTCATGTGATTTCCTTGTTCTGGTCTCGTTGTGTACCATTTACAAGCTCAGATTTTGGGGTAAGGTTATTCTGTTGGTAATTTGTGGTTATTCTGCATATGCAAAAGGTGTGGTATGGTCTGTAGAAAGGGATAGACTGAGAGGTTA
>NC_051416.1:9196391-9196484 GCF_015228065.2 Penaeus monodon
GATGGACTGCATATATAAAGATTAATATGTATGAAATAATAAATATGCCATGACTCCTTAATTTCACTTATTAATTTCACATATCTACGTAGA
>NC_051416.1:9196503-9196673 GCF_015228065.2 Penaeus monodon
ACCACCATGATCTGATGGAATTCCAGTGTGCACTTGTCAAGAATCTACCGCCCTTATTTAAGTTTCTCTACCATTAAATATTTTGATTCGATATCTGAATCTCAATTTCATGTATCAATAAAAAGGCAATTAATGTTGTCACACTGGCGTCAATTCCCCAGAGTACAAAC
>NC_051416.1:9196720-9197112 GCF_015228065.2 Penaeus monodon
TCTCTGCTTCAGACAGTTACCCATCACACTCAGTCCCAGTGCTCCATACAGTCCATTTACTGTCACAGGTAATAGGAACGAACATTTGGGTTGAAATGATAGCGCGATCACTGACTAACTCTAACAACAAGTAGTGAATATGCCCGTCATGTATGTACCATTAGCTAGACAGTGCGTTCCGGATGAGCAAAAATCACGTTTGTGTAATATCTATGAAGCTCTGATTATTTAGAGATTATGCTCCACTGGGAGAATTGGTTAGATAATCAATTTATTTTATATCATTGTAGATATATGTGTAGTTTAGTGTCTTGCTTTGTTTATTTGTTCAATTTGGATCATTTTATATAGATTTGATTAATCATTGCAAAGCAGTGACGCATAGATTATAG
>NC_051416.1:9197220-9197854 GCF_015228065.2 Penaeus monodon
TTGAGTGAGAGGCAGAAAGAGAGTATAGACAGAGACATGCCCGCAAAGGAAATCTATTGCATTTTATTAAGAAACAGTAACAACACTAATGATGCTGCCAGTAATAATGATTTAATAATTTCAAATATCGTAATGATGATAATGATAAGGGTTAGAATACCAATTCTGAATGTTATGAAGATAATGGAACTTAAAATAACAGTTCCATTCACAATAGTCGTAATGGTAGCTGAGAATATTCAGAATACAGTAAAAGCAATTACATTTATGTTAGTAAAAGCTGTAGTTGTGATAATGTTTATAATATAAATATTATGATAATGATGACTAAAAATATTATTCAAATGTTAACAGCACTAATAATGAAAATACATGATAAAGGGGGTAATTGTCATGATAATATTAAAGTGATATTAATGATATGATAAAAACAGGAACGGTAATAATGATAAAGAAAATAATCAAATTAATGGCAAACTAATGAAAAAAAGAATAAGATTTACAACGACAAAACAATTAAACAGTTTTAAAGATTACAACGGTAATCGAAATAGTAGTACTAATCATAAACTTATGAATCAACAGCACTAATGATTTAAGCAGCTGTAATATATTAATGGCAAGAGTAACAGAC
>NC_051416.1:9197871-9198219 GCF_015228065.2 Penaeus monodon
CATAAGTACGTAATCTGAAGCTTCAAACCACATCCGAATCCGCCATCATTAAAATCAAACCCTTTCTTCCAGCGAATTATAGACGACGAGGCCAATCCATCAAC
The DNA here is from genome assembly GCF_015228065.2 of Penaeus monodon. NCBI lineage: Eukaryota > Metazoa > Arthropoda > Malacostraca > Decapoda > Penaeidae > Penaeus > Penaeus monodon. The sequence continues at coordinate 9,197,976 of NC_051416.1, forward strand.
AAAAGGAGGCATCCAAAGACTTCAAAGGCACGAGGGTTTATTAGCATGGAGGAAAAAAATCTCACTCCATCTCTCTTTGAAGCCTCGCTCGCCTCTGAAAGCACAACACTATGCTTGCACGAGTGGCTTTAGAGCTTAAATTGCTGCGTTACCGAAGCACACAACAAACAGGATAAGACTTTTCCGTCATTTATAATTTACAGACGGAAGAGGCAAATGAAGCGATTTCACTCTCTCTGATTGT
>NC_051416.1:9199134-9199846 GCF_015228065.2 Penaeus monodon
TGAGAACTCCTGTTCTAGGTAATGGTATCTTTCGTAGTTTGAACACACCTAATCTATAAAGATTTTTACATTTCAAAGAAAGCAACACTGCAACACCCTCTCCGCCATGCAACCACCACCACACCTGTGCATAACTCACCTTACCAACGACAAAATGAACCACTGGATTGCAACCATAAAAGGCATATTAAAACCATTTAAGATCCTGCATAACATACAATTCTGCTGAGCTTCTGGTTATATGTCAAAGAGATTACAGCCGTTTATCGTCAAATGCAACTTGCAATGTGTTGCGTAATTGGGGGGGTTTGCCGACCTAAGTGCCTGGATAACACGCGCTTATTATCCTCAAAGCACCATTTTCTTTTATTCCTTTAAACTCATTTTGTTAATGGGGAAATTTTGTGATCTAATCATACGCAGTGAGCGTGAGCTTTCCTGACTAGCAGAATGAAAGCTATGATTGCGAAACATTTCTTTTCAAATTGAACATTGTGTATATTGAAATTATCTATTCATCAGTTATTTCATACTGCTCTTTTTACATTACAGAATATTTGATTTTAGATGCAGGTATATACATGATCTTAAAACTGCCCGTCTTTTATCGGAAAATTGAAATGACTGCCGAGCAGTTTGTAAAAAATTTCCCCTACTGGATTTTTTTCGACATATCATTACGGAATTGCATTTTTATTAGTCATGGCATTTT
>NC_051416.1:9201049-9201377 GCF_015228065.2 Penaeus monodon
TCATTCAGAGTTTGCTGTGACAGACTCGCTTTTTTTAGCCAAATCGTTTCTGTCTGTTTATGAATATGAAAATTTATAATCTACCAATACTGAACTTTTCAGGTAATATATTTAAAGAAATACTACTCTTACTTACAACACAATTTTCTTTTGGCCGAATGACACACGTGCCATCTTGCTGCGTTCCTCTTCATTTTTTTTTGTGTTACTTAATAACAATTATCTACATTTAAATATAATAGTTATATAATAAAACCTAGGACCTTGATTTTATATCGTATTATATGTAACAGGCTTCCTCAGGAATGGCGCACTTTATGAGAATCAT
>NC_051416.1:9201413-9201584 GCF_015228065.2 Penaeus monodon
TATAAGACATATCATATTTAATGTGGTGAATGAAAACATTAGGTATCGGAAAATCATTATTGTCTGTAATATTGTATAAGTTTTAAATGAGATAATTTGTTGATTGAATTACATCTGTGCTGATGTCAAAACTGGATTTTATAATCTAAGCATGGTTATCATTATCAACAA
>NC_051416.1:9201941-9202461 GCF_015228065.2 Penaeus monodon
GCTTGTAGGTATGTAAATGTAATAATCTCAACATTTCAGGCTCTTGATTGGTCGACCTTTCCCGATTGCCACATCGCGTCACTCTCCCACAGAATAATCCCTCCACATTCACATCCCTCGTCGCTCATCGCTCGCGTAAACTTCATACAATAGCCCACACACAGTCGGCCCCAGCGCTTCATACAGTCCACTTGCTGTCACGTTTAATACGAGAGGCCTTTCTGGTTAAAACAATAGCACAATCAACAATTGGTCGACCAACAGCGGCTCGCACCCGATAGCTAACAATAGGCAGATGTTGAGCTTCGCATAGACAAAAATCGCGTTTGTGTAATAACTATGAAGCTGTGATTGTTAGGGGGATAATGTTCCGTTAAATGCATTGGTAAAAAGGGAAATGCGTTAGATCCCTTTATTTTACTTCTATTACTATTTTCATATTTGTTGGTTCAATCATTCTAAATGCATTGTTTGAGTTACTTTATGTTGTGACTTTACACTCTACTATGACGGAAAATAT
>NC_051416.1:9203276-9203620 GCF_015228065.2 Penaeus monodon
TTAATCCCATTTTTTGACTATCTTGCGTGACAAGTGTTATTTTTTCATCACTATATAGCCTCCGGAAATTGAAATCGCGATACACGACATTCTTGTAGCAGCGAGCCGACAAAGAACGGCTATTCTGCTAAAAAAAATCCTACGTTATTTGTCCATGATAATTGAAATGATCGGATATCAATTTTTTTCGTAGTAGCCATGACGATAACAAATAGAAAGGGCCACCAGCGGCTTTAGTATGTCTCATACTTGCCTACATCTCGTTGTACCCACCGCTGCCTCAGGTGGGTACAATAGTATTTTCAATGTTTCATATGAAAATACTATTTAGAAACATATGACAA
>NC_051416.1:9204118-9204706 GCF_015228065.2 Penaeus monodon
TTGAATTATATTTTATGTTTCATCAACAAAATGAGAACTGAATCACTGTGACACGAGCTAGAATATACAACACAGAACGAATAGCAATGTTAATATCAGATCAAGTGAAAGGTAGAAATTTATGGTTAAGGAATTAAGATAAGCTGGAATTAGTTTATATAACCGTTTATCGTTTGTTTGTCCAATGTAATTAACACAAACCTTCCGTTGCATGCGTAGAGAAAGTATTTTATTTTCTGTCTATCTCACATCACTTTTATGTTCAGTTTAATTCTGATCTAATAACCGATTCATTTTCTGTTACATACTATAAAATTATCATAAACGTCAGGAGTAGCGTCTCAATAATAATTAAAAAAAGATTAGTAAACATAAATATACTTTCTACAGAATTACGTGAATAGAGAAGAATTTGGTCTTTGATCGAGCTTGAGTCTGATTTAATATTCATTGCCGCATAAAAGGTCTATTTTCATTATTAATGTGAATTATCTTTATTATCATTAAGATTGATAGCATCGCGTTGCTATTGTCTTTGCTATGGTTTTAACTGTTGTTGTTACACATATACATATACACCTGTTTTGA
>NC_051416.1:9204798-9206412 GCF_015228065.2 Penaeus monodon
TTCATATAATTTTTAGTTCTAATTAACTTCGACAAATATTCTAACTTTATATCCAAGTTACATCGACTTAGTTTGTTTCCTAACTTAATTGCAACAGATTAAAAATTTTGTTCCCTGTAAGTTTGCCGTTGGAAACTTACACAAAAAATGTTTTGTTCAGTGTACTCTGTATCTTCAGATTAACAACTCTTTCGGCGACTTTCAGTGATTTCAACAGGGTACAATCTAACTTCATAAACGATCATACATATTCAGAGTTACTGTAAACTTGTTGTTCGAACTTTTGCACGAAAATCAGTTGAATTCCTAACCTGTCTTTACTAAGTTGGACGAAGGCGACAGCATTCGAATCTGGTAGTCTGTTACAATTGGACTGTTGCAAAAAACACTAAGAATCTTGGAGACAGATAATTTTTTTTTTTTTTTATCATTTCATAGTCTGTTACGAATCTTATGAATAAATCATACCATAATTAAATATGGCAGTCCGCTTAATCGTTCAACATTATATACCGTAGTAATTTTTTTATAGTATCTTGAAATGCTGAAACCGTATTTAACTACTCAGCAAGAGTAATACAGTGTATACGGCCCAAATAACACCTAATATGGAAGGGGAAGGTAGGTTGAGCAACTGCCGTACAGATGAAGCTTTGCCCCTCCATTGTTTCTTGTGTTTGCACTATATCTTAAACACTTTGATAAGGGCTGTTTACCACAAACTAGACTGCAGATTTAGTTTTTACTCCAATTTACGAGCTTTCAGTAATGTGACTGACTGTTCAACCTCATATATTTAGCCAGAGTTTTACTCTGAAAATGTAATTCCTTTTATTAAAATTTCTTTGTCTAGGCCTCTCAGTCGCGCTCATTAATGAAAACTGTGGCTTAATTAAAAAGGACGTAATTGGATATTGCAAGTAGATTTTTCAAATGAACAGCAAAATGTGCCCGCATTCTCAAATACGGGGTCCGGTTTCCCTCTCGGTGGTCCTGTACGAAAATATCAAAGGACACTAGAGACCACTGTCGTAAAATATCAAAGGACACTAGAGACCACTGTCGTAAGATATCAAAGGACAATAGAGACCACTGTCATAAATGGTCCTTAAGAAAAATAGACTATACTATGGATCATCTTCTTAAATGGCAAAAGGCAAGATAGTCCAAACAAAACACAAGCTGACCCAAAAGATGGAGCAGTAAATGAATCAGTGACCGCATTTTAAAGTGTATCGGGCAATAAGCGTTCTGCGTGTCGCACGTTTTATGCCCCCAGTCTAGTTGATTGGAAGTCGTTTCTTTCCGCCATAAACCTTTTGATAACCCTTCTTAAAACTAATATCCAACTGCATAGTACATATATGATTGAAAAGTATATGTAAATGATATATTGCACCAAGCATATACCAAATAAGTATTATCGTTAAATCCTTTACAGATTTTATTTAAGTATTAACCACGCTTGTTTACAAGCTATTTCGTTTGCTACCGAACTGCACAAAGTGAGACAAAGCGTCACACAAGCATCTAATATTTACACGTGGAAAAGGAATACCTGAAAATTGATAACTTCAAAAAGCAAAGAATGTAACTGACATGCGTCGATAATAT
>NC_051416.1:9206603-9206887 GCF_015228065.2 Penaeus monodon
GATTGAAGTCATAGCTTTATGTAATTCCGATGAAGATCCTGCATAACCTCAAAACACAAAGCATTTGTTAAATTATTCATTCTCATTTATTCCTCTTTCATTATATTTGCAACAATGAACTTCAGTTTATTTCAGGTTTGCTCTTGCTGGTGTTACCAACACGCTGATTCATGACTTGGAATATATATGTAAATGAAAGTCATTTGAAACTTAAAAGAAGACGCTTTGCCAAATGGGAGAGAAGAGAAACTGTGGAAGGAAGGAATGTACATATGTATGCATGG
>NC_051416.1:9206969-9207229 GCF_015228065.2 Penaeus monodon
CTACACACACATATACAAAGGAAAATTTATATTTACTTCAGTCATGGTTATATCTGTTACTCAAGATTTGTCACACACACAAAAAAAGGAAAACGTCAGTCTTTCTTGTCGAGAGACATTTTTGTTGTTCTTTTTTTCCAAACAAACCAAAACTATATATAAACTTGAAGCAGCCATGCCTGCCATCTGCTACTAACTTCAGCCAATTTGTTTGAGCACAACTTTTATCAGTAAATAAGTCCTCCCATTCACCCTCTTTT
>NC_051416.1:9207275-9207459 GCF_015228065.2 Penaeus monodon
GACCCTCTAAATGAGCAGCCAGGCAAGTAATTGTTCAACGAAGCATATTCTCATGTATGATGGACGTCTGTTTGATGGTGACAGACGCGTGCTGTGAAATGTCTGAATGAAAGACTGCTGCTTTTGCTATGTCATTTTGCTTAGCTTGGTCACATAGAAATGCAGCAGTTATAAAGATTTCGTT
>NC_051416.1:9208323-9208917 GCF_015228065.2 Penaeus monodon
TGTAAATAGTGTTCTACTATTACTGCAGAAAAGGAGAAAAATGTAATATCATATGATAAAAAAACACTCGAAATTGTATATTTTACATGTAAATCATCCCATTACAATAATCTAACCATTTAATAAACAACCATTTCCAGCCCAGGCAGATGAAAAGGGCAAGAGAGAGAAAAAAAATAATATATTTATAGGCTACATACAATAACCGGCATAACCACTGCACACATACTCTAAAAGGTATGCTGACACTGAGATTCCCACCCGAGGAATTTCGTCAGCGGAATAGAAAGGTAAATAGACCCTGGTAAGGGGGGAGGGGGTCCATCAAGCCAAATCAACCAAGGTAAATGTGTTCAAGACCACTCGCCTGGCTACAGAGAAACAGAGGCCCACGTTGTTCATATATACAAGTAATAACAGGATGTCTTGCGTTCAGGGAAGGAAAACGTGTTTCGTGAGTTTTGTAAGGTTTAATTATTTTGATTATTTAAAAAAAAAAAGTTTCCATTTAGACATCTTGTTGCTATAAGAAATGACAAGTATTTATATCTGATTTTCTCTTTTTTATCTCAGTTTTACATGTGTATCTAATTT
>NC_051416.1:9209210-9209465 GCF_015228065.2 Penaeus monodon
ATCCATTTCCACAGCAACACATGTTAAAATTCAAAATGCAGTAAGAAAAAAAAACTTTTTGTCTCTACTGCATGTATTGAACGCTATTAGTCTCAGTTAGGGACACTTTCTGATATATCAAGCTTTTTAAAAATTATCCGTAGCACTTATTAATGGGTTATAAACGGATTAACGAGACATATAGCCATAAAAGCGTCAGTTCTGTAATTCGATAGGTAGTTAATTAAGTGATATCGTCATATACTGGTAATATGG
>NC_051416.1:9209707-9209853 GCF_015228065.2 Penaeus monodon
GACCGTGCGCGTTTAACGTTCCTGTAGAGACCATGCTTTAAAAATTAGTTTCAAAACTTTTATGATTCCTTTTAAATCCATCTTTTGTTCTGTTCTCTTTTATTACATAAACTGTTAAAAACTGCCACAGGATACACAGCTATCAT
>NC_051416.1:9209967-9210051 GCF_015228065.2 Penaeus monodon
GTAATCATGAATGAGATATTGTCCCAATTATTGAATTTTATTACTGATGTGACAAGGACGTTAGCCTGTATGTATTTATACCAG
>NC_051416.1:9210589-9210874 GCF_015228065.2 Penaeus monodon
TCAATCTCAGTGACGTCAAAAGTCTGCTGAAATTCATCCCGCCGTTAGACCCCCTGTCGGAACTCTGCTATACCTCGCCGTAAAATCACTGGTTCGAGCTGGATTATTAAAAGAAATTAACGAGGAAGGGGTCACCGGGCTTGATTAAAAGGGAAGCCATTTGTCTGCGCGAGGAGGAGGAAGGGGACAGCTGGAGAGACGGGTCGGGTGGTTGGCTATGAGCTAACGAATGGTCTCTCGCTCGCTTGGTCTCTCGGTATATCACGGTATATCTGGTTATTTTTA
>NC_051416.1:9211411-9211696 GCF_015228065.2 Penaeus monodon
ATACACACATGCACATGACAAATACAAATACATACGTTGCTGTACTTGTTATATACACCAATACAAGCGGAACTAATTTGTACATGTTGCGACCGTGACATATGGTAAGATATTCGCATTTATCATCAAAGTTATAAAGGTTAGCGGTGATTGAAATGTCAGAAATATGATGATATAAATAATCATATTGATTAAGATGATAATCATATAATAAGTATTCTTTTCATTATCAATCTATTACGATTGATAAAAAGGGAAAATAATAAAGAAAACGATAATGATAGA
>NC_051416.1:9212539-9212943 GCF_015228065.2 Penaeus monodon
TGTATTACTATGATATAAGACAGAAAAGTACGTATCGCGCAGAGCCCGAAAAAATATGGGATAAAATTTGCAACAAATTAATTGAAAAGGATAAAGTGGGATAGAAATGCAATAGCGGACTCGGGTGAGCAAGATATCCGTACACAAGATTTAGGCGCAACGATGCAACATATATTGAAGAGAGACGCACATGCTACAACGAGTCGGCAACGGGCACTGGGAAATACTTAACAAAACGGGAACCCAAGTATAAATTTCGAGCTGAAACAATATTGATACAGAAATGTCCATTAAACCACACGATAAACTCGAGGAGATACGTCGGCGCAACTACTAGGCTCTGAAACAGTATCGAAAAAGTACTTTTTTTTCTCCCCCAATTCTAAAACTTCAGATATCACTGA
>NC_051416.1:9212992-9213060 GCF_015228065.2 Penaeus monodon
CCTGACTGTCAGATATAAATGTCTAACGAATACACATACAGGGAAAGTCTCCCCCTCCAATATCGACA
>NC_051416.1:9213594-9213779 GCF_015228065.2 Penaeus monodon
TTCCAAAACACGAAAAAAGGGAACAACTCGCACCAAGGGAAAAGGAGACAGAAGGAGGGAGGGAGTCAACTAACACTATTTACCACGTTATTTATTATGCCCAGAGACCTGCTTCGACGCCCCTTATAAGTACAGGATGATGGAAAAGAACGAGAGAGAGAAAAGGGGGAAAAAAGGAAAATTAG
>NC_051416.1:9214706-9215039 GCF_015228065.2 Penaeus monodon
AAGTGTTGCCACAAAAAAGGGAAACCAGAAACTTAAAAAATAGGGAGAAAGGCAAATAACGAAACTAAATCAAGAAATAGAGACATAGATTTGCAAGAAAAGGGGAGAAAGAAAATATAATTTATATTTTGTGGGCTTCACGTTACAGGTAAACACAGGAATACGGAAGATTTGTCATTAAATGATATTTTTATACAGATCAACATCGGATTATTTTTAGCCCAGCGACCTAGAAAATTGCGATGTAGTTTTTCTTCCTTCTTTCTCATTATTTTTTCCTTTCTTCATTTTTTTGTCTTTTCATCAAAGGAGTATAATACGCGTGTGTATGTG
>NC_051416.1:9216851-9217049 GCF_015228065.2 Penaeus monodon
ATGGACAATTCCTCACTAATCAGTTTATCAGCCAGGAAATTAGTTACCATTGCGATCGAGATCAGAATAATTATGCCGCATATATTTTAATGCCATTAATCCATAATATCAGGAAAACTAGTTGACAAATAATTACGAGTTAAAAAACAATTTTATCTGTAGAGCAGTTCCGTTGGTTAATTCGGCAAAGGCAAAAAA
>NC_051416.1:9218212-9218425 GCF_015228065.2 Penaeus monodon
GAGACAAGATCTTAGACTGGGAAGTAAGAGAAAATAAGAAGAGTAAATAAAAGGACAGGTTATCTAGGCAGGGTGGTTCTCCAAATATGCGGTAAAGGTAGAACGCAGATAGATCAATTTTTTTCTCCATCTATGCATTCATCTCAATAAATCTGAGATATAAATATGGAGAGTGAGAATGTTAGCAATATAAACCCTCTATGAGTGATGGCG
>NC_051416.1:9218476-9219591 GCF_015228065.2 Penaeus monodon
ATCTTCAAGATCCATTAAGAGATAGGAGGCTGCCGAGTTTTATGGGTTGATGGCGTTTAGGGGAAGTTGGGGAGGGACTGGTAGGAGATATGTCAAGGGAAGTTTCTGGGGAGGTTCAGGGATTAAGTTTAAGGGAAGGTTCAAGAGAAAGAGGAAGAGGAATATAATCTAGACGGAAAATCTCTTCTAGGGTAATGGTGGGAAGAGGAAACTAAACGTAAAGATTTAGGAGGAGAGTTCTAGAAAAAAAAGCAAGTCATGAGGAAAGGTTTTGCAGAACATTCATTGGAAAAGCTCCTTTTGAACTTCTAGAGAAACGTTATATGTAAATATGACTATAGGTGTCACAAGCTTTGATTTAGACTATAGTTATATCAATCACTATGAATCGCTATCTGAAACATCAATTCGTCAATCAGCCAACATACAGGAATAGATTGCAGAATATACCAGACACCTACCGTGAAATCAGTGTTTACTGGAAGCCACAATGCGATCAAAAGGACGAAACATCCTTTGAGCACTTGCTCTTTCAACCCACTTAATTAAAGGAGAGCACAACACAATTGCAGCAGCGAAAACGTCAGTCTGGCCTACGTCGAACAGAGGCAATGATTTACGCACAGTTGTGATTCGGGTACCTCTGTGTACAGTGCAGGAGGACAGCTGCTTCGAACGGTGTATGAACATGGGTGATAAATCTCATCGGAGGAACGGGGGTTAGAACGCCCACGTCTGGAAAAGGAATGAGTCTGAATGATCACGAAGGAGGGGAAGGCGTGACAAGCTCTTATAGAGCAGTAATAAGTGAATGGAAATAATGACGCGCGGGTTTAACAGAGAGACAAGGGGGAATGTGATTAATGGCCGAATGCATCCCGGCCGAAATGGATGACGTTTGCAATTGGCTCTCAAAGGGGAGTGACGTGATTCTGCACCCTCTCTTTTTCTCCTTTTCTTTTCTCTACTCACAGAAACGCAAAGAGCACGGTGGTTAACTACATCAAATATAATCAAAATGGACAAATATGCTATCATACACCTACTTACAGCCGGCTGCTAGATCACTAACTGCATGTATACACCTGTGATTCTTTTATGTTACACGTTGTTTC
>NC_051416.1:9223308-9223511 GCF_015228065.2 Penaeus monodon
CAGAGATACTCGAAGAAATGTGCACAGCAGAGATAAGGACAAATGTCGCTCTGCTCTCGTTGCATACATATGATTTACATCTTCAAAGAGGCGGCGGCGATATTTGATTCTCCAAAAAGGAATATGGAGCCTCGGGAACAGTTGATGTTGTCAGAACGAGAAAATATTCTCTCGGACAAGGAGCCACCTTACATTAGCGTTTT
>NC_051416.1:9223930-9224176 GCF_015228065.2 Penaeus monodon
CTTGTATTTATTCATATCGGTGTTTGAATATTTAGCTTTTAAGGTAAATTTGCTTGGTTCATTCTTCTTTGTTTGCTGCTGTCGAAAAAAAAAACTTTATTTACATGACATAGTTCATCTACTCAGCTCTGTTGGAATCCCTTGTTTTATCTGAATTTGGCGATTTATCAGTATATCCCTTTATGAAACGTGGAAGCATGAAATATGGATTTCCATATATCATGTGAACCATAGAGCAACTATGAA
>NC_051416.1:9225046-9225162 GCF_015228065.2 Penaeus monodon
TCCCATTTCCATGGACATATTGTACGAAAACTAATATTCACCGAAAATTTATATCTTACCTGTTTACATACGCCAAAAACAAACAACTATTCACGAGTACATACCTATGTTGCAGC
>NC_051416.1:9225833-9226116 GCF_015228065.2 Penaeus monodon
ACTATAGTAACAGAATGCATTCTCCGTCACTTCAAAAAGGCACAGAGTGGTCAATCAAAGCTGTGATTATGAACTTGATTTATTAATTTCCGTTCCTGTTCATGAGTACAAAAGTTCTCTTTGGGAGAATACTAGCTGTAAGGTCTCTTAGATGCATAAGGAATAAGCAAACTAGGATATTACTGCAAAATTATGTATTTTCTCACGGGAGGATCTTTATCACATACACATTTTCGTGCTTGTGTCAGCCCAAGTGGGAAAGTGTTGATAGGGCAGAATAAGT
>NC_051416.1:9226362-9227020 GCF_015228065.2 Penaeus monodon
CTTAGGGAACAACGATTAAAACCGAATCTCAGAAAACAATGTGGACAGATTCATATAGCCAAAAGTAAGACAAGAATAAAGAAACTCCTCATAACAAAAATCATTGTACATAAATTATAAGCCTCACCGTAATACTATAATTCTAAGAATGAACAATAATTGAATAAGTGACAAGATTACACTAACATCGAATAAAAGGTAAAAAAAGAAGATGAAAAAGCAAGAGGAGTCAGGATGTGCTGACTTAGTGCGGGCGAGTCAGCGAGTCAGCATGGCCAAGACAGGATATGTATCTGCAAACAATTTGTGTGTGTATGAGTGTGCACTTTATGTATGTGAGATTACTTGTTGATTACAGCTATTATTATTATTGTCTTGGTTGCATGTAACTCGTAAAGTTACGCCTTATCGTTCTCACACACTTTATGTCTCTGTATTTTTATTACATTCAGATTATACCGAAATACGCGTTCCTTAACTATGCCATGCGTACCATACTATTACATAGGCACTTTTTTGCTAGAAATAGTTGTTATATTCGTACGTTACGCATGCGCAGACTCGTATCGTTTAATTTAATAGGTTTGTTCTGTTTCTATGGAAATTCGTCTGCTATCTGGAAAACAAATGGTATAGTCAGAAAGCTGCTCAACCCGGG
>NC_051416.1:9227045-9228293 GCF_015228065.2 Penaeus monodon
GCTATATATTTGGGTTAGAACAAGGTGTGCAATATAAAAACGAATAGTAGTAATATGGGTATATTATATACGATTTTTTCTATCGTTTAACATCAATTATTGCATATGACATAATATAATATCTGAGAATTTATCGCAGTTTGCTCTTGTATTAAAGTAATTATAGAAAATAAATTGAACGTTATGTAAACAATGATGATAGCACTGAAAGTGAGAAGGAAAAACAACGGAACTTGAGTACAGCCTCGTTGTCTCAGTGGTCATTATTCATTTGGGAAGTGAGGTTTATTTACACTGCGAGTCGTGTTTGCGAATTCCTTCTCAATATTCTGATGAAAACGTACACTTAAGGAAAAGGTTACGATCTCAGTGACGAAAACCGTGTTCTAAATTGCAGAATTTCGGTAGAGGTTCATCCCTTCCCACCCACCCTTCCTTTCACCATAAGGTTAACCCAATTAGCATCTTTAAAAAGTATTAACTATTTTTATCATGAAGGAAATGCGGCGATTGGGAGGGGTCTCCGGTGGGGTAGGGTGGGGGGGGATAAACAGGCTAGGGAGAAACGTTGATCGGATTAAGTAACTTTTCTGTTCATAAATTCATACGGTGTCTTTAATGCAAGTTTATCCGTTTTCGATAGGATTCATTAGTTCATCCGTTCGAGCAAGATCGAATCTTCCGTGAGCGAATCTTGACTCGGATTTTCCACTTTCTCATCTGACATACGATCCTCGTCTCAGGTTTTTCATTTTTTTTCACTTTTATTCCCCAAAATGTCATTTATAAATTCGCCATCTCAAGATCTTCAGTTTCCCACGTGTAAACATTTACCTAGTATTAATACAACAAGAAACTTATTGGTTGCTGGTGGTAAAACATTTTAATGTTTTATGTTGCTGTGCATTTAAGAATCCAAGTATGCAGTCCTCTTTGGACAAAAACCTAACACACTTTCAGAACACTGTAACATATAAGTGAACATGTTGTAAGTAGAACATGAAAAAATATTAAATCGTTTCAATCAATTTGAACAGGAATAATAAAAATAAAATGAATGTACACTCAATCACGATATTTAAGGTATCAGAATTTATTTAAACCTGCGATACAGACTGAACGTCTAGTGATTTTCCCCATTTTAGGCAATAAGGGAAGTAAAGTGTACACCATGTTTCCCCCTATTAGTTTTCCCCTAAAAAGGTCTTACCTTACAGTGCCTGTCCCTCATCAGTGCTAAGCATAACA
>NC_051416.1:9228323-9228578 GCF_015228065.2 Penaeus monodon
GATATGTTTTATCGGGTTGATTTGGTTTCAGGGTAGATTGATAAAGTGATCAAACTGATTTAAGCCATAATAGGAGGAATAAACTTTACCCAGTCCTGTGTTTTGAATACATGATGCTTTTATTTTCGGTGTATACATAATTGTGTGTAAGTGCACCCTCTTTATGTACAATATTTAGAGATTACGCGTGTTGTTTATGTTTGCATAATATATATTTCTTGTTCTGAATTATGTAGTATTGCCCGTTTTTAACTT
>NC_051416.1:9228646-9228858 GCF_015228065.2 Penaeus monodon
TTTAACTGTTACATAATAACAGACAACCATTTACGAAGTTTATGTATCTAACATTTGAAAAGTATTGTACCTCCCAACTCCACTAAACTATACTATACTCCTTTTTTTCTGCTGATTTACATATGGAAATTCTACTTTGTTGAGGTACTGACATTAAATATGTATTGGAGCTCCCGAACACAAACCCTTAGATTTTACAAATTGTTTTAGCC
>NC_051416.1:9229744-9229929 GCF_015228065.2 Penaeus monodon
TCCTATTACGCATAAGAAAAAACAATATATACCTATTTGGTTAAAAAAAGATAGTCAAGCCATAAATCCTATGTATGGATATTTCCAGACACTAAAGATTGAAGGGTGCCTGATCTTGGAAAAGATCATATATCATCTTTTATAAATGATGAAACCAAAAATTTTGATGGCTAAAAAGTCCTGAG
>NC_051416.1:9231163-9231521 GCF_015228065.2 Penaeus monodon
GTTGTTATTTTGTTTTGTAGTTTATTTATTATTATTAACTGTAAGAGGTTGTAGATGTCTCGTTACGAGGGACTGGTGATAGAATGGTACGGTTTGATTCTTTATCTTTGGAAGACAACTCACACAAATAAATAAACACACGATATGGTGAACTAGGAACGGTGCTGAGCAGTGGCGTGACCAGCCATCCCCGGGGGTCAAAGCGCTGTTAGTGTTCACGAGGTCACGGCGAGGCACGTTCTGACTTATCATCCAGGGTCACCTTCATTTTCAATTTGGAATTCCGCTAGGGGCGCTGGTGTCGAAGCCCACGCGGGCGAACGCACAAACCACGTGGAGCCTCGCTAATGGTTTGCAC
>NC_051416.1:9231614-9231887 GCF_015228065.2 Penaeus monodon
TGCCGGGAAAACCCAGTCGCCATATCAAGTGAAAGTTTTGATAGCCTTCCAGTGTTACTATGGAGAGGCCTTTACGCAGAACGTGGGCAGTGCTTGTCAACACCATTTTTTGGATTTCTTGGAGACTGGGTTCAAGATGTCTCTTGCAACTCTTCTTGATCATCCCGAGTGCTCCTTCGATTATTGGGTCTCAAGCTGCTCCTCTATTTCGCTTACAAATTCTTTATACTTGCTCAATTATCCATATTCTTTGACACGTATATACTGGTCATG
>NC_051416.1:9232836-9233099 GCF_015228065.2 Penaeus monodon
GTCTTATCTGTATCTTTCAGTCTATTAGTCTGTTAGTCCGTTTTTATCTGTCAATCTGTACGTGTACGTCTGTCTGTGTATGTTTTTCTCACCTACAAATACGCATGGCTCAGAATAGTTTTACAGTTCGTGGAGTAAAACACTTTTGTAACGAATATAAATGATTCTAAGGAAAACATTACGGTGGTTCAGTAAATCTTTTCGAAAATGAAACTGTTTACAGAATACATTACTTTCGCATTTCGATATCACTGAATATGCGT
>NC_051416.1:9233667-9234176 GCF_015228065.2 Penaeus monodon
GCTCCCCAGATGTGTTTACTTCAATCGGGAACCTTTTTGTTATGTATTAATAGCGTTTGATATATATACTGAATGCTACTGTCCTTGATTCTTGAAAGATTTTTATTGTATAACCTATAACTTAATTGCGTGAGTGATTGCTTATTATTGTTGCAGATATGTTTATTTTTCATTCCTTCTTATTTCATCTTAATCCCCACAGCACGGAGATAGTATCTATTATTCAATATCGGGCAACAACAAAATACCTTCTACATCCAGTTCAGCATTTTGTGATGATGAAGATTAATCTCACACAAGTAAGTACACGCACCAAAATATATGTTAATATTTAGTAATTTCGGAATACGAGTGTACTCTAGTTTTGACAGCATTTTCATTTTAAAATGATTTATAGAAGTTCTTTGCTCCACGAGCCGTAATATTATCCTTACAACCATGCATATTTGTTACAGTAGTTCGTTATTTCACGAAATGTAAAAGTGTTTTACAACCATTTGTTTTTTGTG
>NC_051416.1:9234496-9234723 GCF_015228065.2 Penaeus monodon
TGGCAGAGAATCAGCTGCACAATAAGGGGGAGCAGTAGTAATGATGACAAAAGTATGTTTACCTGAATTCCCTTGAGTGTATTTGGCGATGAGATGATTATTAATTGTCCACCAATTTAACGAATAAAAGAAATTAATCTGTTGATTCTTACCTTCCGGAGACATATTTTGTATCTTTCCTATTATTTTTTTATTGTTCACATAATTCTTCTTTCTTTGTTTTCGCG
>NC_051416.1:9234828-9234944 GCF_015228065.2 Penaeus monodon
CACTTTCTCTCAATTCTAACCATAATCCAAATGATCTTCCTCCTACTCTTCTACTTGTATTTATTCCTCTTTTCTCTCTTCTTATACTTCCTACCTTCCCCCCCCCTTCTCTTCGG
>NC_051416.1:9235044-9235125 GCF_015228065.2 Penaeus monodon
TTGGGGAGTGTCCGGTCAATACAAAGAGCCCATCCCACTAGCCTACAACTGCTCAGCTCGAGGAGTCTGTCACTAGAAGCA
>NC_051416.1:9235233-9235364 GCF_015228065.2 Penaeus monodon
CACCACCACGACTTCCTAGACTTAGGGTTTAGTTCAAGTTGGTCGATTAGTCTATTTATTTATTCGCATAGAACTGGGATTAATTAGGAGTTACTCTAGGGTCATTTTTAAACCTTTTGGCGCAATACAAT
>NC_051416.1:9235826-9235981 GCF_015228065.2 Penaeus monodon
TTTTCTCAAACCATAAACCAAAGAAATAACGTGGAGTTTTACAGGAACTATGAGAAAGTTTAAACAGCTTTACTTCGTTTGTGATTTATTAGATAGTTCATCATTTAAGTGCGTTTGGCCGTTATACATTCTTCTTAAAAAGGAAGATGTAGGAT
>NC_051416.1:9236184-9236450 GCF_015228065.2 Penaeus monodon
TATCTGAAAAAAGAAATTACCACATCGAACGGTCCATATCTATAAAGAACGTTTGACGTCAAACTTTCCAAGACTTAAATTTGCTTAGCTATCCACATTTGATGTTCTGACTGGATCGTAAACCAACTGCGAACTCGGAAAACGGAGCTGGGATGCGTTCTCAAAGAAACATCAAAAAGACTGGGGGGAAAAGGGACACTGCCGGAGCGAACGAGAAATTAGTAGTAAAAACAAGAGCTAAAGAGGATGGGGAGGGATGAGGAGAT
>NC_051416.1:9236509-9236970 GCF_015228065.2 Penaeus monodon
GGGAGAAAGATTGGTGGAGGGGTGGGGGAGAAGATTACCGTGGGGAGGAGAAAAAGCGGGAGAAAGATTGGCTGGGTGGGAGAAGAAGAGAGGAGAAAGATTCGCGGGGTGGGGGGAAAAAGAGGGGAGAAATATTGGCGGGGGGAAAGGGAGAAAGATTGGAGAAGTGGGAGAGGAAGAGGGGAGAATAAAATGAGGGAGAGAAAAGAGATAGATGGGTGGGAGTGGGAGAGGAAGATAGGAAAAAGATTAGCGGGGGAAGAGGATGAGAGGAAAAAGAATGACGTGATGGGGGGGGGGGGAGAGACAGGTGGAGGGAAGAGAAAGAGGGAAGAAGAGGGGGGGGGGGGTGTAGGAGAAAAAAATAGCGGAGGGAAGAGAAATATTGTGGGAGGAAGAGAAAATGGTGAGGAAGATTGACAGGGGGATAGAGACATGGGAGAAAAAGGAAAGAGAGATTA
>NC_051416.1:9237604-9237936 GCF_015228065.2 Penaeus monodon
TTTATATCCTTCATCTCTTAATATACCAAAGCAAAACATACTGTACATTTCGTATAGGATCATCACCCTATGTGGATGGATACATACCAGAATGATATCCCAAAAAGCAAATCCATAAATCTTTCATAATGAATCTAAATGAACAATGCCCCAGAGGATGTCAAAAATGAAGGGACCTCATACATCACTTGGGAAGAATGAAGCTACTATGCTCAATGTGTGTTCGATAGCACATCTGCACTAGGCTGTGTTTTCTTACTGTGATTCTGTAATGGAGAAAAGTACACACATATATACATATACACTTGTAATAGTATTTTGTAGCAGCATCA
>NC_051416.1:9238492-9238893 GCF_015228065.2 Penaeus monodon
TCTTCGAATTTTCCTTAATCCCAAGTTTCAAAATCAACAATATCATTCCTCGCCAACATCACAACTTTATCTTTAATCCCGAATGAACGACTAGAGCTATCATTAGCACATACACCCTTTACAAAGAATTGGCCCTAATTGTAAAGTGACAGATGACATGCATAAAACACGAAGGCAGGCCTAATTCAAAATCCGGTTATAGCCCTCACCGCAAGCCAATATTTGTGACCACGTTCACCTAAATCCTAAAAATGTACAGTGTGTTTGTACTTACTCAGCTCCAGTCGCCAACACTTTGCAGTTTGGGTCATATTTTAGTTGTATTATTGACTCTCTGAACAGACGACCAGCTGCAGGCTCTGAATGGGGCGCGTATGTCTTTTGTAGTGGATGTCCGGGGA
>NC_051416.1:9239211-9239837 GCF_015228065.2 Penaeus monodon
AGCTCTTGGCCTGGGAGCAAACTGATCAGATTATGATAACGATATGGATCACTTTACAGAAGTACGATGAAATTAATGGATGACATGCCAGGACGAACCTCTGTAAAGAATGGGTTTACTTCGGAACGTCCTGTCGTAAAATTTATATTAGGCTGAGGTTGCATTATATGAATGCTACCTGGCAATAAAAGGTATTATCATAACCTATCGAAGGTAGAGTAAAGAATGACCTGATAGTAATAGTCAACAACAGGAGAGCGAACACATCTGATCAGAGTATAACATATGCTGACTGATCTTACATAGCAGTCACGAGAAACATGTCAGCACTTTATCTTTACCTTTTTTTTGGTTCGTGTCGCTCACAGTACACATAAACACTGCTTTAAACCTCACTCTGACTCAGGGAAGACAGGGATTGAGAAACAGGATTGAACTTAATTTTCTTCTATTTAGTATATCAATATAGATGTCTTTTTACGATTTCTTTTTACTTTTGTTTCTAGCTGTTACGCTCAGATGAAGGAAATTTCAATCTACTTTATCGTTTTACCCATCAATCCGGAGTAAACACAGGAAGAGAGTCCATAACCTTTAAGTAAACCCACTACTATCATGTTACCTTA
>NC_051416.1:9240841-9241027 GCF_015228065.2 Penaeus monodon
ATCATATTGATCAGGCTTGATTAAGAAATCACAAAGGAAATTAAATCTTTAAACGTAAACCTACCTCAACGTAGGATTCGTCATGTCATTCTATCCGCAAAATTATCTTCTTATGAAAAAAAAAGAAAATAGGAATCCAGGAATCAATAAACAAAACAAGGCCGATATAAGAGGAAGATGATTAGC
>NC_051416.1:9241292-9241590 GCF_015228065.2 Penaeus monodon
CTAAAGCACAGAAGTTACCCCTTTTCCTAAAACCGTTTTCCAAAGCGACACTAAGAGCACATCGCTTCTCTCAAAACCCTTCGTTTAAACAGAGAATTTCCCAGCCTGCCTCCTTCACCCTTCGCCTTCAGCAGAGCGTATAATCACCATCCGCCAGAAGTTCCTAAGCGTTAAAACACACCCATTAGCATATCATTCTTTCATGCTGAGGGCTGGATGTTGCAAGGCGAGGCGATCGAGGCTGTAATGTCGTTTCTTTCCTTTGCAGAGGATGTTTCTGACACAGCATGAACCTAGG
>NC_051416.1:9241646-9242249 GCF_015228065.2 Penaeus monodon
GATAAGAATACTTTTACTTCTACTTTTACAAAATATATTTCTCTACTAAAAATCACGAATATCGGAAATGAAAAGGATAGATTTTTTTTCTTTCCATAGCAGACCTCCGATTTCCAAGCTCAGAATACGCTAATTACTCCTTTAATTAGAAAACGTAGTGCAGGGTTCTTCCCCAGAGAGGGAGAGGGAGGGAGAGAGGGAGGGAGAGAGGGAGAGGGAGGGAGAGAGGGAGGGGGAGAGGAAGAGGGGGCGAGAGGTTGAGAGAGGGAAAGGGGGTGAGAGGTTGGGGGAGAGAGAGGGACAAGGGAAGGGGGGTAGGGAGAAGGGGAGAGGGAGAGGAAGAGGGAGAAGGGAAAGGGAGTAGGGGAGGGAAGGCAGCCGATTCTTCTGGATGCTGTAGAGATTAACTCGGAGATGATGATCAGGAATCTTCTATTCTCGTGGACTTCTTGAAAGGGAAAAGAAATTCGCTGCCTTGAAATTTCTCTCTATAGGATAGTTATTCCCGCTTAGTGATGAGGAAAGCTGAACATTTTTGAAGGGAATGAATAGGTAATCTTGGACGGAAAAGAACTAGTTGCTTGGAAAATACAGACAGGACGT
>NC_051416.1:9242599-9242987 GCF_015228065.2 Penaeus monodon
CTACCTTGAATATTCCACTGAAATATACAGTATATATCACACCAGCTTCATTTCAAAGTAAACGTACGTATCATGGTGCTGGTAATAGAGAAACAATACACATAACGTATACATCACGCAAACTTACACTACACCAAAACTACTGCTTCTACGGGGAATTAAACAGACAGAATTCGAAATGGAAATAGCAAATCATTTCCTCTCGCAAAGCTTCGGTAAGGGAAATGTTCGAACTCGCTTCCGTGCCCGAGAGAGAGATAAATATTCAGTCTTGTGTAAAGAATCGAACGCATTGGAGTGTCCCGCGTCTAGTTAGAAATCGAGTTTGTAGCGAGCACTTCATGCGAAGACCGACGCATCGCACCAAGTTTCTGAACGAGTCCGCTAC
>NC_051416.1:9243024-9243173 GCF_015228065.2 Penaeus monodon
GACGAGGCGGGGAATTCCCGTAGGATTTGTAGTGTTGTGTTGTCTTCAGTGTGATTGTAAGATTGTGCAAAAGGGTTGCGTCTGTATAGATAAATAGAGTAAAAGAAATACAGGTCTAAAATATATATATATATTTGCGAAGCCTGAAA
>NC_051416.1:9243199-9243286 GCF_015228065.2 Penaeus monodon
ATATGAAGCCTACTTATAAGTCATTAGCTTATAACAAAACGTTTAATCACGTAACATTCTTCAGCAACACTCATTTAATATTCTAGT
>NC_051416.1:9245834-9245968 GCF_015228065.2 Penaeus monodon
AAAAGTATAGGGTAGGTCAATTCAGCCAATGGGATGAAAAGGTTTGTGATATGAATAGGCTTAATCCTCATGCGTGGCGTATATGTAAAAAGAATACAGACCATTCTGACAGGGCATGGACGGATCCAATCTCG
>NC_051416.1:9246214-9246416 GCF_015228065.2 Penaeus monodon
GTGCGACTTATTTTTTTACGAATCACAAACATTATATCTCTGCCGCTATCAAGTGATAACTCTATGAAAACTAAACTTTAGAGAGCTTTTGAAACTGCATTAAATGGCATTGTCTAGTGATGGAATGACGAAACTCTTGGCCATTATCAGTATAACTATGGAGAAAATTAAGTAGTATTTACTTGCAATATATGTAAAAGGA
>NC_051416.1:9246551-9246668 GCF_015228065.2 Penaeus monodon
TAATTTATAAAAAAAATAAATCATGGCTAAAAAAGGCAAAGAGAAAATAAGAAAAGGAGAAGAAATAACACGAAATATCACGGAAATTCGAAGATATTCACAAAATTAGACGAATTC
>NC_051416.1:9247063-9248242 GCF_015228065.2 Penaeus monodon
GTAACTGTAGTAGCTGCAGCAGTAGTTGTTGTTACTGCTTTAACAGTACAACTCTTAGTCACTACAGTATCTCACACGAAGATCTGCCCCCAAGGGATTTCTACTAAACAAACTATGACATACAAGTAAAGAGGTAAAACTTATAGCGGGAACTTAAGTCCCACTGTGAAACTCGTAAATAATGAGCATGATTATCCTCCCTTGATAATATATACAATGAAGTCCAGTCGTGGTAAATCTTGCTTTGATGACAAGTTGGAAATTAATGAAACGCTTAAAAACGCTGTTATTTCCTGCATAAAAATGACAAGGAAAGTATATATGGGGAAGTCTTAAAAAAAATATCTTGCTTCTGAAATATCAACAGTGAGACGAGGACTTCCCCAGTGCTAGAATAATGAATTACATCTTTTATTCAACACTAAACCGAAGGAGCAAAGGATATGATAGGCCTACTCTTTTATTGCCCATGACCCTACACTCGCACCCCTCTTCCCTGATGCTGGTAATGGGGATACAGGATTAATTTGGGTCGACCCCTGACGTACAGATCCACTTGAAACGTGGTTGTGGGGAAGGAATTTGTTTTAAAGTTATGCGAGCTACTGCTAGTGTGTAAAGTCTGCTTCACGTTCATCTGAACTAAAAGACATGCGAAGGATACTGAAATAAATAAGGAAATATGTAACAGATACTAAAGATATTTCAAATTATAAATATACACAGCAACAATATAAGCAGAGTTATGTTTAGTAAAAAATCGAAAATCATTTACTACATAATAAAAAGCCATAAAGTCAAGACAGTAAGGACACCCAATTCCTTTTGTAAAAATCAAGTTATAAAAATAATATTTCTTAAATCTTTGACGTTAAGTTGCCTGTAGGACTAACCGCTTAATTTGATGACCTGTAGATTTTTTACCCAATTACATTTTTTTTATGAATTCCTAAAGAATATTTGTAAATACAGATTATGTTACATTGGCAATAGATATTTCCAGTATGTTTTGATAATCACTTTAACTTTTATTTTATTCCATTAATCACTTATACGTCTGTTGTACCTGAAATATTTTAGTAAACATCTTCAGAGTACAGTGAAGCATAAAAGTGAGGTTTCACTGAAGTTTGACTACATTTTTATGAATATTATGAACACACACACACACAGATTTAA
>NC_051416.1:9248325-9249183 GCF_015228065.2 Penaeus monodon
GTTATAATACGGAGGTTTAAGGGATACCCTGATCAACTTATTTGGACAACAATCCGCTATAAGGTTTATAAGGTGAATGGTTAATGTCTGAATTTGGAACAATTTTGGGTAATGTATATAAAGGCTAATGATTTGACCCTTGTAAAATTGTATCATTAGAAGCACAAAATAATAGAAATACAATTAACACGATATTAAAGAGAATAAGACAACGCATTAAAAGGTCATAATACGACAGTTTAAATGACCACACACCTTTATATTTTCATAACTTTTGCAATATCAATTTCAAGCAGAGCATCGATCTCCTTAAACGCTTCATTTGAACACTATTGCGCATAAGCCCCTCTAGAAGTTTCTCAGTATTATAATATAATCCTTATAAACATATTCTTGCATGTCTCGACCTAGATATTACAAACCAATCAAGATATTAATATTGCATCCCTAATTCCCAGTTTCTTCTTAAAGCTCTAATAGCAAGAACATATCAAAACTTTGTCGTATAGGGTAACTAGAATCATCTGGTGCATAATGCTCTAAAACAACGTTATGCTTGCTTCAGAAATCAGGACAGGACTGGTCTTCCTCAAGAAATAACATCTATGCAACATTTGTGAACCGCTCGTTTCGTCAATAATTTCCTTATTATCCACTTCATGAAAGGGATTGCAAATTGGTTCCGGGATACAGTTAAGAATGATAAAATAATCTATATTCTTTGATGGTTTCTGTTTTTCGAAAATGTGAGTTTATTATTGCGAATGTACAGCGAAACCGAATATGTTGGAACTCAACCCAATCAGGCAGATGATTGGTCCTACTTCAATTCTCCCTTTCGTATTAACATTGAAACTT
>NC_051416.1:9249205-9249427 GCF_015228065.2 Penaeus monodon
CAAAACTAAAATTCACAGCCAAACCGGTAAATTGAAAAGCTATAGCATCACTAGAGAGAAAGAATACACGAGTTTTTGATAGCCGATTGACTATGTGTTAGACAATAAAGTGACACATTATTCCTTGCAGTATAAAGCATAAGTGGATTTTTTTTCTAGTACCGTGTCTTCATATATGATAGAACAATACGTGAGATTAGAAAAGAGAAAGGAAAAGAAAGA
>NC_051416.1:9249504-9249988 GCF_015228065.2 Penaeus monodon
TTGATTTCCTCTCTGTAATTCATATAAAAAAAATCTTTTCCTGAGACGGATCTGTGACCTTGAAATACAGGATCCACTATTTACTCCTTTCCAAAGCCAGTGAGAGAGGGAGAGCACGAGGGGGGCAGGCAGCCGATGCTTACGTTGCGGAGATTAACAGGAAAATGATCAGGTTTCTCCCATTATGGTTGGTGAAAAGGAAAAGACAATCGCTGTCTAGATATCTTTCACGCTTGAATATTTATACCTGTTAACTGACGAGTAAAGTCGAATATTTTATTCAGGGATGGGTAGCTAATCTTTGCTGGTGATGGATTAGAGAGATTTTATTGATTAGTTAATGCGGTGGGTAGGAGAGATATTTAAGAAGGAATGGATATGCAAGAGCTTTGAATCTCGAATTATTATGTTAATTCAGTTAATCTAATTTTATTTTTTTAACCTATTATAGTGTCTCTGTTTAATACATATGTATCACGAATTG
>NC_051416.1:9250031-9250292 GCF_015228065.2 Penaeus monodon
TAAATCCGATAAAATTCATGGCTATGTGAGGCTTGCTCCAAAAGAAGCCAACCGAATATATTACGAAATTAAGCAAAATAATTTCCTTTGGACCAATTTGGCAAGGAACGTTCGAATTCTATTTCCTGTGCGCGAGAGAGAATAAGTATTTAGCTCTACGAACAGAAAGTAAATGCATTAGTGTGTCTCGCGTCTCGTCAGGGTTCCAGTTTCTACCTGGCAATTCATGCGAGGGCTAACGCTACGCAAAATTCTAGACGG
>NC_051416.1:9250495-9250920 GCF_015228065.2 Penaeus monodon
ATTTTGAGGTAGGGAGGTTTTTAGATTTTTTTTTTGTATATTTGTGATGACAGTTATGCAGGGGTAAGCAATACATAGGATCTTCCTTGCTCATATCTGCTGTGCATATGTGACAACCGCCGTCAGATAGGAAAATCTTTCACCGTCACGGAGCAAACATTCTCCTTATTTTCCTCACATTCCTTGTATTAACATACATTCTGTTTCACTCATATAATAATTTCCTTCTTCCTTTGTAAACAGGGGCTAGTCCTCCCTCTCTCATTCTTCAAGGGGTCTTTGAATATGTGAAAAAATATATAGTTAAGACCACGCTATACAGTAGGATCAAAGGCTTTGGAGCTTTCATAGGCTAAATCCTCTTGCGTGGCCTATACATGTGACAAAAGCGGTTTGCTAATCGGATGAAGAGGTACTAATGATCT
>NC_051416.1:9251148-9251544 GCF_015228065.2 Penaeus monodon
TGCTCCGTCTGTCTGTAAATCCCTCACACTGGACCCACACTGCACTTTACCAACGGAGAGACGCTGGTAATCAGCTGATTGCACTGAGAAATCATGCCGGCTTTGTTTACCCACTTTAAACCCCTAAAGAAACATTTTATTTTTTTATTATGGCCATTGGTATTGAAGCGTGTAATTACAAAGCTTGGGAGAATAATCTGTTGCAGTCTTTACCGTTGCCAATGGGTATGTTTAAAACTTAAATATTGGGTTGGCAGTATCGTGAACTTATTTACCTTAGTGGTTTTCTGTGAAAATACTGGCCTTTGAAGAAAGAAAAAATGTATTATTAGACAGTTTTAGGTTACTCGTACACCTTCCCACCCCTTGCCCTGTTTACTTGAGTTATTAGCCATC
>NC_051416.1:9251768-9251840 GCF_015228065.2 Penaeus monodon
ACGAAAAGGCGTACCTGTGTTTCAATCTTCGTATGTGCCATTTTTCGATCATGAGTATACATTTATCGGATA
>NC_051416.1:9252735-9253539 GCF_015228065.2 Penaeus monodon
CTGCTGCCATATATTCAAACAAGATTTATGACATTAGACATTCTGTTCTCGGCACATTTTGCATGTGGATATCGCCTTTTTCGGTTACAATATATCTGGTGTCCCAAGTTTTTTGTTCGTCATATGTGTGTTACAGTGAAGTTGGTAAGCTTGACAATAAAGGATACTCAAGATTGGTAGCTGTTGACTGCTAAATTACTTCCTATATTGCTTGGACTATACAAATGTCAGTACAAATATCAGGCAATTCAGTTTCTCAACACTCAACTGCCTGTGAATCCCAAAGTATTAGCATGTACCGTATTACTTTTTATTTGAAGTAATCTTCATTCTACTCTAAAAAAAATATTATAACATTCATTGGTGTAAGGCTAAATATTCAGTGCACATTCCTAATATTACTTGAAGGAAGTACTAACTTATTTTCCGTAACATGAAAATCGTATTTACGATATTAAATAAAACCCAGTCCTGTTATAGAAATTGCTCATTTTACTTATTCAGTAATAAATTATATTGCTATATAATATATAACACATGTAACAACACAATCTACTAAAGGTTTCTTTTTAAAAATATTATAATTTCATAATACTGTCGTATAATCCGAGATTATCTTCAATGACTGCTCCAATAATCTGGAACATATAGCGCTTGCAGAGACTATCAGTCACACAAATCTAATTCAAGTAATTGTGATAATCTGCGTCGCGAAACAGAAGTGGCTGCTGTTCTTACTCCAAGTGTATTCCATATTTTGTAGTACACACACATCTGATTTTTTTTTTTTTACATTATCATATT
>NC_051416.1:9253586-9253658 GCF_015228065.2 Penaeus monodon
TTATATTAATTTTCATACTTCCACACTTCCATATCAGTGAATGGAACCAGTATAATTTGAACTGTTTTTTTT
>NC_051416.1:9254014-9254169 GCF_015228065.2 Penaeus monodon
CCGTATTTGCTGGCGCATGAGACACGCTTTTTTTCTTATATGAACAAAAACCGTCGAATGTGGCTGTATTACAGATGGGAGACCGAACTGCATTTGATAAGAATGTTAAGCTTTCAGCAGCTTTCATCCTGTATAGTAATTTTCTTGAAAAAATG
>NC_051416.1:9254247-9254795 GCF_015228065.2 Penaeus monodon
CGGCTAATACGGTAATTAGATAAGGTTTCATTAAAAAAAATCAGTAATGTGTACATTTGTAAGGTAAATAACTGTACACGTATAGCATATACATCTTTATAACTTAACAGAGTAAAAAGTGCGGATATATTTTGAGTATATTACTAAAGCTTGAGTCCTGGACGTAATATTACGGAACCCGCCCTTCTCCGCAGTGTTTCTAAGGGTTAGAAGCTAAAGAAATACCCAAGAGATCAAAATAGCTGATTTGAAATATCTTGATGAGGAAAGGCGTTCGGCTAATAACATAAAATAGCTACTCAAAAATGCATTAGTGCTGATCAGGAGAGGCCCTCCTTGCCATAGATTAAATATATAACATCATAATTCGAAGCAAATATTGCATTCGGTAGCAAGCCGAAGCAATGAATCTTGGGTAATTTAGGTTAGCAAAAAGCGTCGGGCTAGACAAGAGGGAAAAAGGTAGGCTTTCTCTTTGCGGAAGGAACCCGATGATAAAGAACCTTATCAAAGAAAATAAAAAAATAAGTAACAGAATACTTTACAAA
>NC_051416.1:9255174-9255460 GCF_015228065.2 Penaeus monodon
GAAAAATTATTCCTCTAAGTCTCATTATTTTTGTCCGTCCCTCACATTTTTCACTCATTTATCCACTCCTGCCAATTCTCCTCCTGACAATAATGATGTCCCGACCACCGCTGAGGAGCTATCTAATTCATCAATGCCTTTTCCAAGACTCTCACTTCATCACTGTCGAAAGAGGGACATTTTGTTATAACGATGTTCTTAAGTGTTTCGTCTCGACCAATCATATTGTCAAACCCGGCAACTTGATGGCAGGGCACTGTGGGTGTAGAGCTGTTGGTGGCGGTTC
>NC_051416.1:9256551-9256801 GCF_015228065.2 Penaeus monodon
TCTATTTTTTCCTTTCTTTTTTGTTCTCCAGCTAAACCCATGATTTATTGTGGCGCAGTTTTATTCATGACTCCCCCCCCCCCCCTCCCTTCCCCGCTACCTGACCCCCCTACCTCGATAAGCCTTCATACATGTTGTGTGAAGCAATATGCACCTTGAAAAAAACTCAAGGTCCAGCACTCTAGGCCTGATAGATATGAGATCATTTATTACGTTTTTTTTTCTGTTTCCCAGTATTTAACACACATAC
>NC_051416.1:9256964-9257208 GCF_015228065.2 Penaeus monodon
TCACGTGGTTACATTACAGTACATGACATATAGGCTTGTTTTATGCCCCCCTATGTGTATGGTGCACAGAAGATACATCACTTCACACTACATACCTCTTCTTGATATACTCCAAAGGAAGAAAAAAATATAACGACGTGTAGTGATAAATTCGATAAGTTAAGAAAACAGGGTAGGACTCCTATGTGAATATATGGTGTGTAAGGAAACATATTGTTATGAATTATAGAACTTTGTTTAGGGT
>NC_051416.1:9257332-9257986 GCF_015228065.2 Penaeus monodon
TGATGATGATGATGTGTGTATCCATATATTCCTGTGCTTTACGGAAAATAAGGGGTTCAAGCAAAGCAAGAGATTGAGTTATTTACAATCCGCAAGCAGTTTCTGTGTGACATGTGAAGCTGAAAGCAAAACCTTGCCGACGCATCCACACACCAGGAGAATTAAAGCGGAATTGAAAATCGTGAGAGTAAGTCAAGTGCAGTCGAAGTCCGTGAGAATTGGACATTTCTCTCGAGAGTCATATTCAGATGCATGTTAGAGACACGATATGCAAACACAGGCTGTGGGAATTCTGGAAATTCATGCACTTGGGTCCAGGAAGTGTTTGCATGGCAGTGGACGGCCGAGTACCAGCAATATCCCCAAGCAGTCCCCACGCAAATCGTACATTAGTATTCATATGCATGTTGGTGATCACTAGATAAATGCTAGTTTGTGTTTGGGTAGCTCAAATGTACCTAAGCAATGAGAATCGATCACAAACAAGCGATTTTGTTCAAACACATTCATTCGTAGTAAAAGTTACAAATACAATAAACAAAGATCGATGCATGAAGCTTCTGGTCAAAAGAGTCTAATAATGTTAATTAATATGTATCGAACAAATCAATGGGAAAGAAATTAGAGAAACTTAGAGGGAAGTTTGCCTAAGAG
>NC_051416.1:9258053-9258375 GCF_015228065.2 Penaeus monodon
CATGAGCAAAAACTTTATCTCACAATATAGATATAGATTACTTATAGATATAAACACAAGCACGGCCTCCCCTAAACAAAAACGCATGCAAACAGAAGGCGAACATGGAGCGTGTTCACCCTAGTGCATGTTGAAACTCACGTCCGGTCAAATTGTCACTGAAAACATGCGTGCTTTTTCGAGGAAAGCCTTAATAATTTTCCAGAAGGCAATATTCTGAAATTACATACTTATGTTCGTTAAAAAAGAAATATCCTCTACAGTACACTCTCTTCGTTGAAGTTAGACTACAGATAATTGCACAATAATAGGGCTCGATCTG
>NC_051416.1:9258919-9259170 GCF_015228065.2 Penaeus monodon
TCCGACCATTTGAATTTCAATGGCGGCGGCTGAATATGATGGGTCTGTTTGTTTGTTTGCGCACACCGAGGACTCGCCGTGGCGTGAGGGGAGAGCTGGCGACGGGGACAAATTTGGCGAATTCCGCACCATTTCTGAAGACAAAGCCGTGGAATTCGCGATGGGGACAGGGGGGTTAAGTGAAGTGTTGCAGCTGATGTCGCAGACGTTTAACACGACTAAGAAGGTGTGAGTGAACGGAAGAATGCGGA
>NC_051416.1:9259844-9260272 GCF_015228065.2 Penaeus monodon
AAAAGAAGTGCCATAGAAAAAAACGAAGAAATTTAAACAAAAAGAAAAAAAGAAAAGAAAAAAAGAACGAAAAGCGAAAGAAACATCCTGTCCTGTATTTCCGAATGAATATTCAGCCAATGTTCAGACCAAAATGGAAATGCAAGGCCTGCCGACAGATGGCGTAGCAAAGAAAGCAGTGGCGGTGATTTGACATGAAAAGGTGATCTGACAGGCAAGACAGCGAATGTATTTTGTGCATATTTTTGTCATCAGCTTAAAAGCATTAATCGTATATGATAATGGTCCTGTATGGGTGATGTGTCACCGATAAGCCAGGGCATGTATAATTTATGAGACATGAATTTGCATATGGAAATCATGTTTATTGTTTTTTTTATAGCGTGTAGGATACATTACGTCAGATAGAAAAAGATCACAGTTGCAAA
>NC_051416.1:9261821-9262619 GCF_015228065.2 Penaeus monodon
AGATTATTATGCAAAGGCTCTAAATCAGAAATCCTTACCCATCCGAGTGATGTATTACATGTAATACATGTATCCCACAACATACCCCCCGATTTACATACGAAGCAGGGAACTATTCCTTCGACTTCATTTAAATTCCAAAGTGATGAATTAAAATCCTCATACATAAATTTCTGTTTTTTTAACGACGCAAGCATCGTTAAAGACCTGTGTACTTTAGCCGTGTATGGTTGTTCTGGTAAAATTGTCTTCATTCATAAAGTATTGAGTGAGGGTTATAGTCCAGGACTCGAATAAAAATATTAGTAATATATAATATATTTACGGTACCATCCATAATAATGATAAAGCCCCTTCATCAGCTATTTTCTAAATGGCTATTGATATTTTGATAATTAAAAAAACACAATAGTAAAAATAACAGCAGCAATAACAATAAAACTGCGTACTAAAACAAACAAAAAAGATAAATTCTAATAACCCCTGCCGTTATTCTCCGACACAACGACGCCATTAAGTCAAGATGAACACCCAGCCAATCCCTACCATTTCCACTGATAAATGAAAGGAAAGAAATCACTCGAATTAATATGCATGCTAATAGGGAATGACATACGAGGAAGGAGAAAGATTTCTCTCGAGGCATTAAATCATGCTGCACAGAGACCACACTCATGGTCGCTGTGAATAGTTTGTCTTTAGTGAGTAGTTTGTCTTTTGTGGTTGTTTGTGTCCATGACTTTTCATTGAGGCTTTTCTCCTTGCTGTTGATTGATGCGGAAACGTGTCTGTAGGTTT
>NC_051416.1:9262916-9263108 GCF_015228065.2 Penaeus monodon
CTCTCAGAGCATAACGGTTGCAAGAGATTCATCGTTTACCACGGTACACTATACACATACTATTCGTACTAACGAAGATGCTCCGTTGTACAAGGCTCCCAGTATGGAAAAAGAGATGGAGTGATCGATGAGGAGAAAATGCACTCAATACTGTTCTAACTCGAACTTTATTTACCTTTTACCCTATTAGTT
>NC_051416.1:9263338-9263416 GCF_015228065.2 Penaeus monodon
CCATTTAGACTTATTTGGGTCATGTCTTCTTCTCTCTACAAACTTTTCATATATTTCGTTAGAGCAGAGGAACACGAG
>NC_051416.1:9263447-9263605 GCF_015228065.2 Penaeus monodon
GACAGCTGATGTGCGCTAGTCTTTTAAAGAAGAATACAGTGCCATTCAGCAGAACTTTCCCCTTGATCCCCTCACACACCTACACCGGATTTCTGGCATACTTCCAGTTCAGTGAATGCAACCAGTCAACTTTGCAACTTTTTTTTTCAGAGAGTTTC
>NC_051416.1:9263806-9263891 GCF_015228065.2 Penaeus monodon
ACTCTCTGAAAAAAAAGTTGCAAAGTTGACTGGTTGTATTCACTGAGCTGGAAATATGCCAGAAATTCGGTGTTACCTACGTTTT
>NC_051416.1:9264065-9264473 GCF_015228065.2 Penaeus monodon
CAGCAAGTCAATCTTGCCAAACTAATGTTAATCTAAGAGCATCACTCAGACCATACAACTATAGACAGTGAAAATAAAAGACAACTCAAGACACACACACACACAAATGTCACAACAAGTAAAAAAAAAAGAAAGGAGAGGAAAAAGTGAAGCTGCAGACGAGAGGGAAAGGAAGGAAGGGACTGTAAGGGTGAAAGTGCAAAGGGATAAAACACCGTAGGGATGGCGTTGAAAAGGTGAGAGTAAGCCGGTACAAAAGCATCCAACGGTTACACAGTGAAAATGGAGAGAAAGCCTTGAATACGAATACAGTCTGTACACAACAGCGACAACATTCCCCCCCTCAAAAAAATCGGTTTAAGTAAACAAAAGGAAAATTGTGAATGAAAAGAATTGGATTTGTTCCCA
>NC_051416.1:9264589-9265015 GCF_015228065.2 Penaeus monodon
TTTCTTGGTCACCATGGCAACGAAAGACAGATTCATTAATCTATGAGACAAGAAAATACAATATAGCAGATGAAACAACAACAAGGAAGATGAAATGAAGAGAAATGAACTGAACGCTAGAAAGACAGAGTTGAGAGAAAGGAATCGAAGAACAGAAGAAGGAAAAAAACTTTAGAGAGCCAGAGGGCGAGGGAAATACAGTGCCAATTGAAAGTTAAGAGAAGGGGTCGCTAAACTCACAGAAAAATCTAGGAACAAATCAAGCATAAAATGAAGAGCATCAAAGCTGACAAAGAGGCGCTTAGAATAACCATAACAATATTTCCGATGAGAATGGCGGGTCTACATGAGGCAACATAAAGCTTGACGATGCAACATAGGTGACAGTTGAAGATTTTTTCACGGATAACAGGGCTGATGGCTAGA
>NC_051416.1:9265037-9265311 GCF_015228065.2 Penaeus monodon
CAGATCACAATGGTGAAGGTGAAGAACTAAATGGGAGAACATACACTGTGGTTTAAGAACTTATTTGAATAACGTTGGCGATAGTTTAAAATCTATTTTATAACAAAAGGAAGCCTTTTTTTTTCCTTTTTATTTATTAGCATGGAGGAGGATTAAAAAAAAAATCAAAATGTCATTTCCAGGTTTATCTTTCAATGGCAGTGCCAGCGAGTTTTTTGTTTGACGAAATATTTCAATCGTATATATATTTGAAATACTCTGATGCTCTTCCATC
>NC_051416.1:9267936-9268221 GCF_015228065.2 Penaeus monodon
GTATTATATTATTGAAATATATATATTACTGAAATCGTTATATCACTAGACATGTCATGGAAGAGCATCAGAGTATTTCAAATATATATACGATTGAAATATTTCGTCAATAGGAAACTCGCTGGCACAGCCATTGAGAGATAAACCTGGATATGACATTTTGAAGTTTTTAATCCTCCTCTTGCGTGAGATCAATAAGCATTTTTCACAGAACTCAAGGGATGCTCAGATCTCTGCCTCGTTCTTCATCATCACCCGTACTAATAAAAAAGAAAATAAAATAAA
>NC_051416.1:9268921-9270779 GCF_015228065.2 Penaeus monodon
GCTCTGCCTCAGAATCCCTTTGCTCATTAATCTGTTACATAATTCTACCCAGGAGCCCTGTGGATATTCATATGTAATAACTGAATACAAAAAAAAATCAAACTTTTTGGTATTACTCTCTTAATTAATATCATGATGAGCTACCCTGTTTCTTTGTGATAAGTAGGTTACATAATGTTTTTTTTTCCCTTTCATTTTTGACAATTCTGCATTGTTTCTAAGTAGCTTTTATTTGCAACTAATTCAATCTAAATTTTATTACACCAACTATACAAAAAAGGAAGTGTAATTTAGTATATGGTAATTCTCTTAAAAAGGCTTCCCGTGTTATTAATTTTCCTTTCTGGAGGACTCGCTTTTATGCAAGGTGGAGTTATCCTCCTTTGATATTTTGTATTCACTTTTCCTTCTGCTTCCTCCTCCTCTTCTTCGTCGGTTTAAGGTCACGATTTTTGCGCGTGTGAAAGGACCCCGGGAAAGGAAGAGGAAGGAGCGGAGGCCAAGATGGAGGAGGTGAAAGCGATGTTGCCAAGATGGAGGAGGTGAAAGCGGTGTTGCCAAGGTGGAGGAGGTGAAAGCGGTGTTGCCAAGGTGGAGGAGGTGAAAGCGATGTTGCCAAGGTGGAGGAGGTAAAAGCGATGTTGCCAAGGTGGAGGAGGTGAAAGCGGTGTTGCCAAGGTGGAGGAGGTGAAAGCGGTGTTGCCAAGGTGGAGGAGGTGAAAGCGGTGTTGCCAAGGTGGAGGAGGTGAAAGCGGTGTTGCCAAGGTGGAGGAGGTGAAAGCAGTGTTGCCAAGGTGGAGGAGGTGAAAGCGATGTTGCCAAGGTGGAGGAGGTGAAAGCGGTGTTGCCAAGGTGGAGGAGGTGGAAGCGGTTTTGTCAAGGTGGAGGAGGTGAAAGCGGTGTTGCCAAAGTGGAGGAGGTGAAAGCGGTTTTGTCAAGGTGGAGGAGGTGAAAGCGGTGTTGCCAAGGTGGAGGAGGTGAAAGCGATGTTGCCAAGGTGGAGGAGGTGAAAGCGGTGTTGCCAAGGTGGAGGAGGTGAAAGCGGTGTTGCCAAGGTGGAGGAGGTGAAAGCGATGTTGCCAAGGTGGAGGAGGTGAAAGCGATGTTGCCAAGGTGGAGGAGGTGAAAGCGGTGTTGCCAAGGTGGAGGAGGTGGAAGCGGTTTTGCCAAGGTGGAGGAGGTGAAAGCGGTGTTGCCAAGGTGGAGGAGGTGAAAGCGATGTTGCCAAGGTGGAGGGAAAGGAAGTGTTGCCAAGGTGGAGGAGGTGAAAGCAGTGTTGCCAAGGTGGAGGAGGTGAAAGCGGTGTTGCCAAGGTGGAGGAGGTGAAAGCGGTGTTGCCAAGGTGGAGGAGGTGAAAGCAGTGTTGCCAAGGTGAAGGAGATAAAAGCGGTGTTGCCAAGGTGGAGGAGAAAGCAGTGTTGTCAAGGTGGAGGAAGTGAAAGCAGTGTTGCCAAGGTGAAGGAGAAGATAATGTTGTCAAGGTGGAGGAGGAGGAGGCAGTGTTACCAAGGTGAAGGAGGTGAAAGCGGTGTTGCCAAGATTGGAGGAGAAGGCAGTGTTACCAAGGAGAAGGGGTAGGCAGTTTTTCCAAGGTGGAGGAGGAGGCAGTGTTGCCAAGATGAGAAGGGAAAAGGCAGTGTTGCCAAGATGAAGGAGAAAAAGGCAGTTATGCTAAAATGAAGATAGAAAAAGCAGTGTTACACGGCAATGCTGCCAAGATGGATATGAGGAAGACAGAATCGCTAAAATTAATGAAAAGAAAGCAGTGTGTCAAAGATGAAGAATGAAGAAGGACATGTCATCAAGATGAAAGAAAAGGCAGTGTTGCCAAGATGAAGGAGTAAAAGTATAGTTATCA
>NC_051416.1:9272749-9272983 GCF_015228065.2 Penaeus monodon
TAAGGCAGGTTCGGCGCCGCGTGCTCGGCCGCCGCTCCGCCTCACGGGAGACTCCGAGTGACCGCTTCACAGTCAGAAAATCACGGCAATCCCTTAGCCTGAATTGGGACCAGCTTTCACTGCGGAATTCCATTGCCACTTACGGGGCAATTTGGTGTGTGTTGTTATTTCCTGAGGGACCATTTGCGCGCTGCCTCTAAAACTGGCTTTAGATGGCCGCGGGAGAAACTACTT
>NC_051416.1:9273014-9273594 GCF_015228065.2 Penaeus monodon
TTTGTGTATCAGTTTAGTTGTAATTATTGTGTCTTTCTGTTGTTTGACATGCCATTCACGAGTTCTCGTGAATGGCATGTCAAACTTCTTCTTTTTTCACTCTATTCACTCTATTTTCCTTTTTCTGATCCGATCACACTTCTGCGTAAAATATTCTATACCGTTTGGATTCTTTGTATTTATAAGGAAGAAAAATCTTGGATATCATCACTTGTATTAATTCCTGAAACTGACAATTAGCTACCTCGAAATAAAAGCAAAAGATAGCTATATGAATTATAGATTTAATTATCGTTTTACACTGAAATACAGGTTATTCACGAATGGAAAATACACACGGCAAAGGTCAAATTCTCAAGATATCTGGTAAACGTTTGGTTTCAAGGAAACGTCTCAGCTTTTAAATAGGTACGTATATTTGCTGATTCATGCTGCACTGTGGAGTGGCTTGGCAAAGGTCTTTTCAAGATTTACTTCAGCTATTTCCTCATGATCTGAAATTTTGCTTGTAGATACATACACACGGTATATTTCTTTCTTCATTTATTCAACGAACTCATTTTCCATCTTAATGTACATG
>NC_051416.1:9273684-9273829 GCF_015228065.2 Penaeus monodon
TACGCCCGCGTAAAAGAAATTACCAAAAGGATCATGATTTTAACTGCCCTCTATAATAGCAAAAGGAAATGCGTTTTTTGTCTGTTCTTTATTTCGCTGAGGCAATTAGATTTAGCATATGCCAAATGACTATTCATAAAAGGGA
>NC_051416.1:9274175-9274295 GCF_015228065.2 Penaeus monodon
ATATGTGAAGAAAAAGGATCTGGAAAGGAAAAAAATCCGGGGAAGGCGATCCTCTCCTATCCTCTCTCCATAAGCCGTTTGCAACACCCTTTATCGAACGAACCCTTTTGCGGCGCTGAT
>NC_051416.1:9274846-9274954 GCF_015228065.2 Penaeus monodon
TATGACCTTTCCTTGCCCGCCTCCATTTCTTTTATTACCACTCCGTTTTTCCTTCGTCTCTTTCCTCCGCGCAACCGCAAGATAAGAGTAAATACTTCCTCTCCTCTC
>NC_051416.1:9276168-9276648 GCF_015228065.2 Penaeus monodon
CCAGTATCTCTTTTTAAACATGTTTTGCTTCCGAAAACTTTCACCAGGATTATGGATAACAGTTCAACTAATCTGGATTATTCTCTTGTCAAGACTGAATGGATTAGTAGATTAGCTGCAAACTCTTATCCTTTAATGGCAGTTCAGTTACACTACACTACTGAAGTCACAACTGCAGTAAAATTTCGAATTTATTGGCCGTGGATCAATGTTTTATCATTTCTTGGGCTTAGCAATTTGCTCTGTTTTGTAAATGATTGACAAAAATCAAACGTTCTATCATTTTCCGTGTTCACGAATTAGATTTGTTCTCGAAATTACTGGCAAAGAAGGGTATCGTTATATGAAGATGTATGCGCCGTCAACTTCTGCTGCCTTTTACATTTCGGAAATCAGTGAAGTGAGGCATACGATTGGATTTTTACCAAACTGAAAATGCAATTGGGGGGAGTAACTTCTCTTCCTTTTTCTTAGAGTCTG
>NC_051416.1:9276838-9276920 GCF_015228065.2 Penaeus monodon
GTCAGGAACGTGATGTCGACACCCCATCGCTGTCCCAGTTTGTCAGGGGTTTGTTGAGATGTCCCACGTTGTTGGTGCAGGG
>NC_051416.1:9277167-9277725 GCF_015228065.2 Penaeus monodon
TGACCTTGAAGGCGTCTCACTCAGACTCTTTGCTTTGTCTCAATCTCTCTTTTAATTTCAACAAGAACTCTAGACCTTAATAGGCTGTAAACAATCTTTTGATATAATTAGTGATCTGATTTTTTCATTGAATGGGAGGGAATTGCTTTTTAGTGGATAACAATAAGCTAGTAAGGAAATATTTAACCCAATCGGTGTATGGCGTGTGTGTCTGTGTTTCTTATTCGAGCTAAAGATGCACCTGACAGGCTAATGATGATTAACGAAAGTATGATGATATTTATTTCATAAGTGTTAGTCTGATGATTATGACGATCTGACAGTGTTTAAACATACAATGGAGGTGTATTTTAAACAACGGAATTTCAATTATATTTAATTATATTTTCAATTGTACCTCAAGTGTATCTCTCTCCCACCGTAAAAAAAATTGAATATTCATATTTGTTCAAATTGTTATCACATCTCCTCTTGTAAGTAATTCCTTATCGCGGAAATCGATAGATGAATATATGGCCATTTGTATGGTTTCCTTTGGATGGTCATCTGGCTGTTTTT
>NC_051416.1:9278744-9280811 GCF_015228065.2 Penaeus monodon
AAACTTGGTTTGATGGTGTGAACTTCAGGATTTACTGGATCATGGAGGAAAAGTTACATGGGGTCAGTTCATCCATTTACTGAACGTTATGAATGCAATTATTCTTAAGACTTTAACTTATAAGAAACTTTAAAGTGATTTTGCAGTATAAAGCAACTAGTAATTGAAGGATCTATGCTGCTGCAACATTTATGGTAAGTACTGAATATGTCTGTCAAAATTTATCACGAATTAAGAAAAAAAAAGACGTTTATAAAATATTTTTGAGAGGACTTTGATCCATACGGAAATAAAATAGAGCTGGTAGTAAAATGTTACAAGTAATTGACGGGTCTAGACTGCTATAACATTTTTGGTAAGTACTTAATGTGTAATTAGTCACAATAATTTATTTAAAATGTCTTTAGCACCTATTGTGATAATTTCCAATTTTCTGTTGTACAAAAGTGGGTAAATTCGTTTGTATTTCGCAATTCAATTGACAAAAGTAATTACGCAATTTGTTTTTATGTTTGCCCTACACTATGGATTCACAAAGAAAACGGCAGCGAATTGCTCGAGAAAGAATAAGCAGATACCGAGCGAAGATCAGAGGGAAACAACGAGCAGAGATAGCGAAAGAAAACAAAAAACGACGCAGAGATGTGAATGATGGAGACAAGAAGATCATCTCAAGAGGCAAGCTAGACTAAGACAACAGGAAGAAAACTGAATATGCAGCAAGACGAACATCGTGTATATTGAAACCAAGATAGAATAAGGCAACAGGATAGAGGAGTTAATATGCAACAAGAACGCCATGTACAGCTGGAGCTCGATAGGCCAAGGCATGAGGGAAAAAGAGATGATGTGTACCAGAAGGACTGCCATGTTCATTTAAAACACAGTAAACACAGGAAAGAAGAAAGGAGAGATCACATGAATGAAAATGAACGAGCCCATTATCTCGAGCAGTAGAGAGAGGCGCAGACTTAGAATGTTGAAGAACTGCACACTTTCAGACAGAATAGAATGCACAATGAGCGTCTTCGGAGAAATTGTCCGGCAATTAGTATTAATGGCACTGTAGAAGAATTTCGTATTGGCGATATGAATGTTTCTAGCGATCATTGTGGAGCTCTGAAATTTACTCTTGTAATAATGGAAAAGTTGTGTTGCTTCCATTGCAATTAGTAATTTCATTGAAGGAGATTAGGAAGCAGTTATAGTTTGCAGGAATATCTGCAGTTACGACTGTGCATTTTATGTAACTTTTTTTTTTGTTTGTTAAACTTGCCTTCCCACTTGGCACTTGGCTGCTCACCACAAACAATGGCTATGATAAAACGAGGTCTTGCAAAAATGTAGTCCATACATACAAGCCATACTTGTCATCGAACAAGCAGCGCAGCAAAAAGCAATAAGAAAAGAATCGTATCGCACAGAACTGTGAACTGAGATTAGAAGAGGATCAGATATGAAACATCACCATTTACCAAATGACAAAGAAGTAGCTTTGGCTTTAATGGAGGATATCATCATCTATCAAAGACACCATCGTCCTGAGAAAATATTATATACTATGAGCTATGCTTAATCGTCCCCACATGTTTCATTTGGGTGACATAGTGCAGCATGCTATGGAACGCAGGCCCCGCGTCCGCAACAGACTGACAATGCAAGAGTATTACCCATACCGTACAGTATATAAAGGACTTAGTAAGATACACACAAACTTTGGAAAGAACTAACTTTCCAACAAGGCTGTCGTATCCTCAGACAATCGACAAGAACCAGACAAGACATTTGATAAAATGAGTCTGTTCCTTACTGAGCAGTATTAATCAGGAGTATATTGCCCCTTCAAGAGTATAAGGACAGCCAGGCGTAAAAGTTCAAGTATGAGACTATAACAAACAAGGGAGGCCAGGTAACAGAACTTTGACAAAGAACATCACGTGTAGAGAGATATTGACAGAATTCTGAGCCAAATTAAAGAGTTGCAAGTTGCAACGGAATTGAAGCTACTTATGTAAATAAAGACGTTGTGTATACTCTGTATATTGTCTTTTGTACATTTCTTGTGTA
>NC_051416.1:9281732-9281924 GCF_015228065.2 Penaeus monodon
CACGCAAAGACTAGAAAACATTCATTTTCAGATATACGTAAACAAGAAGACCTAAAGACAGGAATATTAAATTACATTGCATAATAGGGGAAAACCATTTCTGACGCACGCAATTCATGTCATTATTTTATGAAAAGGAAATTTAGCGTGTTGGTGTTCCGGCTCTGAGCTAAAATGATTTCCCTTTTTCAT
>NC_051416.1:9282579-9282794 GCF_015228065.2 Penaeus monodon
CAACATCAAAACAAAGTGCAGAAGAGATTTTTAAATCCTTCAAAATGCGGGAGAAAAAGCATTCCCCCAGGAAGACGGAAGGAAGAAGGGGTGATAATTAGAGGAATGGAGACGGGCGGGGAGAGGCATAATGCGGAAGAGAAGTGAAAAAGGCAGGAAAGGAACTGCGCTTCTAAAGGTCTTTTGGAGTAATACGGCGCTGGCGGCGAGAGGCT
>NC_051416.1:9283273-9283609 GCF_015228065.2 Penaeus monodon
TGCTAATTTTGAAATGTAACTACATATTTACTCTCTCTTTATCCCTGTCAGCAACAGGCAGCACTATTAGGTTAATCATGCTTTTGTAAGTAGCAGGTACTTTACACATTTTGCTTTGACTACAAGTCAGTTGGCATTTAGGGAAACGGCAATAAAACTCATTGTTATGTGTTATAAATCAGTTACCCAATCATCATTTATACTTTACATTCAATTACCTTATTATTTTTAAAATAATGGTATCGTTATGTATAAAAATGATTAACTTTTCTTTTGAACGTCGTGTACTTTCCATATATAAAGAAAAAAATAAGTAACATAAGCAACCGGACACTA
>NC_051416.1:9283751-9284205 GCF_015228065.2 Penaeus monodon
CTTCTTCCTCCCATGTCTAATTTTGACGTGATCTGACGAAGCTGTGTCTATTTTGGTAAATAGAATATAGGTTGATAGGTAATTCTGAAAACGGTATTAACCCCTACAGTATTGTTGTCGAATGGAGAGGAGCGCTAAGGGGAAACGGCATTCACAAAAGAGCTTGTTTAGTGAATAAAAGAAGGTTGTCCAGCTATTTCTGGTTACCAGTGAATGAAATGTGTAACTGCATATCGACTAGCTACTATTTTTAACCTCTTTTGTAGATTTATTCGTGTAGTTCATTTCTTTATGCTGTATT
This sequence comes from Penaeus monodon, assembly GCF_015228065.2. Taxonomy (NCBI): domain Eukaryota; kingdom Metazoa; phylum Arthropoda; class Malacostraca; order Decapoda; family Penaeidae; genus Penaeus; species Penaeus monodon. Next base: position 9,284,053 of record NC_051416.1, read on the forward strand.
TTGCAGGTAGACATATTTGTTACGTGTATATTACTCTTTTTTAATTGAAAGGTTGACGCCTCTGAAAATATATTGGTATTATGAATGAAAGGCATTTCACCAATAAAAATAGAAGTGTTAATTTAGAACAGTTACTTAGAGATATAGCTCTGA
>NC_051416.1:9284349-9284590 GCF_015228065.2 Penaeus monodon
AGAAATTAGCAAACGAAAAAAAAAATAATAATGAAGAAAAATTATCTAATGCATCCGTTTAATTGTCCAGTATAAACGCAGTGGAAACGCTTTATTGCGTTTTCGCTAAGTGATTGTAATCCAAAGTAGCTATTAACGTTACTAATTTCTCTATTTAATTGTGTCTTTCTGTCCACTGAGCGTCTCCATGGTGGTCCTCTGTTTGACATTCGCAGTTTGTCTGGCTGGCTGGCCAGACAAA
>NC_051416.1:9284846-9285125 GCF_015228065.2 Penaeus monodon
CCCCCCTTCTTCATCTTTCCTTCTCTCTCGCTTTCTCTCCTACTCATCTTGTTCTTATTTATTGCGTATATTCAATCCTTTCGTGTTAACTATGATTTAACGTTCCGCATATATTGTAGACCTATCTTGTGCGTACTGAATCATAAATTGAAATTGCCAATATATTTCTTAGGCATAATACAATAAAATAAATCGTTGTGTTTTCAATGAATATGGAGGCGTTTTCATTTTTTGCTAAATATGATGAACGGTCTGTGGACCACAAAAGTCATCATGGGC
>NC_051416.1:9285388-9285661 GCF_015228065.2 Penaeus monodon
TAACCGAGGATTATCATTTACAAAGCACGCCTATTAGGACAAACAGAATCACGTTTACATAACCAATAGAATGTTGAATAAAACTGCCACTGCTCCTCTTCCTTAGACCCCTATCAACATTCAGCAGCATTTGCAGATTGATCACAACTGATAAGAAACGACAGCTGTAAACATGTCTGTTCAATCAGCTACTGGAGTCATGTCACTTGGGTTGTTAACTCACCCTTTCAACGGGACAAGCGAATGCCATAGTTGTTGTTCCATTTCACTCCT
>NC_051416.1:9285920-9286190 GCF_015228065.2 Penaeus monodon
TTCTCTTTCATCTGTGAGTGGCGAATTTTATGATATACTATTACAAAAATAATTGAATATGAATCGTTCCATTTCAACTCATTTATCTTTCAACTTATTCGACGAAGATTAGATTTTTCTCTTCCTATTTCGAAAAAAAAAAAAATAGCAACAGTGCATGAGGCTGCATCTTCCGCCCAGTTCCGCTGACTTTCACATCTCGGAAATCAATCTCCCTCGATTCATCTCCCGGACGGAAAATGCAGTTGGCAGCAGTCTCTTGTCTCTCTA
>NC_051416.1:9286219-9286297 GCF_015228065.2 Penaeus monodon
GTCTTTTCTTCTGTCTCTCTCTTTTAAGATAATGAGGTAGAATAAGATAACAAGAAAGAGTTGTCAAAGGTAATTGGG
>NC_051416.1:9286414-9286503 GCF_015228065.2 Penaeus monodon
TAGGATGTCAAGGATGCCCGAACACGAAAAAGTACGAAAATAATTAAAAGAGAGAGAAAGAGTCAGACATTATCATCATTATCATCATT
>NC_051416.1:9286559-9286992 GCF_015228065.2 Penaeus monodon
GGGTACGCAGCAAACAGCATTAAACTCTTTTACATACATTTCAGTCACAATAATGTCAGGAGAATGTTTAGAAAGATATATGTAAATACTGATGAAAACAAAAGCGAAAAACAGCAGAGAATAGCTATTGGCAGAATTTAAAAAAATATATTATATATTCACTAATAACATAAGATTATCTATACCCCTGTATGCCGGTTTATTGCAAATCAAAAACTAGTATATAACATTTTTCATGCAGACGCATATTAATTATTTTGATTTATTTCTGGGCCATATGTCACTCGCACCTGTAAAAATCGAACTGATTATAAAGCCGTGTATTGTATCATAGTCTTTGGCACTATGATTGCATAAAATTGCTTTTTCAGAAATCTAAGATGAGAGCAATCTATACCTTTTGCAATTCAGTAAAGAAGGAACAGATGATCCC
>NC_051416.1:9287395-9288229 GCF_015228065.2 Penaeus monodon
GTTGTATTTCGTAATGAAGTGATCGCATTAATTTTCATGGCAATTTCAATATGGTTTAAACATTTAGAAATCCTTTTTAACGGGTCTTATAAAACAATGTAGAACTTTTTAATTGCTGTTAGTATAGTTCTTCATAAATAGGTTAATGAAATAGGCAGACACATACATATATGTAGATTTAGTTATAAGTATGAATATTTTTACATTTATAAGCATAACGGAAAAACATACTCGTCAAAAAAAAGGTAAATTTTTATGTCTCCGAAAAACACGCACAATCCTCCTTTCTCTACTCTTTTCATTGAATTACAAATATGCACTAAATGTTACATAGGCAATACGAAAGAGTATACATAATAGCCTATAATCTTGAGGCCAAGTAATGTACTTTATTCAATTTTATTTTCATTACTGTGGCTAAATGCACCTCTATCGAATATAAGAAATCGTGCGTAGTAAAAATTAAGCTAAACTATTACTTATTACGTTTTGTATTATTCTAATATGGGTTTTGTGCACACACGCGCACATTCTTAATCTTGCCTTTAATAGTTAATCGGACGCGAATAGGGATGCGCGAACAACGAAGGAAATTAAAAAGAAAGGCGTTAGTTTTTTTGTTTTTTTTCAACCAGTCCGACATTTAATTTTTCCTGCATTAACGGCTCAACTCCCATCCCCCAGAAGAAAAAAATCAAAACGAGAGAACAGTGCCACAGCTGAACCATAAAAAAAAAAAATCACATACTCCTTTTTTTTCCTTCTTCGTTATTTACGAATCGAGAACCAGGTCGCTCCTTCTTGAAAGAAAAGTCTCGGAGCAATTGAGGAGAG
>NC_051416.1:9288268-9288578 GCF_015228065.2 Penaeus monodon
TATCCCAGAAGTGAAATGGTTACCTGATGTCATACACGTGGATGTCATTAACTCCAAAGCCCTTGGAAAACGTTATGGTAGCGAGGAATATTACGTATTAAAGCAAGCAAGAAAAAACTCTTTTCCTTACTAGAAGGAACGGAGGCTAAGGGAGGGTCTTTGATTAATGCTGGAGAAAATTCATTATGGTTATTACATATAACGCATTTCTATTCACTAGCAAAAGTTGACAGTTAAATGTCTTTATATATATATCTACATATCAGTCGATCTGTCAGTGTATATACGTATCTGTATGTTTATCCATAGA
>NC_051416.1:9288947-9289294 GCF_015228065.2 Penaeus monodon
GTGTAGTTCACTATATAACGCCCGATCGATGAACATAAACAGTAGAGAAATAGCTGAAATATCTGTATGAATATTTAAAAGCTGTATTGAACTGTTTAGATAAGGGATTCAATATTTAATATACAGATTGCATATTTAATTCTTGATCTTGTTTATTTTGTTTATTACGTTTTTCTTGCTCTTCGTATCAAATATTAATCTATTAAAAGATATCATGGAAAGGCATTTGTGAGAAACTAGAAATATTTTGGTAGTAATAAGCATTACTTCTAATGTACTAATGGACTGGTTTAGTAATAGTATTATTTTTGCAATTATTTTTTATATCCTCTTTAACAACATTCTTA
>NC_051416.1:9289393-9289475 GCF_015228065.2 Penaeus monodon
ACGTATGTGTGTGAGGCGTTGAGATTGGGAGAAGAGAACACGCCAAAAACACCATCTCTTTCATAGAAAACACATACACATA
>NC_051416.1:9290184-9290325 GCF_015228065.2 Penaeus monodon
ACGGCAACCGAAAAGACGTAAAAGATACTTCATTATCAGATGAAGTAAACATCAATTGATACTATACAAAACCAAATCAAGAACGAAAATCATGTATCTGCCTGGAAGGTCGGAAGTCCGCCATAAAAAAAGTAAAATTAC
>NC_051416.1:9290422-9290638 GCF_015228065.2 Penaeus monodon
TATTAATAATAGCTAGATGAATAAATCAGCGTCTTGAAGGCCATTTAGAAAAAAAGAGGAAGCACCGCTAGATCACACGTTTTCAATGCCGTAATGTCGACCACGAAAACGCATCGAGTCACAATTTCTGTTCTAGATTTTTTCTTCTCCGTTGCTTCGAGTCTTTCCATTAAAGTGACTGGGACGTGATTCTCGATGCGTGAACCGTGCAGAAGA
>NC_051416.1:9290668-9291383 GCF_015228065.2 Penaeus monodon
GTCTATACATCGTGTGCAACCAATTTGATATCACATTTTTTCTTGCGTTACCGTCTCTTCCAAAAGGCAAGTGTCACAGCTGAGTGAGGTAAAATAAAAAGAATTTACGATTTTTTTCTCTCTTTACGCCCCGAAAATCACGTCTTAGCTAGCTTGATTCTTGCAGCAATAGAGCAAAAAAACGGGGGACATGATTAAAAAAAAAAAAAAAATCTAGAGAACAGACTCCCGCTTGAAACGTTCTCAAGGATGTCATTACTCCAAAGTGTGTCGTAAATGCTATAGTTTAGTGGCGGAGTTTTGAACCTTTTAGAGAATTGACCTGAAATTTTGTCTCTGTCATATAAGGAGACCCCCAAACTGAGCATTAGTTGTCATAGCATTGAATGACTCTTGTTTTTTACAATAGGAAACTATCAAAAGCAAATAGTCTCCAATTTTACATGAAGATTATGCGAGTACGTGATCGTTCAAATCAAAGGCCAAAGTGACCGAAAATTTTAATAGTAGAACCATAAATCAATGAACGTTGTGTTGGAAGAATGTCACTAGTTAAAGTCTACAAAAAAATAGTTTTTAGTGATGGGGAGAAAGGTGGGAGTATCCGAGGACTGACTTTAGATTTACTTTACCGTAGTTGATATTAGTAAAGCAGACTTCCATTCATTATTACAAATCTTACACCGACTTTCGAATAAGTGACTACCCTTCTTTG
>NC_051416.1:9291665-9291997 GCF_015228065.2 Penaeus monodon
GTTCACACACGCACACATTTTATTTTCGAATAACGTGTACATACGTGCTTATGTACATTCAAAATCATAGACTTTCTGGGCAGAATGTTTTCGTAACAAAGCTATTTCATAAAGGGAAATATTAGATTAGAAAAAAAAATCTGGTTTTGTAATTACAGTTGTAGATAGGTTTGCCGGAACGCGAAACAAATTCCGTGATTTTAGTTTTAATGAATAAAAGAGGAATTTTCAAATCAGTGTTAAAATGTGAATCACTGTAATTTGTCATTGTATACGTCCCTGTCACATGTTATTTATGGAAATTTACAGTGCAATATATTTTCTCTTTCATA
>NC_051416.1:9292298-9292365 GCF_015228065.2 Penaeus monodon
ATCGTAAATTAACACATTTTTGCAATGTAAATTCTTGACATAATATTTTCACAAGAGAAGAGAATGA
>NC_051416.1:9292407-9292803 GCF_015228065.2 Penaeus monodon
GCATTTGCTTTTATTACGAAAACAGAGGTGTATGTTATACGAAATTGCACTTTACCCAGTGAAGTGGTTGTTATACTAAGATATATATGTTTCTTTCCCTTAAAGAAACAGTATAATATGTCATATATATTGCATTTGTTTTCAAAATTAAATTTCCAAGTAGGAAATAATTCCGCTAAATCTGGTATGTTATTGGGAGAGAGAAACTTATTTTATATGAAATAATTTAGAAAATATGTATTGTTAGCAGTAAGCGTTCAGCACATGATACATTGTGTGTCGTTGATTGAAACAAAGGAAAGGGAGGAACAGAAAAAGACTATATTCAGATTTAAGCGAATTTATGTAAACTACATTTTTATATCTTGAAAAAGTCACGCTCACTCCTCCCCCACT
>NC_051416.1:9293011-9293220 GCF_015228065.2 Penaeus monodon
TCCACTTTTTCCTCTCAAGAAAGGACTTTTTAACTATGGCCCTGCGTTTCTTTTCCCCTAAGACTTTGAAAAGAATCCCACAGACCCATATGGCGCAGCGGGTAAGACAGAGATTGCAGAGAAGCAACTATACGCTACACAAGTTTATGTCAAGGAACATTTAGCATTATATAAACTTGCATGATGTATTTTTTTCTGCAGTTGTATTA
>NC_051416.1:9293477-9293628 GCF_015228065.2 Penaeus monodon
AGATAGACTAGACAGGAAGATGGAAGTGAACAGGAATAAAACAACAAAACGAAAGAAAAATTAGACCGCGTCCCCTTCTCTTTACCTAAGCATTTTCTAAAAACCTTTTTAGTGAAACCCACTTTTTGGGCGGAGGGAATTTTGGGCAAGT
>NC_051416.1:9293842-9294162 GCF_015228065.2 Penaeus monodon
TTCGATTTTCAGAAATCAGTTTCTCTCCAAATTTGTCCTTTCGTTTTCTACTTTTCCTTCCTAATAACCTCGTTTTCCCGTCTTTCGTTCCTCCTATTATCGCTCTTTCTTTCTCCTTTCCCTGTCCGCGAAATCACAAGCTTAGAGGACAGAGTTCCGTTCCTCCATACAAAAGAGAAAGAAAAAAAAATCTTTTTCGTTTAGCAGATATGTGTTGCTTTGTACCATATGCTTTAAAAAGGCTAGAAGAAACGAAAAAATAATTGGGACAGACAGAAAGAACAGTTCTTTCAACTGGATGCGAATCTCAAAAAAAGAAA
>NC_051416.1:9295152-9295544 GCF_015228065.2 Penaeus monodon
CAATATAATGATAATAACAGTAATCCTAATGGTAGTAATAAAAATAAGAATTAGTATAAACAATGATTAAGGCAACGGGTTTTATATAGACTTGTGTGACAAATAATCTTGCTTTTCAGAACTCAACATCTCTCAAGGTTCCACGTCAACATCATGCCTGAATATGCCATTTCTATTCGCCATCTCTAAGTATCCTCCAAGATCTTTAAATATTTTTCTAATTTGGCCGTGAATAGATTTCCTGGAATTGTTTCCTCTAGTATTCAGTCTTTCCTTACTAAGTATTATGCTAACGATCCTAAATTCCTGTATAGCTAATTTCGAAAAAAAAGTATATGCATGATATTCATCTAAGGCTGAAATTCATACTTCGTTAATGACTTACTGATTTG
>NC_051416.1:9296482-9297133 GCF_015228065.2 Penaeus monodon
GTTTGCGTTATGTCTTAGTGCTTCAAATTTAGTATTCAATGTTATACAGTATTTACCCTTATGTTTTAGAACTAGTTGTATATTTTTTTTCCATTTTACGATGTACTTTACAGACAACAATGTACATTTTTTTGTATAATTTTATATGATTTGTGGTCACTTACTATCAATACATTCTGTATGTGTTAGGCCATTTAATATCTTTATTTTTGCACGAAAGGCTGTACCTAACTTTCATCCTATTTATAGTAATAACCCGCTGATGACCCGTTTTGAAATAATCCGTGAAATCAACAAATGCTCAACGTTGCATTAATGATCGGATAACCAGAATCTTTACCAAATAGAAACAACTAACTAGTCTATCAAAAAGTCTATCACAGCCTACTTTACCTTTAACGTATACACTTTTTAATCATGCAATATCTTTCAGTATAATGAATAGGTCGGTGTTTCATATACAGAATTATTAATTCATTAATGCTAAGATTTATTTTTCTAATCAACTGTAAGTGACTCTATCCTTTTCTCTTGTTTCATCGAGCTTTGACCTTGTGCTGACCTTGTGTAGTAGTAATATATATACTAAAAGTAATAGTAATATATATACTGTAGTACTATATACACTGTAGTACTATTTAAGCTGTGGTA
>NC_051416.1:9297198-9298246 GCF_015228065.2 Penaeus monodon
CTGTAGTTCTATATATACTGTAGTACTATATATACTGTAGTACTATATATACTGTAGTAAGATATATACTTTAGTAATATATACACTGTAGTAATATATATACTGTAGTTGTGTTGTTTTTAAAGTTGGTAAACTAGTATCGTCTAGCCTTTGATTATGTAACTTTATCAATGAGCTTTGTTTTCATATTCGCCCATTTCAGCGAGTTTTTATCTACTGAATTTCAAATACTTCTAACATCGAAATGTTTTACTTCCACAATGTATATGTTGAATCCAGGAGCGAAATCTATACATTATAAAATATTATACATGTGTTTGGTGTATTATCATAAATAAATTCGACAAAGAGCGTTCATAAATAATGATAATGAAGCAAACAGGAGAAATATTTGTTGATTTGCACGAATGTCAGTGGAAATATTACCAGTGTTGCCAATGATATTTCCACAAAACCGCTAGATTAGCTTTAAAAACCGTTAGACAAAAAAATAAAAGCTACTAATTTCCCGCTAAGAAGGACTATCAAAATCTTTCCAAATTTTCCCGCTAGATCATAATTCAAAATTTCTAGATCGAGCGGGAAAATCGCTCAAATGGCAGCACTGAATATTACTAATCCTACTCAGGATAATAATAAATGAAAATAATTGCATGATATACAAAGAAGTAACAATATTCACATTATAAATGATCTTCATAATTTTCTAAATCTTTATAACACCACGATTATAAAACATTTATAATCCTCATCACCATCAAACAATCGAAATCGAATATCCACGTGATCATTACCATTCTTTTCCGCAAACAGTCCCATCATGCAACATGGATATATGCAAGCTTGCAAGAGTCACAGGGGAGCTGCACGATCGCGTAATAAAGGGAACTTTTGATATTAAAGGACTAGAAGTTTGCAAGCATCACCCGAATAGCGTTGGAGAAGGCATTATTATATCTCCGCTGGCCAAGGGTTACGTAAAGATCGGAAAAGGTGGCTCGCTGGTTCCTTGCAATGATGCAAAATTATTATGGGTTGAACGAGTGCT
>NC_051416.1:9298462-9298544 GCF_015228065.2 Penaeus monodon
TACGTTTACATGTTTCCATAGGGAAATTGATATCCCATAAGAAGCATTATTCTCAAACTGCCTAATCTCCCTCTCTCTGCCT
>NC_051416.1:9299830-9300083 GCF_015228065.2 Penaeus monodon
TGATTTCCACTCAGGGTCGGGGGGGAGTTGGATCTTCTTTGTCTCTCTTCTCAGTCTCTTGCAAGTCGATTCTTTTCCTTCTATTATTTCACACTCCTCCTGCTCTAGCCCCATTTCCCCCCCCCCCCCCCATTTAAAAATTTTCCCCCTTCAAACCCCCTTTTTTTCCCCCCTTTCCCTTTAAAACTCTTTTTCCCCCCCTTTTTTTTTTTAAAGTTTTTAAAATTTTTTTTCCCCCAAAAAAAAAAAAAAA
>NC_051416.1:9300401-9300655 GCF_015228065.2 Penaeus monodon
ACGTATATCGGTATTCAAACATACGAGTGTAGTATGCACAGGAAAAGTTGAAATGGCTATAAAGATTCATAAATCAAAAGCCAGCATGTAAAATATGTTAAGCGACAAAATATCTTAAGAATTATCATAGAACTAGAAAGAAAAAAAAAAGGGGGGGAGTAGAAAATAGTAAGAAAGAAAATGAGAAGAATGAGATATAAAAAACTATATTTTATATTTCTTCTAAAAAAATACTGAGAATACTACAAGAAAGT
>NC_051416.1:9302564-9302635 GCF_015228065.2 Penaeus monodon
CATATAATCCATGGCAAGCACACACACACACACAGAGTCTTGCGCTCACATAAATATGTTTTTTTTATCTC
>NC_051416.1:9303337-9303520 GCF_015228065.2 Penaeus monodon
GCCTGGAAGGAAGGTGCAGCTTATTTACATAGTTGAATGTAATTTAGGAAGAGTTCAGACGATGAGAAATTCCTACCACCATCTTTCGAGCTCAATATGAACTTAGCAATTTGATTTTACAACATTTGCGAAATTTTGGGATACTAAACCTTTTGTACATGAACAATTTGCCTTTCAAGACTA
>NC_051416.1:9304525-9304748 GCF_015228065.2 Penaeus monodon
AGCAGAGAGCCAGGAATCGGTGAGTTTCCCCGGAAACACTTGTGTTTTTTGTGGCACTTTATTGCATCTTGAATACATCTTGATATCTTCTCTTTACATGCAATTCATTACCATTCATTTTTATCCCTTTTACCCATTTCTTTCCCAGTTGTTTCCGTTAAACTAAAATTAACATATCTTTACCTAATACATGCTTTGCTATTATCCTTATTTCTCACAAATC
>NC_051416.1:9304805-9305032 GCF_015228065.2 Penaeus monodon
TCACTTATGCTAATATAAAAATATATCGCCAGATTACATAGATATACACGGATATATTATCACCTCACTTGGCTTCTCTGAGTACCAAAAATGGTTTCTAGTGTTTAAAGTAGATTAGTTATGCAAATTCCCTATAGGTGTCGTACACCTTATAAAACGATACGAGAGTATACTCATCTATTTTTACTTGTCATATATTATTAATATCAAAATTAATAGGAATTGAT
>NC_051416.1:9305931-9306099 GCF_015228065.2 Penaeus monodon
ATACTAAATGAAGTTTGATATCCCCCCAATAGGTAATTTCATAAAACCCCCCTGGTGTTATGAGATTATTTCGTTATTGGAGAGGTAATGAGGGTCTTTTACCCCGACAAATAATGGAGAATTAGTCTTTGGGAATTTTAATTTTTAACTAAGAGAAGGCGTTTTGGA
>NC_051416.1:9307363-9307447 GCF_015228065.2 Penaeus monodon
GTTTCCGCTGACAATAAGGCCGAACCGCTCGCTGCCATGAGCCATTTACTCAGCAAGAAATTCCACGTCATAAGACCAGAAACT
>NC_051416.1:9307913-9308247 GCF_015228065.2 Penaeus monodon
TGCAAGGGGGGGAGGGAGAGGAGGTTCTACTGACCTGGCAAATGTACAAAAAGAGTCACAGGCCGGCCGACAGATGCACACAGTGACCATCAAGTTCTCTGCAGGACAAACTTTATGATTTTCTTCGCGACACCTTATCTGGGTTAGGTGGAGTCCTTCGTTATCCTTATCTCTGTTATTACTTAGTTGTGCTTGTTTTCTTCTGCTTGATAATTGGCTTCTTTGTTACGTCTGGCATTTCTGTTATAAGACTCGTAATGTAATTTGAAGATAAAGTTCTTTCTCTGTCTATCCCCCTTCGATTTCATTAACTTAATCGGTCATATGGTATTCG
>NC_051416.1:9308471-9308682 GCF_015228065.2 Penaeus monodon
GATACAAGAATATATCCCGTATACACTTGCTGATATAACAATGTAAGCTTTCAGTTCAAGTAATCAATTGAAATGTAACAAGAACAGGTATGTGTAACTGCCATCTAAGGTCAAGAATTTTTTATCTAGTTATTTTTAGTTAGATAGTGTTGTTGGTTGGAATATATCGACAGCGTGTGTTACGCTAGATAACATAATTCATAGTGTGTCT
>NC_051416.1:9308895-9309160 GCF_015228065.2 Penaeus monodon
CCCTCTCTCCTTCTCTCTCCCCTCTCATTATCACCTCAGATTCCAGGTTGCCATCATACCTTCCTTCCCCTCGCAGTTATTGGTATTTTCTTTATCATTATCATTATCCTTCCTCCTCCCATCTCCCGCCACACAACTTATGGACCTGCAGTGGGATACCAGCCACTGCGACAAAGGAAATGCTGCCACACTGTCCCTCTCTCTCTATTCTCTCATTTCCTTTCCCCTCTCTCCCCCTCATTCTTCCCTTTTCTTATCCCTAAAA
>NC_051416.1:9309952-9310056 GCF_015228065.2 Penaeus monodon
CCCAACTCGCCTCCCTTCTTCACCCCCCCACCCTCCTCCTCCAATCCCCCTCTTTTTGTCTTGGGTAATGACCAGCGCATCTATTTCAAAATGAGGTTAGGCAA
>NC_051416.1:9310103-9310168 GCF_015228065.2 Penaeus monodon
ACACCGGAGGTAATCTTAGCCCCTCGTGCAGCCGTGACCAAGACTTTTTTTTCCTGTAAAGACGA
>NC_051416.1:9310307-9310567 GCF_015228065.2 Penaeus monodon
CGGTAATTACTGCAAATGTGAATAGCTTGCAAAGGTGTGACTGACATTGTTTTGTTGATATTTGCGTTTTTTAGCTTGTGCATGCATTATTTCTAATCAGATTGATCGGTTTTGTTATGACTTAGACATTAGAACACAGAAATAACGATAATCCATGGATCCATGCTGAGAAATAGTCCTAAAGATACATACGCAATTGCGCATATAGAGATGATAGATAGGTATGCAAATGTGAAAAGCCAACACAAAGGAATATCATG
>NC_051416.1:9310627-9310804 GCF_015228065.2 Penaeus monodon
TTTCTCTTTTTTATGTTTGTCGTGATTAAACTGTAAAAACGACAGAAAAATGACAATTAAAAAGGCCATAAATCTTATGATATACATATGCAAATATCAACATTTCGTTGTAATGAGGATGTAATAATGAGCTTTATGATATTGAGGATCACGTATCTAAATCTTCCTCTTTCAGTA
>NC_051416.1:9312531-9312726 GCF_015228065.2 Penaeus monodon
AAACGAGTCCTGAAAATATTTTTTCAAATAAATCTCGTACAGATAATTAATGAAGACAGACAAACATAACACGGGGGATATTCCAATCGGGATCTGTCGGGCTTGTTTACATGGAAATAAGGCCACACGAAAGGCTCGCGACGCGAATCTGAGCAACACTCTATGCTTTGTTTGTCTTCGGGAATGGTTGTGGTT
>NC_051416.1:9313777-9314231 GCF_015228065.2 Penaeus monodon
ATAAGACCAATAATCAATCCGTGAAATGAAGCGAAAATAGCAACTTTAGTATCCCCCTGAAAGTAGACGTAAAACCACGAATTAATCGGCTCCACTTCTCTCTGTCATGTCGCAAGAGAGGATGCATAACGAGGTGAGGATTATCTGGGCATTTTTTTGATAAATGATTATGAGCCTTTTTCGATTAGCGCCTCTAATTAGCAGATGGAATTATCGTATCAAATATTTCAGTGGCTCATTTTTGAAAACGCGCTAATACAAAGAGGTATTACGCCCATTATACTTGGTTGGCAGGGTGCATCGCCCGTAAAAAATCTTGTCATATGCAGCTTAGCGTGAAAAATTCATCTGTCTATTTATCTAATTGTTTATTTACCGTGTTGTGTATTTGTTTATTCATTTTTTTATATATTGATTCAATCATTTACTTATTCATACGTGTATTAATTGGTTC
>NC_051416.1:9316412-9316672 GCF_015228065.2 Penaeus monodon
GAGAATCACGCTTATCATATTACATCCTTTAAAAAGAAAATCAGAAACCAAAATTCAAAATAAAATTGAAGTGAGTTATCACGAAAGCATTAAACTTATTTAAATGAAAAAAAAAGGAGAACGCGCTTCCATTCACTTGCATTCATTAGGAAAAATTACGAAAATGTAGTGAGTTTAGCAAATGAAAATCATAAATTCCCATTTGGATTAGAAGAAATAAGGAAAATATTAGAATAAATGGAATAAATGTCGGATAGAAC
>NC_051416.1:9317560-9317908 GCF_015228065.2 Penaeus monodon
TCATAATCACCCTGTTGTTAAGACATTCGAGCATTTCCCGTGAACAGGACCCGAGACAGCTAAACATGCAAAAAAGCCCTTCCATTGAAATTTCTCCTCCGAGGTTTAATTCAATTCCGTGGTGGATTTTAGTGATGTAAACAGAAATAATGGATTTTTGATATTCATTTGTTTAGTATTGTTGTGTTTACTTTCTTATCTTTATCATGATTATTAATTTTGTCATCTTAGCTTGTCCAAGAATATATATATATATTTTTGTGAAAATGCCTGATGACATGCTGATGATGAAAAGATTTTATAAGGATGAGTGTCCTACAGAGTTAAAGTTGAATTCATGTCTTCGAT
>NC_051416.1:9318127-9318238 GCF_015228065.2 Penaeus monodon
AGTGTGACTTGAAACGATGCCATAACAAAACAAAAAAACGTAATACATTAAATTAATTGAAACAAGCCCATAAACAAAAAATATCATCATAATATAACATTACAACGAGGC
>NC_051416.1:9318276-9318535 GCF_015228065.2 Penaeus monodon
AATAAATACACATATAAAAGGAAAAAGCCAGCATGAAATTACGAAAATAACAAAACATGAAGATATCCAAATTACTCACATTGCATTAATATATCAGCATTAACATGAAACGAAATAGCCGATTGCTTCCCATCAGCCCCGGACCGAGACGAGGCTGGCCACGCAAAAAGGCAATTTCGCTCTGTTTTCCGATTTTGCACTTCCTGGTAGATGAGATTTTAGTACCGTAGGAAGGAACTATTTATACTATTTCTTGATG
>NC_051416.1:9318867-9319700 GCF_015228065.2 Penaeus monodon
CTTGCCGCGAGGCAAACATAAATTGCCTTGAGGCATGTAGCTAGTGACGTCATGGCCAATCATAGTGCCTCTCTTAAATGCTCTGTATTTCTGTATCATAATTACGACAGAGTTATACCGAAATTTCTATTCATTAAATGTGCATTCCTTAAATACGTTTTGCGTTTTACATCATCATATTTTTTATTCGAAATACTTTTACATCGATAGGCACGCTTATGCAGCCATCTACCGGCAAACATGAGAGTTCTGGTGTCACAGTACTCGTTGTTCCTTTTGAAAGTGAAGTGTGTTTACAGTGCTCCTCATACTTAACGAATTCTTTCCAGATAATCCGGTGAAAACGCATTTTAGTGAAATTATTACGATCTCAGGGATAACACGAAATCCAGTGACGTACAGTAACCAGAGGTTTGTCAACTTGCCAACCACCCTTCCCTTCATCATAAGGTAAACCCATTTACCATCTTTAAATGTTCAGAATATTGTAACTGACGAAGCAATAGGGTAAGAAATGCAGTGATTTGGAGGGGGTTTAGGAGCAGAACCACTGGGTAGGGAAAAGCGGAGATCGAGAAGGGTGAGGACGTTTTTCTTTGTTGGTTCATACGGTAATATTTGTGGTAGTGTTGGCGTTTAGGATAGGGTTCATTGGTTCGTTCACCGAGTCGAAACATTCGTGGCCGAATCAATCTTCATGTTTCTTTTTCCATTTTCCGCTTTGTCTCTGACGGGTGCGGTCCTGTTGTAAACATTTACCTATGAATATACCCGAGTTACTTATATTGTATTAATATATTATCACCGATCTCTGCATCGAGGCTTGTCACGCC
>NC_051416.1:9319728-9319835 GCF_015228065.2 Penaeus monodon
CTTCATACGTTCCTCCGGATTTCGTATTTTTGGGGTATGAAAAGTTAAATACGTATGCAACACTGGCTTGGAGTTTTTCGTGATAGCTGTTACTTTTGAAAATGCAG
>NC_051416.1:9320147-9320717 GCF_015228065.2 Penaeus monodon
AGGTTGTATTTTGCCTGTGTGTGTTGAACTTCGTGTCAGATGCCTAGGTATTTGTGTGTTGGTGTGCTGCGTAGTTGTTGGGAGGTAATTGAGCATGGTAAGTTTGTGGGTGTTTGTGAGCAGTAGACATTTAAAGTTTAGTATTTAGCGGGTCTCAAGTCAATTTGCCTTATAGTTTCCCTCTGATCGAGGAAACCAAATTCAGTCTCGGAAAGTTTACAGTCGGCATGTGTCAGATGAGGCTATCAGCAAAAAGTCTAGAAGTAGAATTAGTATTGTAAATTAGGAGTTTAGTTGTGAAGAGTAGGAAGAGGAGAGGGTATTAGACGGTGCCTTGAGGGACACCAGAATAGACAGTGTCAAAGTTAGATACAGTACCGTCAAGAAGAACATGGTTGATCCTGATAAAAAAAAAGCTGTGATCCACCGAGGAGTCTGTCCAGTGGTTCCGTAAAATTATTTTTTTTGTGTGTCAGTCTACTGGCGCATACCTGTTTAACGTTGCGTCTAAGAGGCTGGAAATGTCATATTGAGTAACACTAAGCCGGGATTCGCATGGTCGTTTGGTGC
>NC_051416.1:9320958-9321409 GCF_015228065.2 Penaeus monodon
GTGATTGCTGACGCCTTTATTAAAGCAGACGTACACCTGGTACTGCTTAACGTCTGTCTGTAGACTGGAACTGGTAAGAAAGGCTAATAATAAACCCATGCACTAACATTTCATTTTACATTTGAGCTTAAATTATTCCCTTTGCGATACAGCACTAATCCAAGTAATAGCTGAATAATCTCAGACTAAATGATATCTAAAGATTGACAGAAGAAAACGGAGCCTGTATAATTTTTCAAAGCAAAATTACTTAATAAAATCCATTTTCTCCATGAGATTTCTAAAGCACCAATTCCGTCTGTACCCACATTATCATATTACACAAAATTGTAATTCAAGAATATGATTTGAGAGGATTTGCAAAGTCTATTTTACGTCTTCAAAGCTAAGGAAAAGGAAGAGATTTGTATACCTCAAAGACAAATTTGAGATCAAATAAATCTGAACACTA
>NC_051416.1:9321653-9321871 GCF_015228065.2 Penaeus monodon
ACTGTATGCACAAAATTATATTTTGTGAAAGCCAACACACCTGCTTTGATCTTTCTCAGCGATGCATTTTGATCTGCCTGAGTAATCTCCCCTCGATATGGAGTGTAATCCGATAACGTACGAACGGATTCATTCAGCCTCGTAACAGTAGATGACGATTCAGTGGCTGTGGGTGTCTTTGATATGCCTTTGAGATTTGATGTGGATCACGTTAGGAA
>NC_051416.1:9322214-9322427 GCF_015228065.2 Penaeus monodon
CGGCATTTGAGTTCATATGAACGAATTTGTGTATTTTCCCCGCCATGAATCCCCGACAGCGATCGTATCAGGGATACAGTGATTCTCGTTGCAACATTTTCCAAAACCGGAATTTTCTGTTAATGGAATACTTGTCATGAAAACAAGCTTCATTAAACTAGAAAGAGGGGGAGTGACTGTTATGCCAAATTCAAATTTGCTTTAAGTACAATG
>NC_051416.1:9323626-9323894 GCF_015228065.2 Penaeus monodon
TCCACATGGATAAAGAGATTTACAGACGAAATGTACGAATTACTGGTTATTAGTCATTACAAAATTGTCTTTTCCATCATTCTCTATTTCCACAATCAACAAAATATATTTGCAGTGTTAATCAGTCTTAACTCTAATCTAGAAGAATCAGGACAAATATATGAGGAATTAATTCACGTTATGTATCAAAGACGATCATCTGAAAATTCATTACCTTTTCGTTGGTAGATTTGCTCCTGTTGAGATTATTATTCCGAATAATCTCCGA
>NC_051416.1:9324815-9324999 GCF_015228065.2 Penaeus monodon
GACTCAGCTAATCAAAAAATTCCAATGAAACTTCTCTAATATCACATAATCATGCGATACTTCGGGCCGTAAATTCCTCCCTTGCTCATTTGTTTACAGAATGGACGCCGGGAGGGGGGGGTGGCTCCAAAGTGCCTATTTGTTGATGTTTATGTGATTTGCAATACGAATGGAGGTGTAAAAA
>NC_051416.1:9325609-9326566 GCF_015228065.2 Penaeus monodon
TCCCATGAAGACATTTTTTTCATTGTACAATCCTTCACACTAAGAATTAATCCTGCTGTTAATTAAAACATGTTTTTCTTCAAACATTTAATTTGTATATTACGTAGTACGCTGTGTATGGCTTAGCTGCTAGTAATCCAAATAAGGCCATTTTGTAAAAGTTATTAAATCTTGAGCCTTAAAATGTCGGAATTATAAATCTTACCTTTTGTCTTTAAAATTTTAAAGAATAATTAGTATCTTCTTAAATGAGTTAAATATCTTAACTGTTAAAGGGATAGCAAGTTAGAATATATAACATAGACTGAATCCCTTAATTGAAGTCTATTTTATAGTTTAAATAATATCATAATTTCCCAACTGATAACACTATCTTGGGGAGTCTAGGTGACTTTAATCGGTTGTAATAATTCTTCGGTTAATTTATCACGTTCGTTAAAGGCATCAGAAGCTATTATTCACGAAAGATATGATATATATCATCATAAGACACAGAAGTTGAGATGTAAGATAGTGACGAAACTAATTCGTTTGGCCAGAGGTTAAAAGCCAACATAATAACATGAGGAGTTTCATTACTGCCCCGTTCGTATGTAATAAGCTGTGTGTGTATTTTCGACACAGGACACCGCGTCCTTTTCGGGAAGGATATAAACGGGAAATTCACAGGTTAGTTCCGGACTTTCTGCCTTTCGCTGACCTCCTCGTTCCAGCTCCTCTCTCTCTCCTTCCTCTCCTCATTTTTCATTTTCTTCTTGTCCCTTCCTTCTTTATCAGACCTCCCTCTCCCTCCATCTTTAAGCTATCCTTTGTTCATCTCTCCTCTCTTCTCCTTCTCTCTATTCCCTTTCGTTCTTCAATTCTCCTCCCTTTCTTCTTCCTTCCTTCTTCCCTTGCTGTTCCCTGTTCACTATCTTTCTTTTTATCATTCTTCTTATCCGTCTTCCCTGTATTACC
>NC_051416.1:9326748-9327130 GCF_015228065.2 Penaeus monodon
TTTTTTCCTTTGCTTATTCCTTTTCTTTTTATTGCCCCCCCCCCCCTCCTCCCTGACACGCCCGATTTTTTTTTTAAGTTTTCTTTTCCTCCATCAAGGCCGGAGAGTGACTTTTGCAAATATTTAGCCAACGCCGCCCCCTCCCCTGCTCTTTGGACAACGGGGTGAAACCTTCAGATTTTCTAACTTGACGACGATTTATTTTTTTTCTTTTTTCGAGAAGAAATAAAACTTCAGTACCAGTTAAAATCGGCAGAATAACGCTTTGGCAATTTGTTTTCCTTTTTTTTTCTTCATGGTCCACAATTTTCCCTTAATGGGCGGAAATTCGTCTTCCAAGCGGGTTGTTCACTTTCTCTTTCTCTCGCTTCCTCCCCTATTT
>NC_051416.1:9327323-9328730 GCF_015228065.2 Penaeus monodon
TACGCAATATTTGATGCTTATATCATCACTCCTATCATTTTCCTATCCTATCAGTGTAATTGTCAAATCTCCTTTTACTGTCATAAGGATAAGTTAAACAGTTAAGTGATTCAGATGAAAAGTGGATGTGTAACAGAAAGTAGATAATTAACTTAAAGATAATAATGTAATTTTGTGGATCTTTATGTAGGTTAAATCAGCTATCCCATTTATTATGTTTACCTCTCAACATTCTGTATGGCATTTAAAACTATGATTCACAAAAGATGCACGTTTCCCCAGGACAAAGAGACACAACTGCAATTTCCGTTTTGAGATTTTAGAGGAAAGCGTCTTTCGTTCGCCCTTGAGGTAAAATGCGAGTGAAAATACGTATGAGACGTTCAAACTTCTCTACCCCTTTGGTTCGTGTTTTGGGGACAGGACACCAGATCCTTTTCGACGAGGCAAGGAAACAGGAAATTCGCTATCTTGTTCCAGATCTTGTTCCTTCCTCCATGCTTCTCCTTCTCAAGGCTCCCTTCTTCTCCTCCTCTCTGCATTCTTTTCTTTCTCCTTTTAGATATTTTGCCTCTCTTCTCTTTCGTAAATAGTGGTCGTTGAAGTCCCTCCCCACCCCACCCCCTTTTCTCTATTCCCTATTCGCCACTGTTCATTCTTTCTCATTTCTCCGTTTATGCCTCCCTGCCTGTTTTCCCTGTTTCCTCTTTCTTCCCATTTCTTCTCCGTCAGTTTTCCAATCCTCCTTTTCCTTTTTTATCTCCTGTTTTTTTTCATTGTTGATTCCTTCGTACGTGGAGTTGCCTTTCGTATTTCTTTCTTATCTTAATTTCTCTCTTTCACTGCACCGTTAATTCGTTTTTTTTCTGCAATTGTTCGCTCTCTTTATCTCGTGGTCTTTCTTTTACTCTATCACTTTCTCTATCTGTTCCACTCTCATGTTAACTTAGATTACTACATATGTTTATAAATATGTTCCGTTCTTTTCTCTACCTTTTTTCTCTCCCTCTTTCTTTCGTATGTCATTCTTTTAACATTCTTTTCGTTCCACCTTTTCTAACAGTTTTCTTGTCTATGAACGCTGGCTTGCAACTTCTGCAAATATTTAGACAACATCAGCCCTCTAGCATTATTTTTTTGGCAACAGAGAGAAACGGTTGCATTTTCAAACTAGGCAACGGATTTTTCGAATAGCAATAAAACTGCGATGTCGGTTAAAAACGGTAAAATGTGACAATTTGTTTTTCGCGTTTTTCTTTCGTACTGCCATGGTCCATAATTTTTCACTCTATGGGTAGAAATTCTTTCATTGTCACTTTTATCTGATTACGAGTTTCCCTTCCTTTCCTCCATCCATCTCACTTTATGTCAATCTATATACAGTATATGTGGATAAAGTATTCAACA
>NC_051416.1:9328777-9329152 GCF_015228065.2 Penaeus monodon
TTCGCTTGATCATCTGCTGTGTGTGTTTGAGGAGGGTGGGCGTTCTCTACCAGTCCCTGCTTTTATTTATTTGTTTGTTTTCAATATATCGGTCAAAGTGCGATTAATTGAATTTTTCCACCACACTATTACGTAATTTATTTCTTTCATACCGAACAGACATCGACAAATTTCAACACGGTGTAGAGAAAATATATGTGGATTCCAATAGTAGGAGTAGAAAATGGATGTGAAGAGGGGGGGGGGGGGTGATTGAGAATCTTCCTGCTGTTCTCCGTTCAATCTCGGAAAACACAAATTGGCAACTCACTCTGGACTTCGCGGTTAGTTGCCTTTTTTTTCTTTTTCTTTTTAGATTTGGCGTTGTTTATTTAG
>NC_051416.1:9329253-9330034 GCF_015228065.2 Penaeus monodon
GGGGTTATGTGTTGTTGGGGGGGGGGGGGCGGTTTGTGAAAATGACAATAATTGATAATTAACATGTATAGGAGCATTACATTAATCGATACATATATTTCGACGTATTAGTTGTGTATAAGCATAATTCTCATTTTCGATTATTACATATGAATATGGAACACTCGATGTTACAAAGATGAAGTAGACATTAATGTAGAGATGTAGACGTTAATATGTAGGAGAGCCTAGTGTACTGTATTAAACACTCTTTTGTAAAAGTTCACAAATCGAAAGCAAACATAATGATCGATTTTTTTTTTCTTCTGTAAAATTTGTTTGGATGAAAATGATTTTCAACCTTTAGAATCGTGTGCGTTACAAAAATAAATAAATAAATAAAACAAAACTGCACTGAGGTTAACGTAATAAAGCATCCTCTTGATTAATCATTTAACATTTTGATACTGCATATAGATAATATAAAATACAGAAAGCATGAAACGAAATAAGTGCTCTTTAAATAACCATGAACGATATATTACGAACAAATATGTATATTATATTTTTTCTCTCCGTTGATGAAATTGAAGATGTCTCCCCCCCCCCCCCAGCTCCCAACTGCCACTTAACGCTTCCGCTTCCCAACTAAACAGCTCTTCCGTGGGGCATTTTCCGTTTATATTGAAAAAAAGCTGTTCGGAATCACAACATAGTTTGTAGGAAGAGTAGGAAGTCGATATAAATGCCGAAAACAATAGAAAGTATAATATCGTTACGTAGTTTATTCCATTTTTTTTTT
>NC_051416.1:9330144-9330298 GCF_015228065.2 Penaeus monodon
GAGTAATATCAACTTGAAAATTAAAAAAAGTGATTAAGAGGATACGTTATTGCATTAACCTCATTGCATTTTTCTTCCCTATAGAGAAGACAATTATGGATTTGCCAGGAATGATACTTTGGTAAATCTGATGGAATGAAGGGAAGGTAGAAGA
>NC_051416.1:9330375-9330904 GCF_015228065.2 Penaeus monodon
TGCGGGTGAGAACGGACCTTAAGAAAAGACACAGTATTTGCAACAGTATTTGCAAATGTGTTCATCGATCCGTTTCTCTTCCTAATGGAAGCATTCCTATCCTCGATTGCATAAACAGAGCGTTTCTTTTGAGCCACACGTTTCATTATGTGCGGTTCTGTCTTGAGGATTTTGTATGATCTTACTTTAGCTTTTGAACCGATTTCTTGATTTTTTTTTCATATATTTATTTTGTATCACTAACCATCTTTTTATTTGGCTAAATATCTTCACATTCTGGGTCACAGAAAACAGATTTGATATCTAAACATGTTCATTTATGATTTCAACCTCAAATATCTAACTTGGCAATCTGTGAATGTAAAGTTTAATTAA
Source organism: Penaeus monodon (assembly GCF_015228065.2). NCBI lineage: Eukaryota > Metazoa > Arthropoda > Malacostraca > Decapoda > Penaeidae > Penaeus > Penaeus monodon. The sequence continues at coordinate 9,330,751 of NC_051416.1, forward strand.
ATGGTTCCAGACCCGTACTATTTCTAATTTCCCTCTAACAGTCGGAAAGGTGAAACCCATCTCAGCCTCTGAAGCGGCCAAAGGAGCATATTTATGTACTCCGAGGTAATGTCTCGACTGTGGACACTATCGAGTATGCAGAAGGTACCGCATC
>NC_051416.1:9330973-9333861 GCF_015228065.2 Penaeus monodon
CACTATAGTCACATACACATTTGATATATAAACTTCAAATAATGTTTTGAATGCAGAAAACCCCGTCCCATTATTGACTTAGAAAAAGGCTAGTAAAGAGCCTAGTGCTTTCGAACCACTAACAGACAACTCATAGGTAAGGGTGGAGGAGTTCATATACACATCAAACAATAAGTATTTTAAAGATGATTCGTATTGAACAGCCTCGTCATTATTTAGTTTAAAAATTAATTTTGTGAGTGATTGATTTTCTAATATGTAAAATCTGAGTCTTTGAATTGCTTACTTTGAGTCTCCATCGGTTACACCTGTAATTATAATTGCTATGAGGTCTTACAGATCTGATTCACTCTCAGCCAAAAATCATCTGCATAAAAGACTAAAATGTTTACACCATAGAGATCTACACTGATTCCGATTCACTTACATAATCATTTAATCTAACACATGTATGGTTGTAACATGATTTAATGACAATGCACAGCTTTCCAGTTATACCTTTTTCCAATATTTTTTGTAAAAAGGCAAGTTCGATCCATTTAATCAAATTGCCTTCTGTTTTCTTACACTCTTCAAAGCGTTTTTTGCATACAGGTGATGAGAAAATGTGTTCGGTGGATCTTCAACTCTTACGGGGAGTTCTTTTTGTTCTTCCGACAGAATCTTATTTATCTCGAAAAAAAGTATCTTAATCTGTTATTTAAGAATCCTGAAAGAGAGTTCCTAACATAGCAGCAATACGCCTCTGTTGAGTGGAATTCTTGGGTCGTTTTTTGGCCGATTTTGAAATGGGATTGATTGTTCCCTTGAAGAGTGTATTGTATTCCATTTTCGAAGCACGCTGAAAACAAATAAAATAAGAGATCTATGGATATATAATTTTAAAAACTTGAGTCGGCAAGGGATCAGTATCACCATTTATAGCTTTGCCATTTTTTTGCACCACAAATAAATAATTTTTCTTAACTAGATTGAATCTTTGAAAGGTAAATGAAAGGTCTCTGCTCAAGTTCCAATATCTAGTTTTGGCGTTTTCATAGAAAATGGAATCGAAACTGATTTGTATTAGATTCTTCAGTGTAGAAGATGCACTAAACTGCCTTTTCCACTTCTCCATTACATATTCAGTTTTGTTTGTCCCATTTCCTTCACCTTCATAAACCTTTTGTGAAATTTGATCCCTTACTTTAGGTTTTAGCTTTTGAATTCCGTTCCAAAAACCTATAGGATTATTAAGATTTAAATTTTCTACAGTGATCTGCCGTTGTCTTTCATAGTAACGTTTGCATTTTTGAACAGCTCTGTCGGCGGAAGTTCCGTGGTGTAAGAAACTTTCTTTTTCTTCATTAATAACTGGATATAATACTTTATTTTCTTTATATTTGAAAAAAGTCTTTCTTTGTATTTTTCCAAAGGCTATATAAATGATCGTTCAACCAAAATTTACCTTTACGCATCTGATGTGCACTACGATGGTTGTTGGGGGCTAAATATTCATCCATTTGTCTATAATAAACTTTGAATGTAGTCATGCATTATGTTTATATTACTATCCCTTTCCTTTAAACTATCAATTTCAGTTGCTATAGTTGTATATTATTTTGAAAGTGTTCATCCTATAGAAATCACTCGAGATATCTTTCCGTCTATACTGGTGCGATTATCTTTTCTTACACTGTGAGTTACATTTACAGTTTCATAGTTAATTATTTCATTGTCTTTGTATTTACAGACAATAAAATCGGAGACATTTATCCTAGCTGAAATAATTGCATGCCCAACAAGTTTTCCAGTCGTGCGCACCTGGAAGTTCAATTATTGTTATTAAGAAAATTTAAGAGAGGATTAACCCGCATATCTTTGAAACACTGCAGTCTGTTGTAATTACTCGTGGTATAGTCAACAACAGACGAAGATAAGCGACAGAAACATTTGAATATGCATTGCGGTGAAGGGTTACGCTCCTGTTGACGATGCATTCGCCCGAATCGCTGAGCTGAGTGAGAAAATGGTTACCATGTGCATTAGGTGCACTATCAGGGACTCGCTTTTCTGGTAAGTTCACCGAGCCCTCTGCAGTATCGTCAGTTGCAACACTGAGGTGTAGCTCATACCATGTATGTATCTACAGCTTAAACGTTTATCAAAGAATCCCTGGTCTCTGCCATATGGGGAGTTTGGAGGAAGCAAATAAATGGCACTCAACAAAATTGTACCACCTCCTCCACCTCAGAAGTCTTTCCTTGCGTCTCCTCGGCCCCCAATGCTGCCGTTTTACTCACACTATTCTTTCAAGTCCATTTATCTTGTTGCTTGGTCCTGTTATCATGTTCAATTATTTTCCTTCAGTTATTCCTTTCTGTAACTTGTTCATGAAATAAAGCCTGGTGTAACGTCACATTATTAAACTTTTCCTTTCTCAGGTTTTCTTTCGCTTCTCTTCCAAGACCTTTTATTTCTTCATCTACATCGTCCAGTTCGATCACCAATATCCCGTGGTAATTGACAGATCCATATTCATTTTAAGCTTTTCGGCGGTGCGTTGCGTCCTCCCGACATTCCGGCGAGAGAGGCTGAATGTCGAGGGCGGCAACGAGTTCCCCGGTCAGCATCCCGTCGGTCTTGTATTGTCGTGAGGGAGGATGCTGGCGCAGATACCGAGTTCAGTGACGACCTCCTCCGCAGGGAACCTTCTCCAAGCGGCCCACCCCCTCCTCCAGCGTTGTCACTCGCTCACGCACCTCCGACATGTCAGCCCTTATTTCTATGAATGACGTCGTGAAGTCGATAAGCATGTCATTCTTTACCATGGCGTCCAGTCTGCCTTCCACGTTTCTGATTTTCATATGCCTTATCCGTGTTAGGAGAACCCCTGCAATGGGATCAGA
>NC_051416.1:9333939-9335194 GCF_015228065.2 Penaeus monodon
CTAGGTGGCGGCTTCGATGGGATTAAGCTTGTTCAGGATTGTTTTTGTGACCAGCAACCCTATTTTCTTCACGATCTCGTCTCTATATCGGCGTAATTGGCACACATCATTTTCGAAGTTTTTTTTTCTTCTTTTTTTCATTACAAAAGCCGCTTACGTTGTTTTTTATGTTTTTTAGAATAAGTGTTTCTATTAAGAGATTGGCTCAGAATAACGGGGTTACTCTCTGTTTGACTCAGAGGGAGTGGGCGCAAGTATTTGACATTATAACTGTTTTGATGACGTATATGGGACGTCATGCATCAATTTTGCTAATACTGCGGTTTAATACTGATGTCGTCAACACCAAGATAATAAATTACCATTTTAAACCGCTGTTTCTCATAGGTCGCTTTTCACCTTTTTGCCACGAGTACCAAGGGAACATGAACCTTATTGCTCGTCGGAATTTTAGCAGTCCAGTTGTTTCAAGTACAGTTTTTACGTATTTCATGGGGTTTCAGCACGTAACAGAAATGATGAAATTTCTAATGAGTGTTCACTCATTCTCGCATGTAAGTTTATAGGTGTATGTTACCAATAAACAGCCGAAAAATAAGTAAGATTGTCTCTCAGTAACGAAATCATAAATTATAATTATCTTCAAAACATAAATCTGGATTTTTTTCCCTTCAGCTATATGTTTCAAACATGAACGATTCTCATTTTGCATTATTATTTAGTAGTACACACATATAGATATTTGTGTTGAAAAATAGACGTTGGTTCGGGAGACTTGTTTATTGTATCGAAATTTTCTGTGCCAAAAGTCAAATGTCGAAGGTAAACATGATCATTAAATAAAATAAAGTGGCCAAGTCTGTCCTAATATCTTTTCCTGCAAACTGTGTTCGGATGAGATTAATTTCTAAACTTTAAAATCGGCTTCTTTACAGAAAATAAAAGCTGCATTGCAACTGATACAACAGAGTTTCCTCTTAATTAACGCTTTTATATTAAAACAAACAGGAAATGAACAATTGAAAACAGGAAGTAAATTAACAGATGCTATTACTCTTTCAAAATTATTAAATTCAGATATACTCCTATTATAACATATTTTTGTTGTTGAAATGATCGTGAATGAAACATATCAGACAATTTTTAAATCATTGTCCCCCTCGCTTCGAATGGCTTCTACATAGCATTTTCTGACTATGTTGAGATTAGCTGTTATATGAAGTAAAAGTTAAAGCTATCAACACATCAAATGGCT
>NC_051416.1:9335774-9335894 GCF_015228065.2 Penaeus monodon
ATAATTCTGTTTCCACCCATAAAGTACAAGCGATAGACAGTGAAACGAAGAAACGGGAGAAATAGATGAGAGAATTTCAGGAGAGGTGTATTGCCGAATCTAACTGTTAATACGCTTTGG
>NC_051416.1:9336191-9336367 GCF_015228065.2 Penaeus monodon
GAGGAGAGAATAGAAAAAAGCGAGTGGACAGTAAACAATAAACAGTAGAAAGGAGAGAGAGGGAGAGACTTAGACTTAGGGAAGAACACACCTTTTTGTTAACGATTTGGAGACAAAGGAATGACGGAAATGACACACAGACGCAGAAAATGCCTAGCTGGATGAATATTTATATT
>NC_051416.1:9336629-9336764 GCF_015228065.2 Penaeus monodon
CGAACATTACAAAGGCAATTCAAGGGAATAAGGGATTACCGGAACAGCGAAGGAGAGATAAAGAATAAATGGAGATTACGAAGAAATACGATAGGAGACCTTATGGACGAAGGAATGATAAAAAGAGGTAATACA
>NC_051416.1:9337752-9337936 GCF_015228065.2 Penaeus monodon
GATCAGGCCCGGATCAGGAAGGGCGACATGAACGACGCAGACGGAGACGTTCGCCGATCCATGAACCGTGAACGTAATTCCTTCGCTTAATCAGTTGCCGACGTTCATTTAGCAGAAGGGAAGCAAAGGAAAAGAAAAAAGTCCAAGCCAATATTCGTCAGCTTTTTCGTTTTAATTTTTTTAC
>NC_051416.1:9337989-9338053 GCF_015228065.2 Penaeus monodon
ATAAGGTGAATTTGTTTCGATAAAGATTTGGTAAGGCGTGTGACACCCTTAGAGAAAACTTTAT
>NC_051416.1:9338222-9338572 GCF_015228065.2 Penaeus monodon
CTTCATCAATACTAAATGTCTGAAAGGCGAAAAAGTCTTAAATCCGAAATAATAACGTTATAATGACCTTATTTTCTCAGAAACAGCGATTTCCATTATCATTCCTTGAACTGACTATTTGGCAGTAGAAACGAAATCCCCGTTTAAAGTCACTACGATTTTTTTTAGCAAAATAATTATATCATGAAGTATTGTTTTCTGTACTTCCTGCGTCAGTGATGCAAATAACAATAAACTATGTGAAATTCAGTTAAAAAAGCTTAGATTTAGAAAATATTTATTGCAAAACATTGCCTAATTTATTGATTTGACATAAATATCATGCAAAATTCAGTGGATTTTAACATGTG
>NC_051416.1:9338791-9338900 GCF_015228065.2 Penaeus monodon
ATGAAGGTATTTGAGAAGATGAGAAGAGGAAGGGAGGGGAAGAGGGGAAACGGTGAAGAACCTTGAAGAGAGGACACAAAAGGAGGAGGATGAAAGGACGAAAATATTA
>NC_051416.1:9338948-9339267 GCF_015228065.2 Penaeus monodon
CCATAAACACGTTTCTTTCGTATTCCAATGCTTTTCACTCAATTTTTCCTCCCCTTTCTTTTTTCTCCATCAGCGCCGGCTAGTGACTTATGCAAATATTTCGCCAACGCCAGCTCTTAAGCTTTTTTGAGCAGCGGTGTGAAAAACCTTTGTATTTTCAAACTAGACAACGGACTTTTTCGAAACGGAATAAAACTGTGACATCAGTTAAAATCGGCAGAATAACGCTCTGGCCATTTGTTTTGCACGTTTTTCTTTTTCTCCGTATTTTCATGGTCCATAATTTTCACTTCATGGGTGAAAATCAATCTTCCAAGTG
>NC_051416.1:9339548-9339638 GCF_015228065.2 Penaeus monodon
GGGGGCCCCCTTTTAAAAAAAAAAAAACCCTTTTTTTGGGGTTCAAAAAAGGGGAAAGGAAAAAAAAGTAACAACCCCTTTGGAAATTTT
>NC_051416.1:9340007-9340089 GCF_015228065.2 Penaeus monodon
GGTTTTAAAATTTTTCATAATTTTTTTTTTAAAAGGGGGGGGAAAAAGGAAAAAAAGGGAAGGAAAAAAAAGGGGGGAGGGG
>NC_051416.1:9340206-9340418 GCF_015228065.2 Penaeus monodon
GGGGGGGGGGAAAAATTTTAAAAAATTTTTTTTTTTTGGGGGGGGGAAAAAAAAAATTTCCCTTTTCCTTTCCTTTTCCCCTTTTTTTTTTTCCTTCCTTTTCTTCTTTCCATCTTACCCAATTTCCCCCCCTTTTTTTCCCCCCCCCCCTTTTTTTAAATTCCCCCCCTTTTCAACTTTTTTTTTTTTTCCCCCTTTTTTTCAAAACAACC
>NC_051416.1:9341424-9341491 GCF_015228065.2 Penaeus monodon
CACAACAAAAAATTCAAAACCTTTTTTTTAAAAAAATTTTTTCCCCCTTTTTTTTAAACATTTAAAA
>NC_051416.1:9341518-9341705 GCF_015228065.2 Penaeus monodon
CAAAAAAAAATTTTAAAAAAATTTTTTTAAAATTTTTTTTTTTTTTTACCAAAAAAATTTAAAACTTACCTTTTTTAAAACTTTTTTTAAAAATTTTTAAAAATTTTTCCCCCCCCCAAAAACCCCTATTCCCCCCCCAAAAAAAAAAACCCTCTCTCCCCCCCAAAAACCCCCCCCCCTTTTTTCC
>NC_051416.1:9341764-9341906 GCF_015228065.2 Penaeus monodon
TTTTGAACCCCAAAAATAAAAATTTTTAAAAAAAAAAAAATTTAAAAAAAAACTTTTTTTTGGAAAATTTTTCATAAAGACAAAACAAAAGGGGAAAATTTTTAAAAAAGGAAAATTTAAAAAAAATTTAAAATTTTTTGGG
>NC_051416.1:9341952-9342274 GCF_015228065.2 Penaeus monodon
TTTTTTTGAAAAGAGGGGAAAAAAAGGGAAAAATAAAAATAAGGGGGGGGGAAAAAAAAATTTTTAAGGGAAAGGGAAAAGGGAAAAAAAGGGGAAAATAAATAAGGGGTAAAAAAAAGGAAAGGGGGAAGGGGGGGGGGAAAAAAGATTTGGGAAAGAAAAAAAGTTAGAAAAAAAAGGAAAAAATAAAAGGGGGAAAAAAAAAGAAGGGAAATTTTTAAAAAGGGGTTTTTAAAAAAAGAGGTTTTAAAAAAAAATTTGGATGAAAAAGGGGGTTGAGAAAAAGGGGGAAAAAAAGGGAAAAAGGGGAAAAGAGTTTTAG
>NC_051416.1:9342601-9342685 GCF_015228065.2 Penaeus monodon
GGGTAATTTTGGGGAGAGGGGGAGGGAAAGGAGGGGGGGGGAAAGAAAAAAGGGGGAAAGGGGGGGGGGGTTTAAAGGGGGGGG
>NC_051416.1:9342739-9342911 GCF_015228065.2 Penaeus monodon
TTTTTTAAAAAGGGGAAAAAAAAGGGGGGGGGAAAAAAAGGGGAAAGAAAAGGGGGGGGTTGGGGAAAAATGGGGGGGGTTTTTTTTAAAAAATTAAACCAAAAAATTTAAAAAAACTAATTTTTAAAAAATTTAAAAAAAAAAAAATTTAGCCCCTTTTGAAAACCCGGGG
>NC_051416.1:9342939-9343580 GCF_015228065.2 Penaeus monodon
TTTATTTTTTTTTTAAAATCAGGGGAAAAATTTAAATAAAAAAATTTTTAAATAAAAAAAAAAGGGGGAAAAAAAAAAAAGGGGGGGTTTAAAAATTTAAAAAAAAAGGGGAAAAAAAAGGGATATAAAGGGAAAAAAAAAAAATTTAAAAGGGAAAAAGGGGAAATTTTAAAAAGAGCGGGGGGAAAAAAATTAAAAAAAAAAAGAGAAAAAAAATGGGTGGGAGAAAAAAAAGGGGGAAAATGGGGAAAAAGAAAAGGAAAAAAAGAACCAAAGGTTTAAAAGGGAAAAAAGGGGGGAAAGGGAAAGAAGGAAAGGGGAAAAAAAGAAAGGGAAAGGGGGGGGGAAAAAAAAAGGGGGGAAAAAAAGGGAAAAAAAATTTTTTTTGGGGGAAAAAAAAAAAAATTTTAAAAAAGGGGGAAAAAAAGGGGGGGAAAGGCCGGGGGTTTAAAGGGAAAAAAAAGTTTTAAATTTAAAAGGGGAAAAAAAAAAGGGGAAATTTTTTTAGTTTTTTTTTTTGGGCCAAAAAATTTTTGGGGGGGGCCCCCTTTTTTGGGGGGGGAAAAAAAAAAATTTTTGGGAAAGGGCAAAAATTTACCCCAAAAAAAAAAAAAGGGGTAAACAATCCCATTGTTTAAAAA
>NC_051416.1:9343636-9343796 GCF_015228065.2 Penaeus monodon
CCCCCCCCCCTAAAAAATTTTTTTAAAAATTTTTTTTTGGGAAAATTTTAAAAAATTTTTTTAAAAATAAATTTTTTTAAAAATTTAAAAAAAATTTTAAAGGAATTTTTTAAATTTTTGTTTTTTTTTTAAAATGGGAATTTTTAATTATAAAAAAAAA
>NC_051416.1:9343828-9346597 GCF_015228065.2 Penaeus monodon
AAAAATTTTTTTAAATATTAAAAAATAAATATTTTTATGTTTTAAAAATTTTTAAAAAATTTATATAATAATGTAGAGTAAAAATTTTAATTATTAGTAAAAAATTATTTTATTAAAAAAAAAATTATTATATATATAATTTTTTTTAAAAATTATTTTTTATAAAAAATTTTAATATGTATATTATTTTTAAATTATTATTTAAAAAAATTTTTATTATTATGTATTATAATATTTTTTAAATGTTATATATATTATATGTTGTATTATTATTTATTTATTATGTTTTTATAATATATTTTTGATGATGTAAAATTATTTATTATGTTTTTTAAAATTAATGTTTAAATTATATATAATATTTGTATATTTTATTATATTATTATGTATGTTATTTATAAAAATTTGTTTTTAATTAAATATTATGTATTTTTATATATATATTTTTTAATGTATGTTATAAAAAATTTTTTTTTTGGGTATGAAAAAAAAATTTTTTTTTTATTTTTATTATGTATGTAATTATATATTATATTTGTATGTTTTATATAAAATTATTTATGTATGTATATTTTTAAATAATTTTTGTATTTTATATTTTTTATGTATGTATTTTAAATATTTTTTGGATGTATGTATATATTTTTAATTATGTTTTTATATTTATATATTATTATTTTTTAAAATATTATTATATGTATGTTGTATGTTAAAAAAAAAAAGGGTTTATATATATATATTATGTATGTTATTTTATATTTTAATATTTTTTTGTATTATATATAATTATTTTTTATTATATATTATTATTTGTATGTAATATAATAATATTATTTTAATGTTTTAAATTTATTATTTTTTATATATTATTATGTTTATTTATATATATATATATTATTATTTTATTTTATATATATTATTATTTGTATTATTTTTTTTAAATTTTTTGTATTATATATATATTATGTATGTATTTTTATATAAAATTATTTGTATGTATTATTATAAAATTTATTAATTATTTTATGTTTATTTTATATTATTATTTGTATATTATATATTATTATGATGTTGTTATATATAATATATGTAGTATGTATGTATATATATATATATATGTAATTTATTATATATAAAATTTGTATGTAGTTTTTAAATATAAATTATGTATGTTTATATTATATATATTATGTATTTTATATATATATTTTTTTTTAGTATATATATAAAATTTAAATTGTATTATATATATATATATATTATTTTTTATTTAAATTATTATTATTTTTTTAAAAATTTATTATTATATGTATTATTATTATTATTTTTTTTTAATTTTAAAGATTTATAAAATTATATTTTAAATGTATGTATGTAATTATAATTTTTAATTTTTATTATATTATATATTTAATGTATGATTAATTTTTTAATTATTATGTATGTATTAAATATAAAATAATGTATATATTTTTAATATAATATATTTTTGTATGTATATATTATATATATATATATTATGTATGTATTTATATATATTATATTATTTTTTATTTTATATATATATGTATGTTTTATATAATATTTTATTTTGTTGTTATATTAATAAAATTTTGTATGTTTATAATATATAAAATATGTTGTATGATATATAAAAAATTTTATATTATGTATGTATAAATTTATTATAATTATTATGTAATAATATATATATAATTATTTGGGTTATATATATATATATATATAGTATTTTTTTAATAAAATATTATTTTTATTATTTAATATAATATATTATGTATGAAAATTTATATATATTATATGTTGTTGTATATTTTAAATATTTTTAAAGTATGTTTAAATTTATAATATATAATGTATTTTGGGGTTTTTTAATATTTATGTATGTATTATAATATAATAAAATTATGTTTTTGTATATAATTATTTTTGTTTAAAATTAATTTTTATTAAAATATTTTATTTTTGGGTTTTATATAAAATTATAATTATATTATATTATATAAAATTTATTTATTTTATATTTATTTTTATTTTTAAATTATAAAAAATTTTTTATATATATTTTAAAATTTTTATTATTTTTTAAATTATTGAGTATGTAAAAATTTTATTATTATTTATTTATTAAATATATTATTTTATATTTTTTATATATATATTTTGTATGATTTTTTTAAAAAATATTTATATTTTTTTAAAATTATATATATTTTTTTGGATGTTATTATTATTTAATATATATATGTATGTATTTTAATTATATATATATATTTTATGTATTTTTTTTATATAATATATTATTTATTATTATATATATATTATGTATGTTTTATTATATATAAAAATTTATATATTATTATATAAATATTATTTTAATTTTTTTAATATATTTTTTTTGGGTTTATTTTTTTTTTTTAAAAATTATTTATTATTATATTTTTATGTTTTATATATTTATATGTATGTATTATTAAATTATTTTTAAATATAAAATTTTTTTTTTTTATATTTATGTATGTATTTTTTTTTTGGGTTTTAAAATATTTTAAAATTTATTTATTAATATTTTAAATATTATATATTTTTATATATATTTTATTATTATTTAAAACTTTTTAATTATTATATATATATATATATATTTTATATTTTATATAAAATAACCCCTTTTTATTTTTTTTTCCCTTTAAGTTTTTATTTTTATTAAAATTACTATTCAGGGTTTTTATTTTAAAAAATTTAAATTTT
>NC_051416.1:9346819-9351964 GCF_015228065.2 Penaeus monodon
TCCGAAAAAAAAACCCCCACAAAAAAATTTTTTTTTTTTGAAAGGAAAGGGGAATTTGAAAAAAAACCCCCCCCAAATAAATTTAATTATTAATAAAAAAAATTTTTTGGGGGGGCCCTTTAATTTTTTTTCCCCCCTTTTGGTGTTCTACCGGGGATGATATGGCTGAAGTGACAACGACCATCTCAGTAACGTTGTTTGGGGTACTTTTTCTTTCCCGGAAAGTCAGCGGATTTGTGGGCAGTGAAGATCTGAAAAGGGTGACACCCCATAAGATAAAACTCGAATTCTTGATGCGTTTTGATTCCGATAACTCCTTCCGATGGTACTAATGCTAGCTGATGCTTTAAAAACTGGCTGAGGGTAAAATCGGATGTGAACACCCTCGTCATCTTCTTGGAGGGGGACGGCGCCCGGGAGCTATGTCACTGGCACTGTGTGCAGGGGAAGGGGTTCTGGAAATCTGGAGCTGCCAACACGGGGTTCGCTGGAAAGGAAAACCGCTTTACCTCTCGAAAGCCCCCGACATTTTGAAGTCCCGGAAAAAAAACTTTTGGGTGGTCAGACCTCAGTGGAGCAGCGACTTTCAGATTTTGGGCAGTAGGACGGTAAAACCCACCATGCCAAGGGGCGCAGAGGGATTTTCCCAGGCTTGGAACTTGGTAGTTTAGGATACTTCGACGTTTGCGGTCTTGGGTTTAACCTTCCCCCTTCCAAAATATGTCCAAATACGTTACCCTGGGACTGCAGAAAGTACACTTCGCTTCTTATTGTCAAAAATTTGGGATCTTGTAATTTCTGCAAAACACACGAAAAATTTCTAAGTGGAGGGGCCCAAGTTTTGAAAGAATCAAAATGTCATCTAAGATACGTGAACACCATCTAATCCTTGCAATGTAAATTTTTAACAGCTGAAAAAGTAGCGACTGTTTCTCATACCAAATGGCATAACTAAAATTCGTAAACCAAGGTGATGAATCAGATGTAAATCGAGCTTTTTTGTAGCATTATCTGATAAAATCCTATGAAGATCAATTTTTTAAAATATTTAGACTGACCAACTGCATCAAAGAGAGATCAACTCTAGGGAGGGGGTAAGAGTCAGGAAAATTACACATTCAGCCCCCCTTAGTCTGTAACATACAAGTTGTCCACCTTCCTTTTTGGGACAAGCATGGAAAGCCCCGGGTGACGACTTTTGGGACTGCCAAGCCATTTCTGCATAGATAGTTCACTTCCTCCTTTTTTTGCTGCTTTTTTCAGGGTTAAGACATAAGGGGCTTTCCGTAGGGAAGTGTACCTGGCACAGTTCAATACATGCTGATAACATTGCATTTACCTGGAGTGTCAGAGAATACGGGTAATAAATTTTTAAAAGGTTAGAAATCCCCTGATCTCGTCGAACCAAGATGATTTTTAAAAATGAAGGTAGATTACCAAGAATATCAGAGTTTCAAACTTGATCCCGGATTTAAAACGAGTGGATCTTTAACCATATGATAGAAACAAGGAGTCCTGCGGGAAGTCAAACTGTGTATTGGCATATAGAGTTTTTAAACATTTATGAATTATCGAGGTTTTTTTCCCCGGCAGGGGTTTTAATAAAATAGTTGTTCATTAATTTTTTTTTCAAAAGTATAAGGCCCTTGGGATTTTGCTGCCAGTGGAGAACCCCGGAATGGGGAAAGTAAGCCGAACTTTATCACCTACTTGAAATTTTTTTGCTGGGGACTTTTTTCATATTTTTGTTCTTTTAGCTTGACCTTTAAATAAATTTTCTTTTGCAATTTTTCTAACTTTAAACTAATGTTTTTTGAAGATTTTAATAATAGTGAAACTTGTTTTTATGCTCAGGGCGAATCATTTAAAAAAATTTTTTTTTTACCAACTTCAAAGGACCCCTACTTCCCTTTCCCAAACAAAAGTTCAAAAGGAGAAAAACCAGTGTTCTTGAGGAGTTCTTAATGGCAAACAACATGTTGGGAAACCTTCTCCCCGCATTTCTGATTTCCCAAAAGAACTTTCGGAGCATAGTTTTGTGTTTTTTGCCACGCTCCCGGGCTCCTTGGACTCAGGATGATATGCAGTCGAAAGGGTCTCTTAATACCCAGTTCTTGGAGTCCTTTGAAAGAGTTTATTTGGGTTTTTCTACCTGTCAGGGCTGTATTCCTGTGGGAACCAAAAGTTGTAAACATGTGTACAAGATTTTTTCAAATATCTTTGCAGAAAATTTTAAGTGGAAAAGCTTTTGGATACCAGTAGTGGGAACATTACAGTTAATATATATTATTCCCTTTTGGGTTTTTTAGAGGCCCCAACAGTCAATGATGATTTTTGAAAAGGGTTTCCCTGGGACCTGAAAGGGTTGGAAGGATGGAGGAATAGTTTGATTGGGGTTCCAAATAATTGACAACATGGCAGAATTTATGTGCTTATGAATCCTGTTTAAATCCGGCCAAAGAAACATTAAGATTTTCTGACAAGTTTCCTATCCGAGATGTCCACCCAAAACCTTATGGCGATCTCTTAACTTTTTTTAACAGACGAGGAGGACAAACTGATGTTCTCGACCATGAATCATTTTCAGGGCAGATTAGGAGGTCGATAGAATCTCATCAGTACGTTATCTTTGTAGTAAAAAAATAGGGGATTTAACAAATGTACCATACAAGCTTTATTATACATCTTATAAGATTCATCACATTTCTGGCTTAATTTAAATTTCTGGGGTCATCATGTTTGAAAATTAAATATCATTATTTTTTTTGTTTTAGGTTGATTATCATGGTTTTTCCCAAATTAGGGGTTTGAAAGAAGCTAAAGATTTATCCCCATTATTCTTTGCTTGGACTTGTTTCTGCACAGCCAGGAAAAAAATATGCTGTTCCATTTCAAGTCATTGTATTATTATACAGTAAAAAGGGTGTCATTACTCTTAAATTTTGGTATTATTAAGTCCCCAGTAAGTCATTACCATGAGAAAACTGCTTGGAATCGGTATTTTTATCTAAACCCAACCCTTATGGGCTTTACCATATCACAATCCAAGTGGGTTTAGCAAGCTTTTTGGAGCACATCCTTCAATAACCAAGCCCCATTTTTTCACCTGTTAACAGCTTTCAATATCTGGCAGAGCACTCTTCAGTACGAGTGATTGGCGCAAGCCGTGTCTCTGACAATATCTATTTGGGTATCTATTACCACCCGAATTTTGAACACATACCCCCTTTATGGAAAACTTTAAAGGATCTTTCCCGAAACAGTTTTTTTTGTAAAGTTAGTAGTAGCCACAGGTTTTGTAAAAAGTTTCTTTTTCTTTTTTGCCCCCTTTCTTTTGGGTTGGGCATTTTTTTTAAATTAAAAACCCCCCTTTTTTTTCAAAAAATTTTCAGAAGGGTAGAATTTTGGGATTTGGGCCATACTGTCCACTGCTATTATTTTCCCAATATTTGAAACCCACAAGACTTACAAAAATTTGCTTTTTTTTTCCCCCGGTATCTAGAGGACTAAAGAAAACACACTGCGCCTTGGGGCTTCGTGGATCATTTTTTTCCCTTTTCTGTGAGGGAAACATAACAGAATATGGAACCTTTCTTTTTAATTCCCCAAAACTACGAGGGTTTCAAAAATTGACGAAATTATTTATGAAGCAGACTTTTTCCACCGTCTAAAAACTCTAACTTCTCCGAGGCAAATTTAAAAATATGTTTGGCTGGAAGATTTGTTTTATGTTCCTGAAAATTCCGATATCCTTCAGTGTTAGGAAAAAGCAGCTAGAATAGAATTTTTCTTCTTATAATCTATTTCATTAAAATTTTCACATACTTTTAGAGCTTTACCTGACAGTTTTGGCTTTATTTAAACCAAACCCCCCCGTGTTCCCCAGGCCACTTAAAATGTTTAGCTATGGTCTCAAACTTCTAAAGAAACCCTTTAGGTTATTTCGCAAAACAGGATTAGCTTATAAAAATTACTAATCCAAAATCAAAAAATTTCCCTTTTTACTTTTTATTTCATTTATTTTGAAAATTTATGTCTTCTTTGATTTTTCTCTTTCCCCTTGAAACTGTCTCTCTCTCCTCACGTCTTTTCTCACTCTAGAAGTCTTTTTCCCCACTTAAAACTTTGCTTGTGTTATTTGAAATCTTAAAAAAATTTTTCTATTTTTCAGTAAATTTTGAAGGATTCTAGTATCAAGGTCAATATTTTCAAGAGGAAACCTGGGTTCGCAGCCTTGCAAATGTTCTATTATAAGATTTTTAAGTTAGCTTAGTGGGCCCCTTTTTTGATAATTAATTTCCCCTGTCTAGCCTGATATGAAATCATCTTTTCAAGGATTGCCGAGTTTTGATTTTTACTGAAGGTTGCTATGAAAAACATGAACATCGAAAAAAACCCTGTTTACAGCAAAAAGGTTCCAGATTTGAATTAATTCTTTCTTTAATTTATGAGTTTTTAAAAAGGTGGCGATTAGTTAGAATTTAAAAATTTTTTCAGTATTTTTAAAAAAATCAAACACACTAACAAACGGTATATTTTCAGGCACCATCTGCCTTTTAGCTCCCCTAAACGACTGGGAAAAATTTGTCCAATCGTTCCCCGATTAACGAACCTAAACAAAATTTCTTAAAAGACAAATTTTAATTATAAGAGACAATTACTAATGCAGTAGTACAAGACTTCGAAATTTAAGTGTGCCAGGGAAACTAAAAAACCGGTCAAATATTCCCCCCTAAAAAATCCGAACCTTAGCTATATCAAGAAACTCGTTCATAGGGGGTCACCTTACAACCCAGTGTAGTTTTCCTGCGTTTGTAAAAAAAACAGAATTACGGCGGCCGTGGCTCTAAAGGAATCTCAGGCGGTAAAGTGGGGGAAGCCTTACTCAAATTCAAGCTCAGATAAGCCGATTGTACAAGGGAAAATATTGAACTAACATTTAATTTATCTGTTTATTGTGCAAAACTTTAAAATGGCCAATTGCAAAAAAGCTGATGGTTACGAGAAAAAGCAAAGACTATAACCACTTTGTAAACCTCAAAAAATTTTTGCTAGTTACAAGATATTTCAAAATTTAACATAGGAAAACAAACAGGTATTTAGATTGGTATTAATAGTGAATAAAAAACCCGGTCAGGCCCCCAT
>NC_051416.1:9353518-9354181 GCF_015228065.2 Penaeus monodon
TTTATATAAAATAAATAATAATAAAAATTAAATAGATTTTGTAATATAATAAGATATATATTAATATATTATTTTATGATATTTTAAAATTTTATATAATATTTTAAAGAATAGAATTTTTTAAAATTTTTAAAAGAAGAATAGATATTTAAAAATTTTTATAGGAATTTTAAATTTTATATAGAATAAATAATGATAAATATATAATAATAATATATTATAATTTTAATAGATAATTAAAAATAGTTTTTTAAAAAAAATATATATATACAATTATAAAATATATTTTTAAATATAAATATAATATATTATATATAAAAATTTTAAAACATATGATATTTTATATTTTATATATAGTTAAATATAAAAATATTAATTAAAATAATATAATATATAAATTTTAATAAAATAAAAGTTTGGAAAGATATGGGTTTTTTACATGTTTTTAAAAAAAGAAAAATTTAAGGGAGAAAAAATGGATTTGCCAATGGTTTTGATGTTTCCCCAGGCCTGGGAGTTATAAAAAAGTTTTTAGAAAAAAGAAATAACATTAAAAAGATAATATTAGCCTTATATTTATCCAAATGTTGAAAAGAAATCGTAAAAAATTTTCCTTAAAATTTTTTTAGGGAGAGCATTTAATTGATATATAGAAAAAAAGTT